>NC_136117.1:15385327-15837013 GCF_965212315.1 Lampetra planeri
CGGCTCCGCTGATATCATAGGTTCGGATCCAAGTTTCAGCCACCGCCCGTGATGAAACCTGGGTTCTCAAGTGCATTGAGTCGATGGTCTCATCCTATCTGTCCCAGCAACTGCACACGAACACCGTCCTCGCATTAACCGTCGGTGTCGCACTGATACTCGCCTACGTCCCAGCTGCGAGAGTCGACGCACGTCGGGGCTGGGCGTCGCGCGAGGGATCTCTCTGCGCGCGCCACAGCGCGGTCACGTGCTGCCCCCTGCCGCGTACGGACCCGAGGTTAGAGGAGGGCGGACTGCGCGGGTGACGTCACGGGCAATGTGGACTCTGCCGGGGATTTCTCCCCCATCAGACGCTGGCAGCCAAGGGATGGAACGCGTCCACCAAGGAGATGGAGCTGTTAGATTCAGCATAGGACCTCCCTTGCCAGTATCACAGTCTAAGAATAGGTTTTACCCTTTCTGGCAATACGACAGTTGTGTTCAGATGTTAAAACAACAAACTGAAACCTTTTGTAAGGAATCATGTCTGCATTAATCGCAAATACTTGTGGTGAACATGCAAACAAAACACATGCTCTGGTAGTAAAATATGAATACGTCTCGCGTGCTGCGATGTTTCATTGCGTCGCAGGCTAGCGAGAGGTGGTAGCGGCTTGGACAAGCCTTCATCCAGCAGTGGATGGACCTGACGACTCGTGCCGCCTCTGTTCGGGTGCAGCGCCGTTGCGGAGTTTTGTTTCACTCTTCGCCGCAAGTCCAAGCGTGCCCCGGCTTGTGACTCGTCACCAGGTGATGTGGGGTCAGAACGTGCAGCGATGAAGTCAGAATGTGAATATTTGGTGAGAGAGGAAGAGGAATCAGATGAGCTATGAAGCTCTTTTTACAGGAGGGACAAGTCAGCAAGTTACTTGAAGAAACTATTTTAAAAACTACGATCGGAGTGCAAGATAGAGAACGGGTAAGCAAGCCGCAATACAAAATAAATAAACACGTGTAAATAAAGTAGAGAAGTACACATTACACAAGGACAGAGATTCATGCCGATTCTCAACACCAAATGCAAGCTTGGGGCAAGGCAGCAAAACAACAGCAGCAGCAGCAGCAGTCTCGGATCTCACCAAGACAACATCAACACCCCGCAGTCCCTCACTTGCATTGCGCACCAACTCGAACCACCGACTACTACCATGGGCCCCGTCGTCACCCGACGACACAGCCCAACACAGCGATGCACGGTGCCAGGTCATTCGATTCGTCAGCAAAACCGGTGACGTTTAGAAGCAACATCAGCTGGCACATTTGCCACGTGACGCCTCGACCTGTTTGGCATTTGCCGGGTGGCGGAGGGCCTCGACGAAACACACCGCTGGAGGGCCGCGCGAGCGAGAGTCGCGGTGCGTGTGGGCGGCTTCTCCTTCGGCGCGGCGGGAGCTCTCGGGCACCGCTCGTCCTGCCCGCAACAAAAACAAACCCCACGGTCCACAGCTGATGATGCGGCCGATAATGATTGCTTATTACGACGTTACTGCTGCTGCTACTGCTGCACCACGGCGCTAACTAAGCGGCAATAACGCCCAGCGAATAATTGCGACTGTGTGTGTGCGCGCAGCGCGCGTGTGGTTCACAAGAGCAGCGTGAATAAGCCCTGACCTTGTTTTCCTTGCTGCAGGAAGAGAAGAATGTTCGTGGGGGGTTCGTTTACTCTCTGCCTATCACATGAGCTCCTTGGTTAATGGGTCACGAGGAGAAACGGCCACGATGCACCGGTTGGAATGTTGCTGCTGTTGCCGCTCTGCTGCTGTCGCATCTGGGATGGAGCGCCCAGCTTGCGACCTCACCGCTGCACCGGACTGAGTTCAGAGTGAAGCAGCCGTCGGGGTGATCGTCCTCGCCGATTCACTCCTGCCGCTCACTCGCTCGCCAGTTGGTCAGTCCCCTCCTGACCACTCGTCTACCGCTCCCATACCGTGGCTACTGTTGCCCTGGACGTCTTCACTCTTAGAGTCCCGCACCCGCGTTGAGGACTCGGGCTGCTTCGTCTCTACCGCCCCGCGACAGATCGTCCGTCATTGAAACAAAATTGCCAAACTCAATGGGCCTTACGCAGAATTGGCTGACTGTCTGATATAACGTCATAGGTGCACAATCCTAACAAAGACAAAGATCCTCCTATAGCCTAAGCAGACAGTTGAGGCAAGTGCTGTTCGCGAGCACCTACGAAGGCCGGCAAGGCACACGAGGGGTGGGTGGGCAGCACCAAGCCCGGATGTCTTTGTCTCTCCGGTGGCGATGCTTACACACCGCACCAAGTACTCATTTGAGGCTGAGTTGACCTTGGGGAGGCCCAGGACCGATTCAGATATTCGTCACCGGTGTTGGTGGCCGTGAGCGGGAATCAAACTGGGGCCGTCGGGTTCGTAGCGCGGCGCAATAACCACTCCACGACAACTGCCCTACCACTCACCAGCACGCACACAGCCAGCCGCGTGCGCCTTGACCCTCAGGGGCACGCGTGTCACTTCGCTAAAGGGCACGGCCTTGCAATGGCCCTTTAATTCAGACAATAATTGCTGCAGGAGACCAGAAGTAAATTAATAAATAAAGCTCGGGGAGCAGGCGATTTGATTCTCGGCAATCGCTGTTTGACCCAAATAGCAGCGAGCGAGGCGAGCGGAGCCGCAGCACCGCGCCCCGCGCCTGCGTGGCGGGCCCTGCACGCAGGCGCGCACTTTATTTTAGCGGCATCAATATTTAACGGGCAATTTGTGATGACATCAATTGCGGCCTTGGGAGGTGATTTCGTAACAGAATTGTGCGCGCGCGAATCCGTTGTGGTCTCCTCGCCACGTCTGCCTCGCTCTCTCTGCGTCTCACCTCGCCCCACACGCCTCGTCTCACTCATGCACGATGTGTCTGAGTGTCTGAGTGTGTGTGGCGGGAGTGGGTGGTATCGCGGCGAGCGCTATACGCTGCGCTACGAACCCGGCGACCCGAGTTCGATTCCCGCTCATGGCCAACACCGGTGACAATTATCTGAACCGGTCCTGGGCCTCCCCTAGGTTGACTCAGCCTCGAATGAGTACCTGGTGCGATGTGTAAACATCGCCACTGGAGAGACAATGGCGGCCGGGCGTGGTGCTGGCCCACCCATCCCCTCGTGCGCTGTGCCGACCTTCATAGCTGCTCACTAAACAGCACTTGGCCGCAGTGGTCTGTTGGAGGCTACACGGGGTATCTTTGTCTGTGTGTGAGTGCGTGTGAATAAACGCTCACGCTAATGAACGTCTCTAACGTGATAACAGTTTCAGCCGATATTTGTTTTTGTTGCTCCGTGCAAATCAATACGCCTTTGTTTATAAGAGGATTGGATATCGTTTCAGAAACTCCGCTGACATTCACGCTCCCGTGAACCCTTCCAGCGGTGGGGGGCCGCGTGCGATTAAAAATTATCCCGAGAATATCTCGCGCGCCGGAGTTACCGGCGACTTTGTGGGCACGAACGATTTTAATCAGAGACTTTGCAATCGGCCCCCAATGGAACTGTCAAGTCGCATGGTGCCATTACAATCACTGCCTGCTCTTCAGCGCTCTCAACGCTTTCATATTCATATTTAATTCCTTGTTACATTTTTAACTTTAATATCTTTAAATATCTATAATTTCATCCCGGTCGTGCCATCCATCGGTGTCGTGTCTGCAAGAAGGGCGCCCCATTCACACAAGAAGGGCGCAAACCACGATCCGTTCTGCGTCTGATGAGACGAGGAATCCATGCGGGGAACTCTCTTAGAGACGTGTTCGACAACGGCCCGTGGAAGTGGATATCACAGCGCTGCCTCTGAGATGCCTTGAATATTTCTGGTACACACACAGTCGTGGGTAGGAGTTTGCCGTCGCGCTCTGCGTATGAGAGTAATGTTGGTCACGTGAATGTCAAACAAATATATTCACACTCGAGTGGAAGTTCTCTTCTGTTTTGTGAAGCCAGTTGGGGTCTCCTTGAGGCCCAGGCGAGTCTCAATTGCAACAACGACCCGGGTCGCCAAACTGACAAAAGCAATAGCGTATAACAATAGCGTATAACAATAGCGTATAACAATAGCGTATAACAATAGCGTATAACAATAGCGTATAACAATAGCGTTTAACAATATCGTATAACAATAGCGTATAACAATAGCGTATAACAATCGCGTATAACAACAGCGTATAACAATAGCGTATACCAAGTACAATAGCGTATAACAATAGCGTATAACAATAGTGTATAACAATAGCGTATAGCAATAGAGTATAACAATAGCGTACAACAATAGCGTATAACAATAGTGTACAACACGTACAATAGCGTATGCTAAGTACAGCCCATGAAGCAAACAGAAATCGGAGCAAACGCCACCGCGATTGTAGCTGAGCGCTGAGAGTTTCGCAGGGTGGCCACCTTTGCCCCGCGGGGTGAGCCCGGACAAATGTCCCACCCAGCCTGGATCTGTGATCACAACTGCGCTAAAGTGCAACCCAGAAAGACGCGGTGCGAGATCTCGGGCGGTGCTGCCACCGCGGAATCGCGTCTCGAAGCAGCGCACCGCGCTCCGCGTCTCGCCGCAGAGAGAGCACGTCCGTGGAAATACCGGCAACGACAACAACCGCGGCAACAAGCGCGGCAAGGGAGAGCGAGAGACACGCGGAGACATAGCAGCGACAGGAGTTGGGAGGCATTATCCGCTGATGTAATCAGATGTGACAGCACATTATTCGTCAATGGGAACCCGACGTGAGTCGAAGAATTGGCGTCACTCTTCCGAGCCTCTTCCGCGGTCTTTAACGGGGAGAGAGGTCGCGGACGGTGAAGTGAGCTCTACTTTCTCGTGATGAGTAAAATGGGATCCCCCCCTCCACCCCATCAACAACTCCTGCCCCCCTCCCCTTCCCACAGAGGATAGCGCCGGACTGGACCGTGCGCAACTGACATTTCCCAAAGAGGTCACGACCTGTATGCTAAAGACTGGGATAGTCCGCCTTCAGAAGGGAGATCTTTTGAGAGGTAGACGGACACACATAGACAAAGACGCATGCAGGCAGACAAGCAGACACAGGCAGACATACGGGCAGACACAGACAGTCACGCAGACAAATAGACGGGCAGATAGGCAGTCAGGGAAGCGCAAATACGCAATCAGAAGCGTACAGACGGCCACTGGAGGGATCTTTGTGAGATGCATGGGGCACAAAGAGGGACGAGGCGGATGGCTCGCAGAGGCGCTTCGGGTGCCGCGTGATTAGAGGCATCACGCGCGGCCGTATCGCCCGAGCCTCCTTTATTAAAAAGCCATCGCAGCGGCGGTGGCGATCCGATGATGAGATTGGCGTCCGCAGATTTCTAACTCGGGCTGAGCGGAGATGCGGAGGCAATTTCCAGCGCGGAGCCACGGAGCGAGCGGCCACAGTCGCCAAATTAAGGCGCCGATTGAAATCCGGTGACATTTCTCCGAGATCGGAGCAGTTAAAAGGATCGGAAAAGTCATCCGGGATGAGGGCCAGGAGAATACGCAGCAGAAGCAGCAGACAGGGGGCACATCGGCTGAGAAACTGAGATGCTGGTAGAGATGCCGGCAGCTCTGGAGAACGACAACCGGGTAGGCAGAACGACAGACATACATATAGGCAGACAGATAGCCAGGCATAGAGACGTACAGACAGACAGGCAGACACCCAACCCAGTAACAGGCAGATACAGACAGGAATTCAGACAGGCAGAGAGTCCGGGACCCCCCCCCACCACCACGCTCCTCCTCCTCCCCCCGTGGTGCAGTGAGCTCCATCGCGAGCATCAAAGCAGCCCCAAAAACTTCCCTCTGAGAAGTGAAACTCGAGGAAATGTTGGATGAGAGAGCGGCAAAGTGTCCCTGTCAGCCCGCCGTGGTCTCGCACCAAGCGCCCTCCTCCTCCTGCCCGAGAGGTGTTGAGTCTGACGATGATTTGATTTGCGACACGGAGGTCCGTGGTGCGAGAGCACAGTAGCAACAACAACAACAAAGACGTCGCTTTTGCCGAGAACGACTACCGGGTGCTCAATGGACTTTGCTCAGAGGCCTGCACTGTATCTACGTGGACGTCTCGATCATAGCAGGTGATGTTCCTTTGTCATTCCATCTCCATTCAGTTTCCTCCTCCGCTACCAAGGGCACCAGCTTTGACAGACTGTTGGGGCAAGTGATGTTAGCGAGGAGCACCGATGAAGGCCGGCACGGCACACGAGGGGGTGGGTGGCCAGCACCACGCCCGACCGCCTTTGTCTCCCCAGTAGCGATGTTTACACACCGCACCAGGGGCTAATGTAAACCTTGAAGGTTTAAGATATTCGTCACTGATGATTACCGGGAGCGGGAATCAAACTCGGGTGGGCGGCTTCGTAGCGCAGTGCGACAACCACTGCGCCACTGCTCCCTCACGCTACAACATTCGTACAGACAGAACAACACGCAGAGAGCGTGCGGTCACGTGTATCGCAAGCATCGAGGTTTGTCCCGGGGGCATGGACCGAAGGGCAAGATCCCATGCTGCCTTGCTGGGGGGGGGGGGGGGGCAGGGGTGCCGGTAATCCAGCGCTCGCCTCGGAGGCGGTGGCATCGACTTCTCTCCACGCGCTCTCAGCGGCCCCCTCGCGCTCGCTGACATGGCCACTCTGGCGCTGTCGGCTGTGTTCCACCAGCTCTGATCTCTCACTCAATAATTAAATCTCGCTCTCTCTCTCTGGCGCCTCTACCATCCCCGTCACTCCCGCGCCCATCCTACGGATCGCTCTCATGCCTCTCTCTCTCTCATCGCTCTCCTCCCTCTCCCCACTCTCTCTCCACACTGGGCACTGATCAAGCGAAGTGGAGGCAATGTTTATCACCACCACCACTGTTAATATTCCACTTGTCCACCCAGGGAAGCCTCGCCGAATCTCGTGACTCGTTTGTAGGAGGGTCCTGCCTGGTGCCAAGATTTCGAAGCAGGGAGGTGTGGGGGGTGATTATCGGAAAGTGGAATTCAGATTGAGTGATTTAGACGATTGAGTAATTTGATTAGATTGTTGAGTGATTTGATTCTATTGTTGAGTGATTTGAAGATTGTGTGATTTGATGATTGAGTGATTTGATGCGTGAGTGATTTGATGATTGCGTGATTTGATGATTGAGTGCTTTGATGATTGAGTGATTTGATGATTGAGTGATTTGATGATTGCGTGATTTGCCGTGCGATGTTAAGAATGTGAGGTGTGACGTGGCACCGGCACTGCATGGCTGGTGGAGCACACGCGGGAGGGAGGTGAATTGGGTTGCCACGTAGAGGTTGCCACGTGGAGGATGTTGCCACGTGTGGAGACTGCCACTGTAAAGGTTGCCACGTGGAGGTTGTTGCCGCCGGTGAGCAGCACGGCGCCACCTCCCTCGAGTTATGCGCCACCCTCCCTCGCCGCCGCAGCAGCACAACGCGCGGCACAACACGAGAACGCGTCACGAAAGCTCCCGGTGGCAGGTGGAGAGAAACGTCGGACATCCTGCCGAGCAACCAAAACGCGGCACGGCCCGATAACGCATCGCTGAACTGTGCGCACGGGATGGGAGAGTTTCGACTTCCAAACGGGACTGTGCCACGTGATGACTATGCCGTGGCGGTACAGCAAGTAGGTTCTCTTCCCTTGATGCTGCTCCCCCTGCCTCCCTCCCCCCGCTATCTATCGACTCCGCTCCAGGCTCGACGCCCAGCGGTGGCGTCAGGGACTCCCAGCCAGCAGTGCATCTCCCTGTGAGCAGCCAGCAGTGCATCTCCCTGTGAGCAGCCAGCAGTGCATCTCCCTGTGAGCAGCCAGCAGTGCATCTCCCTGTGAGCAGCCAGCAGTGCATCTCCCTGTGAGCAGCCAGCAGTGCATCTCCCTGTGAGCAGCCAGCAGTGCATCTCCCTGTGAGCAGCCAGCAGTGCATCTCCCTGTGAGCAGTCGCGGGGAGAGATTCACTGTCCGTGACCGCATTGGTGCTGATGTCCTCGCACTCGTCTGACTTCTTGTCTCCAGGCCTCTCGTTCCTCGCCTGACTCTCTTTACTCTCATTCATCTGCGTTGCGTGTCGGCATCTATCTCACCTCTCTCTCTCTCTGTGCGATGTGCCTCGCTACATCGCGTCAGGCCTGGTCTCTGGGCGGGCCACTTGAAGCGCCTTCGCGGCTACCGTCTGCAACTCGCGGCGCGTCAGAGACAATAAATAAACCCTGGCCCAGCGCCACCGGTGAATCATGGAGTCGCAGAGCAGTCCCGGACAGATGATGCGTTGAGAGAGAGCGAAGATTTACTTGAGCTGCGTTAACGAGCGTGGCTAGGTGGATAGCTAGAGACGGATTGAGCGGTGATGAGTCGGTGGGGCGGGGGTAGGGGTGGATGTACTGATCTGTTTTTTTTTATGTAACGATGGATTCATATGAACGCGAGTGTTGTGTGTACCCGCGCGTGTGTTGTGTGTACGCGCGCGTGTGTTGTGTGTACCCGCGCGTGTGTTGTGTGTACCCGCGCGTGTGTTGTGTGTACCCGCGCGTGTGTTGTGTGTACCCGCGCGTGTGTTGTGTGTACGCGTGTGTGTCGGCGCTGTGATGTCAGCCGCTGTCAGATCGTTCCTTAGATTCTCCCGTGTGAAGCGAGCGTTCATTTGCAACGCGCGCTCGGAGTTTTAATTACCGTCACTTAATCATCTATGCGAATCACTTTAACTGCTACAAAGCCGAGCAATGGCTCACTCACTCGCTCGCTCGCTTCTTTTTCTAAACGGCAGTGAACAACGCTTCACTCGTGTGATCGCCGTCACGGTTCACGGGGTTGGGTTTGCTGGTTGCGCTCCCACACGAAGCCAAACTCTCCAGACTGAAATTGGCCACACATCCCGAGCGTGATGCAGCACCCTCCTGCACAAAGGACGTGACGTGAAATGACCACTCGCGTCGCAGTGGCGGATATGACGAGCGACACCACGAAGCAGACACCTCGCCTCCTTCTCGTAACTGTCCCTGAACATCACAACAACTAATATCAAAGTATTTTTTTTACACATCACATCAGCCACACGGCCGTCTTGGAGCGCAGCATTGTTTCACCCACAAGCAAAACGCTGAGCTGGTTTCGACATGCAGTGTCTCATCAGCAGAGTCAGTCTTGCTTCGGCCGATGCTGGCGAATTGCCAGATGTTATAGGCAAAGGGTCTCTGTGACATATGGGTCCTCGTTCGACGCAGCATTCCATAACGCACAAAACTAAATAATCACGGGTCTGTGTTTTAAGCGGCGGTGTAAACTTCTGTGCCGTGTGGTCGCTGTACGAATCGATTCCTATTGGGTTATGCGATTGCTGTGAAATCAATGGCACTGGATTTTCTTAGGAATGACCTTTGTTGTTGTGGACAGGAGAGATTATATCGCATTTAATGCCGTGATGGGAGAGAGAGAGTGTGGTGCGGGAGATACGGAGCGAGAGTGGGGAGGTGGGGAGAGAGAAGATTGATATTTCTTACAGCCCCTCTGTTATTCCACTGCTGGATGAAGGCCTGACCACGTCCTGCGAGTCACGGGGGCCGTTTGACCACCATACTTCACCGCGCCGGTCGGTGCGGGTTCGTGAGAGGCACCACCGGTTCAGAGATCGCTAGCCAATGATGTGAACCCTGGCCGGGAATTCCTCTCACGTTAGCCGGCGAATCGCGCACTGCGCTAACCACTGCGCCACCGCGCCTCCAAAAACTTAACGTTAGTACCGTGGGTTCGTTGAAGGCAATCCTAACCCGCACTTACCAGCGTGGTGACGTATGGTGGTGAAATAACCCCCTTATTATAGGAATCTGGTTACAAAAAAATCCTCTGGTTGTGGATTTTTGAGGACAAGAATACACATTCACACTGAATGTGTTGTTGTAAAGAACGTAAAGAGAGAAATTCCTTGCCTAAACCGTCGGACAGTTCACCAGCAACTGGTTCCAACAAGCCTGACTGCTGATGAGACACTCTATGCCGAACCCGGTCCTCAGTTGTGCTCGCATTGAACCAATGTCGCCGATAATATGCACAACCAAAGGGCTTGGAGACAACACGATGTGTACATAAAGACGTGTATTTCTTTACCTGGAGAGACGAACGAGGGAAGGAGGCGTTATTTCATTGTTTACTTTGTTAAAAGCACCCATTACAGCAAACATCGCGGCACGGATGACCTACTGACCCTGACCTTTAGCGATGCGCACGCTGGCCTGGCTGATGGCGAGCCGCGATTTCTGCAGACGGGAGAGTGTCCATGGAGACAAAATCAGTCCATTGGAGCGCTTTGTTACACGCGGTCCAATTTGCATTTCATAAAATCAGGCGCGTGATGTTCCTATCGTCGAGTGTGACGGCTCAAAGCTAACGCGAGCATCGAATAGCCACACCTAAGCGGATGATCTGTGAGTGTGGAAGGGTGTGTGTGTGTGTCAATGTGGGGAGACAAAGGCAGCCGGGCTTGGTGCTGGCCACCCACCTTCTCGTGTGCCGTGTTGGCCTTCATAGGCGCTCGCTAACAGCACTTGCCCCGATCGTCTTCAGACTTTAATGGGGTTCTTTGTCTTTGGAGCGGTGTCGCAGCGGTTAGCGCGCTGCGCTACGAGCCCGGCGATCCCAGTTCGATTCCCGCTCACGGCCAACACCAGTCACGATTACCCGAACCGGTCCTGGGCCTCCCTTAGGTAGACTCGGCTTCAAACGAGTACCTAATGTGGTGTGTAGACATCGTCACTGGAGAGACAATGCCGACTACCACACGCACGTGTGCGGGATAGCATGAATTAGGTAGGTGCACTTGCCCCAGCAGCCTGCAACTCTATCGGGGGGATCTTTGTCTTTGTGCGAGTGAGAGCGCCGTGCACGCCGCGCACGCGCCTGAGTCCACGTGCTCGTCACGTGGCCGGTGTTAAATGGCACGGTGTAGATTTTAAATGACTTATGGATCCACCTTTGATTTTGTATTTTTGTACAATGAACACACGGACTAATTGTGTTGAAAGGGTAAATTAATTGACTCTACTCGTAGATCGCGCGCTGGGCATCATCATTATTATTATTAGAGCGCGCGTCAATCACTGAGCGCGCGGCCGATAGCGGCCTGACCCTCAAAGCGGGGCCGCACACGTGGGAGCGTGTGGGTGTGTGTGTGGGTGTGTGTGGGTGTGTGTGTGTATATGTGTATGTGGGTGTGGGAGCGTGTGTGGGTGTGTGTGTGTGGGTGTGTATGTGGGTGCGTGTGGGTGTGTGTGCGTGTGTGGGTGTGGGAGCATGTGTGTGTGTGTGTGTGGGTGCGTGTGGGTGTGGGGGCATGTGTGGGTGTGTATGTGTGGGTGTGTGTGGGTGTGTGTGGGTGTGTGTGGGTGTGTGTGGGTGCGTGTCTGGGTGCGTGTCTGGGTGTGTGTGGGTGTGTGTGTTGGATCGTGTCTGGGTGTGTGTGAGAGCGTGTCTGGGTGTGTCTGTGTGCGTGTGTGGGTGCGTGTGTGGGTGCGTGTGTGGGTGTGTGGGAGCGTGTCTGGGTCCGTGTGTGGGGGTGGGAGCGTGTCTGGGTGTGTGTGTCGGTGTTGTTTGTTTGTGGGAGCGGTAGTGTAGCGGTTAGCGCGCTGTGCTACGAACCCGGCGACCCGGGTTCGATCCCCGCTCACGGCCAACACCGGCGACGATTATCTGAACCGGTCACGGGCCTCTCCTAGGTCGACTCAGCCTCAAATGAGTACCCGGTGTGGTGCGTAAACATCGCCATGAGGGGAGGGAGACAAATGCAGTCGGGCGTGGTGTTGGCCACCCACCCCCTCGTGTACCGTGCCGGCCTTCATAGGTGCTCGCTAACAGCACTTGCCCTACAGTCTTGTTGAGGCTATACGGGGGGTCTGCGTGGCGCCGATAGCGCGCCTGAAGCTCCAACATACACACACAAACATTATTTTCATTAAAATCATCAACGCAAACGTCCATCTGTCCCAGCCAGCCAAACTATATATATTTTTTATAATATCGCATGATGATATTTATTTTCCTGTGTGTGCAAATAGCATGCACATGATATGTAGTATTGCTAGAAATTGATGCTGAATGGGACGCACGAGCGCACAACCGACAGCCCTCTCTCTCCACGAGAACAATGGAAAGGTGACGGGGGAGTCGATTACGAACTCGAATCGTGGTCGTGAATCGCGTGACAAGTAGTGGAATCGTCAGGGTGGAGTGCTCAGCTCCACATAGAAACGATGCCTCCCAGAAGGCCGTGTGGCTGATGGGATGTGTCCAAACAAGGGCATTTGTTTTGTGTTACCGGCGTCCACAGACAGAACGGTGCGTAGGAGACAAGCTGCCGACGTTGTGGCGACATTCCCACAACGTCGCGGGTGGTGTTTGGTGCAGGCACCGAGACCCTGTGAATCTGGCTGTGTGACCTCGCTCCGTGTCCACGATCTTCCGATGTCTCGAGGCCTTCGCGAATGACGCTCCCTCGGAACGTCTCTCCAGCACGACGAGACGAGTTCAAGTTCATGAATTAGGTGCAGCGCCCTGTGAGCCAATCGGCTCTTGAATCGGGTGCAACTGCAACAAAAAAAACACGAGTTTGCTCCACCTCACAAGCCTCGCACCTCCCCACACACCTGTGGATTCCATCGCTACCAACCACACCTACAACACACCTACAACACACCTGTGCAATCATCACCGCCATCATCCTCACCACCATCCTCCTCATCACCATCATCATCCCCCCCTACCACCATCATCATCCTCACCACCACCATCATCCTCACCACCACCATCATCCTCACCATCATCATCCTCACCACCACCATCATCATCCTCACCATCATCCCCCCCTACCACCATCATCATCCTCACCACCACCATCATCCTCACCACCACCATCATCCTCACCACCACCATCATCCTCACCACCACCATCATCCTCACCACCACCATCATCATCCTCACCATCATCATCACCATCATCATCACCATCATCATCCTCACCACCACCATCATCCTCACCACCACCATCATCCTCACCATCATCATCCTCACCACCACCATCATCATCCTCACCATCATCCCCCCCGACCACCACCATCATCCTCACCACCACCATCATCCTCACCACCACCATCATCATCACCATCATCATCCTCACCACCACCACCATCTTCACCACCACCATCATCCTCACCACCACCATCATCCTCACCACCACCACCATCATCCTCACCACTACCATCATCCTCACCACCACCATCATCATCCTCACCACCACCGTCTCTACCACCACTGCATGGAGGCAAATTCTGAATGCGTCCCGTGAGTCGGAGCCGCACTTGGATCACGGCGGCTTTGTCCCCAGGCAGCCGGAGCAGACAAGACTCGGATCCCTCTCCTCCCTCACTCACACGCATGCAGGCAAAGATCCCCCGTGTAGCCTCGACCAGACTACTGGGGCAAGTGCTATTACCAGGCCGGCACTGGGGAGGGGTATTACCGGAATCCGCAGACACTCCCCCCCCTCTGTGTGTCCGTGCGGAGCAGCCACTGCTCCTGTCATTGCCGTGATTGTTGTTTGTAATTGGTTGGCAATTAAGGCTGCCCAGCATCTGGCAGTAACGTGGTGCTGGCGATGGCTGCTGGTGTGTGTGTCTGGTGCCACGGGTGGTGTGTGTGTCTGGTGCCACGGGTGGTGTGTGTGCCTGGTGCCACGGGTGGTGCGTGTGTCTGGTGCCACGTGGTGTGTGTGTCTGGTGCCACGGGTGGTGTGTGTCTGGTGCCACGTGGTGTGTGTCTGGTGCCACGTGGTGTGTGTGTCTAGTGCCACGTGGTGTGTGTGTCTGGTGCCACGGGTGGTGTGTGTGCCTGGTGCCACGGGTGGTGCGTGTGTCTGGTGCCGGGTGGTGCGTGTGTCTGGTGCCACGTGGTGCGTGTGTCTGGTGCCACGTGGTGCGTGTGTCTGGTGCCGGGTGGTGCGTGTGTCTGGTGCCGGGTGGTGTGTGTGTCTGGTGCCACGGGTGGTGCGTGTGTCTGGTGCCGGGTGGTGTGTGTGGCTGGTGCCGGGTGGTGCGTGTGTCTGGTGCCACGGGTGGTGCGTGTGTCTGGTGCCACGTGGTGCGTGTGTCTGGTGCCACGTGGTGCGTGTGTCTGGTGCCACGTGGTGTGTGTGTCTGGTGCCGGGTGGTGCGTGTGTCTGGTGCCGGGTGGTGTGTGTGTCTGGTGCCACGGGTGGTGCGTGTGTCTGGTGCCACGTGGTGCGTGAGTCTGGTGCCACGTGGTGCGTGTGTCTGGTGCCACGGGTGGTGCGTGTGTCTGGTGCCACGGGTGGTGCGTGTGTCTGGTGCCACGTGGTGCGTGTGTCTGGTGCCGGGTGGTGTGTGTGTCTGGGTACTGGGTCTGTAGCTATTGGCTCCGAGGGAGGTCTCGCCTGCACGCGAGCTGCGTTCCAATTGACGAGTCTTACGTGCGCATTAAATTTGGATCACTGCGCCCCTCACGGAGGGGGCGGGGTGGGGGAACCGGGGGGGGGGGCTGTTACCGCCCCCCCCCTATCCGCCCCTTGCCCACCGCAACGCCGCCCGTGGGGCTCGCCTCTCGCGGTGTCCCTGTGGCTCGCGTCGCCTGGCCCGGGGCTCGTGGCGAGCCGTCTCCTGGGGGGGGGGGGGGGGGGGGGCTCGCTGCTGCGCTTTCACGGCAGCGATCGTCGCGCACAGTTTGTGAAAGGTTCTGAAAACGGTTACCGGTTTGTGTTAACCAGTTCGCGTTCAATAACTCTAAAATAATTAATCCTTCTCTACCAAGGCCGTAGCCATGGAGTCATCATTGGAGGGGACCAAATCTTCCAGGGGGTCTGGGGGTCCCCCCCCAGAAAAAAAAATCATAATTTGAAAACGAATTTCTTGCCTAAAATATTTAAAAAATTCACTAACACGTGGGATGGACTTTTTATTTATTTTTTACAATAATTTCTAATAGTGTATTGTATTACATTGCTGTGTTTTTTCTTTTTTACCTTTTCTTGTTTCATTGTGTGTAATGGCAGAGATTAGGGTTTAACAAAGTACAACCATAACCACAATCATATAAACATATATCTATGCATTGTTATATGAAGACAAGTCCAGATATTGTGGCCAAGGTTTTGCAAATTGTTGTTTTTATTTCCATAGCATAGCAATTATATATTTTTAAATATTGTTTATAGCAATATATTGGGGGGGACATTTTGAGCATATTTGAATATTTGGGGGGGTGTGGGGGGGGTGTGTCCCCCCCCCAATATATATTATAATTACGGCCTCCTCTACCACTCCTCTCCCGTGGCATCACAATCGGCTCTGCGCGCCTCTGGGCGCAGGAAGCTGATCGAGCAGCGCGGCGGCTTTCTGATGAAATCTCTCGCAGCGCCCAAAACCACGCCACGCAGTGGTGCTTGTTTGGCAGCCCTCCCCCCCCCGCCCCCACTGTTCTACTCGCGCACGATGGCAGCAGCAGCAGCAGCTGGAATGAGTTTAGGAGCGAGATGGCAATGTGGAGGTCTGCTGCTGCTGGCCACGACCAGAGGGCTTCAGCAGAGAGAGACTTCGTGTCGCTGTTCCTCCTCCTCCACCGTTAAAGGAGCGGTGGTGGTGGTGAGGATGATGGTGGTGAGGATGATGGTGGTGAGGATGATGGTGGTGAGGATGATGGTGGTGAGGATGAAGGCGGTGATGATTGCACAGGTGTGTTGTAGGTGTGTTGTAGGTGTGGTTGGTAGCGATGGAATCCACAGGTGTGTGGGGAGGTGCGAGGCTTGTGAGGTGGAGCAAACTCGTGTTTTTTTTTTTGTTGCGGTTGCACCCGATTCAAGAGCCGATTGGCTCACAGGGCGCTGCACCTAATTCATGAACTTGAACTCGTCTCGTCGTGCTGGAGAGACGTTCCGAGGGAGCGTCATTCGCGAAGGCCTCGAGACATCGGAAGATCGTGGACAAGGAGCGAGGTCACACAACCAGATTCACAGACGGGGTGGAGATTCAATCTTCAGCGGTTTACTCTGTCGCCCGTAGCTTGGGTTGCATGGCCACAATCGCACTGCTGTGGCTCGTGTCTTTAGTTTCCCATTCACGAAGGAGATGTGCGCATCGGTCTGCTGTTGATGTTCTGATGCTGTTGATGGTTAGAGCCCCGTGGGCGAGTGAGTGAGCGGGCGAGCGAGTTGATGGTTACGCCAGTATCTTCGAGGAGGAATGTCAAAGCAAGGTGGATCTCGAATGAGGGGTTCACTCTGGACGTCCGTGACGTTCCACTCTCGACGCAGCAGCAGCAGCAGCAGCGCTCCTCCGCATCTGGGTGAGATTCTAGGACGGTTCTGGGATCGGAGCTCGCGTAGGCTGCGACGATGGATATCGCTGAGCTCTTGGTTGATGGTGGCTGGAGGTGGTTGTCGTTGGAAAGAGAAGCGATCCACTCCATTGCAGTTTGCGCGATGTCTCCGCGGGTGTTTGGTGGCAGAGGAGAGGAGAGGGGGGGGGGTGGGGGGGGCGACGTTCGGAGCGCGCGGGGACTGAGCGTGAACTCGAACCGCGCTCCGGCCCAGCGAGCGGTGGGTGTCGTGGTCGGGGTGGTGATGAGTGATGGCGATGGGGGATGGTGATGAGTGATGGTGATGAGTGATGGTGATGGGGGATGGTGATGAGTGATGGTGATGAGTGATAAGTGATGGTGATGAGTGATGGTGATGAGTGATGGTGATGAGTGATGGTGATGAGTGATGGTGATGAGTGATGGTGATGGGGGATGGTGATGGGGGATGGTGATGAGTGATGGTGATGAGTGATGGTGATGAGTGATGGTGATGGGGGATGGTGATGAGTGATGGTGATGGGGGATGGTGATGAGTGATGGTGATGGGGGATGGTGATGGGGGATGGCGGTGATGATGAAGCGCGCGGTGATAGTTGATGGTGATTGGGTTAATGATGGGGACGATGATGGGAGTGGCGGCGGTGATGATTTTGGAGGCGATGTGGGTGTTGATGTTGACGGTAAAGGGAGCAGTGATGGGCGTGGTGATGTGCGGGGTCCTCCTAATCGAAGAGTCGTCAGACTCGATGATGAGGAGGGCCCTGCCAAGTTGTCGTCATCGGGGACGATGGCCGCTTGGTGCATTCCGACCGTGACGCCACCGCACGACTCCTTGCGAATACCGCCCTGGGAACTCTGACGTCATGGGAACTCTGACGTCATGGGAACTCTGACGTCTTGAGAACTCTGACGTCATGGGAACTCTGACGTCATGGGAACTCTGTGACGTCCACTGTGGGCGAAGCGCGCGGCGCCACGTGCTGCTTGCTCGGTTGATGCGGCGGCGCGACGCCGCGGGGAATGTGAATCGGGATCCGACCCGCGACGCTCCGCAAACAGGTTGTCCCGCTGTGCCACATCGCCACACATCGGGGCTGCGGGGTTGAGGAATCGAGTCACGTAGCAATGAGCGTCTCAGCAGACGTAAGTGGCTGTTTCCGCACGCACAGCTAAACAGACTCCAATTTATGTCTCCTCAGCATCGATTGCTGAGAGAGAGGGGGGCGGGGCGGGGGATAGAGATGAAAGATGAAATCGTCGGAATCGCTATCAGTGCCACCGACCACCTCATTACAGACATCCCTGCAAATCGCCCCATTGGTAACAATTCGCCAAACAGGCGAGGAAATGTCATTTGCCAATTCGCCAAGTTGCGGATTGGCCACGCAGTGCTTCAGTTTGCAGAGCGCGCTCCCACATCGGCGATGGTTGTATGTGTACCATTACCTGTGCGTGTGTGTCAATCCTTGTATGTGTGTGTTATTACCTGTGCGTGTGTCAATCCTTGTATGTGTGTGTTATTACCTGTGCGTGTGTGTCAATCCTTGTATGTGTGTGTTATTACCTGTGCGTGTGTGTCAATCCTTGTATGTGTGTGTTATTACCTGTGCGTGTGTGTCAATCCTTGTATGTGTGTGTTATTACCTGTGCGTGTGTGTCAATCCTTGTATGTGTGTGTTATTACCTGTGCGTGTGTGTCAATCCTTGTATGTGTGTGTTATTACCTGTGCGTGTGTGTCAATCCTTGTATGTGTGTGTTATTACCTGTGCGTGTGTGTCAATCCTTGTATGTGTGTGTTATTACCTGTGCGTGTGTGTCAATCCTTGTATGTGTGTGTTATTACCTGTGCGTGTGTGTCAATCCTTGTATGTGTGTGTTATTACCTGTGCATGTGGGTTATTACCTTGACTTGAAGCTTTCGTGACTGCAGGAATTCATATTCTTTGGGTCTTTCGGTAAAGTCACCTAGATAGGTAAAAAATAAATAAATAAACTACGACATTTCGATCACCACATTAACAGAACCATCTCCGCTTGTGACGACGTTTCGATCACCACATTAACAGAACCATCTCCGCTTCCGCTGGTCCCAGGACACTCGTGCCCGCCCACTCCGTCCTCACACCAGGACGCTTGGGCTACGCCCTTTTTAAACCTTTAAAGCAGCTCGCCTTTAGCGGCTTCCCCCCCCCCCCTTTTTTTAAATACTTTATATTAAGTTCACTTGCTTGCTTGCTTGCGCGCTTACGACCGTGCAAATCTTTCGGTCGTTTTTTAACCCACTTCCCGTGATCCAATCGAGCTGACATTTTACACACAGACTCGTTGTGCGTGACAATTTATTTTCGTGAATTTTGTTTCCATAACTTTACACTTTTTAGGATTTATTTTTTCTATTTAATTACCAATTGCTTAATGGTGGCAGGCAATCATCTGACCCATAGGTGGCAGCCATCTCAAGCCAGAGGACGAGAGGACTCTAGCCGCCACGCATATAAAGGATTTATAGTGAAAAACTTTGTTTTTACGGGTTAATTTTTTCCACCTGATCACGGTCACTTGTGTTGCGATCGAAACGTCGTAGTTTTTTTTTTTTTAACCTATCTATGTGACTTTACAGAAAGACCCAAAGAACGAGTGTTATTACCCGTGTGTGTGTGTGCGTTATTGATGAGAGCACCTAGCCTGGCACAAGCGCCATGGGGACGTCACTTGGTGGCGATCGGCGGTTCTTGGTATTGGCGCGGTTCGAGTCCAGCCGGCCGCCCTGATTATGACTGCGGACGTAATGCCGATGAGAACACATGCCGTCTGCTTCATAGCGGACGTCAAGGAGCCAGTGACGTCTTGCACAAGAGTAGGCCATTGTGTGCCAGCGTCAGCATCCAACTGAGCAAATTCTAAAATTACCGGAAAATTACTCCGTTGAGACGACGCAGCAGCAGCAGCGGCAGCAGCAGCAACGATCATCGCCCCTGACGCAGCTTGCAGACAGGTACCGAGTCGCCTTGTGTCCCCGGCGTGGAGGGGTGCGCTCTGCTCTCATTCGCGCGTGCTGTGAAGAATGCAGAAGGGCCATGAACCGAATCACTGCCGGGCTAATACATATTCTCAGGTTTTTTCGGTAAAGTCACGTAGGTAAAACATTAAAAGTAATGAAAGTAAAATAAAACAAAACAAAAATAAAAATAAAATTCACGACGTTTCGGAGGCAACACAAGTCTCCGTCATCAGGTGGGACCGTCACAGCCAGATTAGCTGCATCAAGTGAAGCAATGATTCAAAATGTAATCCCTTATAAGCAAGTTGAAGGGGGGGAGGAGAGGGGGGGGGAGTTCATCAGAATGTGGTAGCCAATGAATGGAACGTATCGGGAGGGAGGGGGGTGGGAGGGGGAGGGAGCCAACAAAACATTTGGCGACGGCTTGGACGCGGCTGCTGCGCACGCCAACACAATGGGCAGAAAGGGGGGAGGGGAGGTCTGATACACATGATAGAACAAAGGAACGAAAATGCCCATGTTTATACCAATGCAGGCTGAAAAATGAAGAGAGTACTGTTAAAAATAACTGGGGATGTTAACACTCGGTGAAGTAAATTAAAATAGTGCCTGTCAGATAAGATGGTCCAAAAAGTGTAATTAAGTCTTTTTTGCGTGGTTAATAACATCTTTCCAGTGATTACTGAGTTTGTACCCATCATCACGGTTGAAATTATGTCTGTGTTTGTATATTTGTATGGCTTCGTGTACAAACCTTTGATGGTAGCCAGGAGGCTTGCAGAGAACCTTGGTCTCGGAAAAGACAATATCATGAGAGCCCGCCGAGTTGTAGCAATGATCGGCAACGGCCGAAGAATCAGTTCTGCCGTGTTTCAGATCTGACTTGTGCTCGCGGACACGATCAGAAACATGACGTTTTGTTTCTCCAATGTAGCAATCACCACAAATGCAACTCAATTTGTAGACTCCAGGATACTGTAAGTCAGGAACGACATCCTTCACAGATGGAATCAGATCACGGATTTTATGCACTGTGCTGAATCGGACTTGGATCTTATGTTTGTTTAGAATTTTGGAGATCTTTTTGGTCACGCCTGCTATGTATGGTAACGTGATAGTTTTGGTCGGAGTTTCATGTGGTTGTTTCTGTGTGGTGGGAGAGACACACAGAAACAACCACATGAAACTCCGACCAAAACTATCACGTTACCATACATAGCAGGCGTGACCAAAAAGATCTCCAAAATTCTAAACAAACATAAGATCCAAGTCCGATTCAGCACAGTGCATAAAATCCGTGATCTGATTCCATCTGTGAAGGATGTCGTTCCTGACTTACAGTATCCTGGAGTCTACAAATTGAGTTGCATTTGTGGTGATTGCTACATTGGAGAAACAAAACGTCATGTTGCTGATCGTGTCCGCGAGCACAAGTCAGATCTGAAACACGGCAGAACTGATTCTTCGGCCGTTGCCGATCATTGCTACAACTCGGCGGGCTCTCATGATATTGTCTTTTCCGAGACCAAGGTTCTCTGCAAGCCTCCTGGCTACCATCAAAGGTTTGTACACGAAGCCATACAAATATACAAATACAGACATAATTTCAACCGTGATGATGGGTACAAACTCAGTAATCACTGGAAAGATGTTATTAACCACGCAAAAAAGACTTAATTACACTTTTTGGACCATCTTATCTGACAGGCACTATTTTAATTTACTTCACCGAGTGTTAACATCCCCAGTTATTTTTAACAGTACTCTCTTCATTTTTCAGCCTGCATTGGTATAAACATGGGCATTTTCGTTCCTTTGTTCTATCATGTGTATCAGACCTCCCCTCCCCCCTTTCTGCCCATTGTGTTGGCGTGCGCAGCAGCCGCGTCCAAGCCGTCGCCAAATGTTTTGTTGGCTCCCTCCCCCTCCCACCCCCCTCCCTCCCGATACGTTCCATTCATTGGCTACCACATTCTGATGAACTCCCCCCCCCTCTCCTCCCCCCCTTCAACTTGCTTATAAGGGATTACATTTTGAATCATTGCTTCACTTGATGCAGCTAATCTGGCTGTGACGGTCCCACCTGATGACGGAGACTTGTGTTGCCTCCGAAACGTCGTGAATTTTATTTTTATTTTTGTTTTATTTTACTTTCATTACTTTTAATGTTTTACCTACGTGACTTTACCGAAAAAACCTGAGAATATGAATCATTGCAGTCACGAAAGCTTCAAATCTAGGGCTAATACATATTTATTTATTTGTTCTAAGGCCACACTCACTGTTACCGACACGGAGCGTATTGTTCGTGTGCTTTGTTGTGCACTACTGCCAACGCGGCAGCGGCATCGCCAAATAAAATCGTGTCAAATAAAAATTATTTTATAATTTAGATGGCGTTGCGTCCAACTAGGGCCCATATTTGAGAGACAGAGAGCCTTTGCTCTGCCGTCTGCACGGATCGGGGTAGGGAAGACCTGAGTGGCAGCAACACTCTGACTCAATCGGTGTCAGTCGCTCAGTCGCCACGGGTACACCCTGTCACGCATGCGTGTGTACACACGTGGAGGCATGCGTGTACTGGGACACGCCACCCCCACATGCGCCGTCATACAGGCTTTGGGTCGGCTGGCGAACAGCACTTGCCTCATCAGTATGTGCAAGCTATATAGTGGATCGTTGTCTTTGTAGTGATGGTGATGATGATGGTGGTGATGATTGTGACAAGGATGATTGTGATTATCACGATTATGATGCTGTGGATTACGACGATAACGATTGCTTTGGTGGTGGTGATTGTGTTTATGATGATGATGGTGGTGGTGATTGTGTTTATGATGATGATGGTGGTGATTGTGTTTATGATGATGATGGTGGTGATGATTGTGTTGATGATGATGGTGGTGGTGATTGTGTTGACGATGATGATGATGGTGGTGATTGTGTTTATGATGATGGTGGTGGTGATTGTGTTTATGATGATGATGATGGTGGTGGTGATTGTGTTGATGATGATGGTGGTGGTGATTGTGTTGATGATGGTGCTGGTGATTGTGTTGATGATGATGATGATGGTGGTGGTCATTGTGTTGATGATGATGATGATGGCGGTGGTGATTGTGTTGATGATGATGGTGGTGGTGATTGTGTTGATGATGATGATGGTGGTGGTGATTGTGTTTATAATGATGATGATGAAGACGAATAGTGGTGATTGTGATGTTGATAATAGTCATCGTGATGATGAAGATCACGTTGGCGATCATGATGCTTGTGCTGTAGAGTTAAGTAGCGAGCCAGACACAGTCTCGAGCACTACCCGCAACCCTCAATCCACTGGGACTCGTCAACGCCTCCCACCCCAAGCATCTGTTGGCTGTTATCAGAGTAGCCGACATCGGTGACAAATATCAGACCCGCTCCTGGACTATTTACAAGGTTGATTCAGCCTCAATGATTCGCTGGTTCAATATGTAAACATCAGCATTTGGGTAACAAAGGCGGCCGGGGGTGGTGTTGGCTACCCACCCCCTCATGTGCCGTGCCGGCCTTCAAAGCTGCTATTCGCTATCTGAATTTTCCCCCAACAGTCTGTTAAAGGCTAGCCGGGGGATCTTTGTTTTTGTGTGTGCGGTGTGTGTAGTATGTGGGGGTGGATGTAGCTGTACATTTTAATTCGTGTTGTTGTTGTTGCCTCCGCTCGGGGAATATCGGTATCAGCCGAGTGCAGCGTTTGAAGTTTTGTTGTAGGGGCTGTACAAAACAAAATCTGTCACAGACAAAAGACTTCTCTGTAAAGTTTCGTCGGCAATTTGGCAGAGGATGTGGGGCTGGTGGTGGTGGGAGCCAGGGAGCAGGACAAAGGCACAAGCCTGCAAGTGCTCGCCCACGCCGCTGCTGGTGGAAGGGGCCTCTAGGGAGCTCTCGGTTTTGGGCTTCACTGGCCAGACATCTTGGAAGATTGAGGTGGGGAGGTGGGGGGGGTACCCACACTTTACCCCACCTCACCAAGCCCTCCGATCGTAGGCTAATTGTGTTCGGTGCATCCATTGGACACAATGGCTGCACGGTGCATCCATTGGACACAATGGCTGCACCGACTACAGAAGTAGAGGAGAGAAATCAAACGGCGAGAAGTGAGTCAATGCCATGGCTGGAAGCGGTGTGGCGACTCTCATGAGGAACGGCGCTCGTTATTGGCGGTGTCGCAGCTGTGATACATCACCGGGTTTATTATGACCCGGCGCTGGAAATGTCACCGCGGAAAATCATGAATCCGCGGAGGAGGAGGAGGAGAGACCCAGAGAGAGAGAGACAGAGAGATAGAGAGGGTATCATGTGCAGAGAGGAGGTGGCATTTGTCGTAAAGATTGTGTGAGAACGTGTTCATGGTGGGGATGTCGTGGTTGCTGTCGTCGTCGTTTATGATTGGGTTGTTGTCGTCGTTGTTTATGATTTTGGTTGTTTTGTGACCATGGTGGCGATTGTCAAGGATGCGCTGCGCGTCCGTTCGCGAGTCGGAGCACTGACCTCCAGCGATGCCTGGGTCATGGTGACGATGGTTGAGACGGTGGGCAGCATGGTGCCTATGGTTGGTGATGAAGATGACGAGTAATTGTCACACGTTTGTACGATGATTATCATGGTGATGACCACGACTACAATGATGACGATGATGATCGTGGTGTGAATGACATTGATGATGCCGTTGTGGGTGTTGATGGTGGTGATAATTACAATTATATCAAAACTAGCCTTTTGCCCGTCCAAGGACGGCTGTATTGCAGTAAATCTGAAACTTGCAAGCGAAAAGCAGACCGCGACGTGATATTCATTACATCCATTCGTGTGCAATTTGTAAGAGCGCGGTGACACAGACATATTTCATGTAAAGGTTTTAATCCCTTGTTCATCATGACGTCCTTTTTACTTTAATGTCTCAACAGCGTCACGCAGTTTCGATTTAAAGCTTTCGTGACTGCAGGGATTCATCTTCTTGGTTCTTTCGGTAAAGTCACGTGACTTTACCGAAAGAACCAAGAAGAGGAGCGTCACGGAGATCGCGTGATGACGTGAGGGTTCTGCCTTTCTGGTGAGGGGGGAGGAGGCGATTCCCCCCTGCCCCATGTGGAGTGACGTCACCCACTCATGATTATTAATGAGGGGGGGTCCATTTGGAGGACGTCACCTGGTCTTGATTATTAATGAGGGGGGCTGGTCGACGTGGAGTGACGTCACGAGCGTTGCACACAGACATTCATGGCTCATTATTGTAGGTAATAATAATGGGTGGGGGGGGGTGTCCATTTGGAGGACGTCACCTGCTCATGAATATTAATGAGGGGTGCTGGTCGATGTAGAGTGACGTCACGAGCGTTTAGGGCAGAAATTCCTGGGTGATTATAGTAGGTATATTGATGATGTTTTTAAGATGAGGCTGAGATGAAAATAATATGATCACGATGATGATACGGATTAGGCGATGATAACGAATAGGATGATATTAAAATGGTGATCACATACAGCAACGCAACACTAACACCTCTACCCTTCCCCTCCATCTCCCCCCCTCCTCCTATTCCTCCGCCGCTCCCTCCCCTATCCCTCCCTCCCATCTTCTCCTGCCCGCGGCATTACGAGCACGCGTGAAAACGAACGGAGTCTGGACGCCAAGCTGCCAAGCGGCAGATGAATCGCATGAAACAGTAGCAGCACATGCAGCAGTAGCAGTAGATGCGGCACATGAATCAGTAGAAGCAGATGCAACAGGTGCACGAGGTGCAACACACGCAGCACATGCAGAGGTAGCAGTCTTCTAAACAGCCCTTTTTCCATCTATTGCTGGATGAAGGCCTTCATCCAGCAGTGGACTGACCATGCCCGATGAAGATGCACCGCGTATTTTGCGCGAAATAAGAAGGGTATAATATGTTAATGTGTGGGGGGGGGGGGTCATAGCGGGGAAGCAGATGGGAGTGAGTAAAGGGGGTGGTCAGTGCGTGTGAGGAGCTCGCCTGGAGGAGCGAGGAGGCACGGATCGGTGTCGATGGCGCTGCTCTCCTGCCCGCGGGGCATCATTCCCAAGCACGCCGCCCTGGGGGCTTGCCGAGCTTTGCCGCAGCGAGTTGTGGTTTATTTATTTTCGCTTTCTACATATTTCACACGGAGCATCCCCTGGAGATGGAGCCATCGCGTTTGCAAGATGTGTCCATACCTCAGAAATAGTTCTGCAACATCACCTTTACCGACGCCGTTCTCTTGACGCATGCCGGTGCTGCGCTGCTCACTGCCCACGTGCATCTGATGATTATTTATTTATTTATTACTCGTCTCTTGAGGACGAGACGCCCGGGAGTGGAGCAATTTTAACGCGATTGGGCCCGTGGAGAGGCGACAGAGTAACAGATAAAGAACACAATCATCTCAGCGCCGGGACGTCTCTCGCACATCGCCACTGACCCATGCTGCAGGGGTGGCACGGCTCGTGGGCCATTCTCAATCATTTGCGACTCGTAGGGGTGCCAGCCTCCGGGCGGAGGGGGGGGGGGTCCCCCTCTACCACACGCCCCCACCACTACCACCACCACAGGCTCACCGGCACCACCACTACCACGGCGCCACCACCACTGCACCACCACGGCCCCACCACCACCACGGCACCACCATGGCACCACCGCCACCAGCAGCACCGCCATCTCCCGCGGCGTGGTCGGTGCTCCGACCCGAGTCGAGTGATGGGCACCGCGCGGTGGAGGCTGCGCGGCGCGCTCGTCTCTCGCGCGCCGCTCGCTCCGCTCAGCTGCTCCAGGCCCCGACGTGGCGATCAATGGCGCGCACAGGCGGAGAGGGCTCTTACACAGGGCGCGTGGGGGGGGGGTCGATGAGTGAGTAGATTAATTGGTGGGTGGGTAGTTGGATTGGTATCGGTTGGGTGGGTGGGTTTGTTACTTGACTGGTGGGATCGTAGGTGGGTGCGCGGTTGCACGAGGGAATGTGCGGATGGCTTGTTGGTGGGTGGGTGGGTGAGTCGAAAAAGTATTGGCAGGTCGGGTGGGTGAATGGGTAGGTTGGTTTATTTATAGGTGGGCCAATCGATCAGTGACTGCAATTGTAAGAGGACGTGTGGCCCCTCGTGTGCCGTTCCGGCTTCATTGCTGTTACTCGCTACAGCACTTGCCCCGAAAGTATGTTAAGTGTATACGGGGATCTTTGTCTTTGTATCTGGAGATTCGTGAAGGATACTACGCCCCGTAGCATCCATCAGGCAATCACCCTCCAGCAACAATGGAGTGCGGGGGAGCGACGCTCACAACAATGACCGGAGCGCCGGGCCGATTAAACGCATCCAGGTGGTGCAGTGAGGAGCACAGGAGGTGGTGCATCTGCCAGACATCTCGGTCAGCCGACCCGTGACACCTGCTGGGTCTGTCTCGTGACATCCTGCCAGCGAACCTTCAACACGTCACGTGGCCTCAAAGTGCACCTAGCCTGTCACAAGTGCCGTGGTGACGTCACCACCATTTAGCGGCGAATGGCGATTGATGTTGTTGTATTTGTGCGTCTCTGCGGTGTTTATGGGTGGTTGGTATCTCAGTAGTAGGCGCCGTTTGCCCTCCACGCTCTGATCTCGCGTGAGTGACACGCGCTCAAGTCGCCAGTCACCCACTCCCCCCTCCCTGCAGCTCCCTGATCACCACGTGGACAGTTTTCGCAATCTCCTTTGAACGCGAGCGTCCTCCATTCCTCAGGCGGACACGTGAGCCGCATGCATGCTCATTAATCCGCGCTCCCGATCGGCGCTGTCTGTGAATAAGGCGATATCAGAACCTTCGATTAGCGCGGCTGGTTACGTGCGGTGCGAAAGAAGTTCTACGTAGAGTACATCCAGAGCCTGTCCTGCCCCGCCCCCCGCCGCTTCTCTCTCAACAACTCGCAGTGACCAGCGTGGTGAAGTATGGCCAAAGCCGCCCCCACCCTCCATAACATCTACATCGTGGGTAGGTCTTGACTCAGTGGGGATTTCAGTGACTGGCAAGTCTTAACTTAAAGCTTTCGTGAATGCAGGAATTAATATCCTTTTGTTCTTTCGGTAAAGACACGTAGATAGAACAAATAATAAAAATAATAACAATATCACTGATGTTGATCTTATCTTTAAGAATCAAAGAATATCAGTGGCAAGTGTTGTTCCTGTGAGCTGGCGGCAGGCCTCGTGCGCGTGTGTGCAAGTCCCTTGTGGGAACCCGCTGCTGGATGTAGACGGAGTGTTGAGGCTGAAACATCGAATCTTAGATTAGTTCCGATTCCTGAAGCTCAAGATACGAGGAAAATGTGGAATTCGCGCATCAGAATGGGTTCACATGAATCGGTTGCAGCCACGAGTGGACCGCTGCATTAACCAGAGTTGTTGAAGTGATTGTCATTGGTGACCTGGCCGCGGCCATGAACTCATGACACTTGAGAACCCCGTTTCATCACAACTCGGACTCTGTGGCTGTCTGTGAGTCTACGGGTCTCGATGTGAGTCTACGGGTCTCGATGTGAGTCTACGGGTCTATATCAATAATTGGTCACCTGGCCGCGACCATGAACTCATGACACTTGAGAACCCCGTCTCACCGTTGTGGTTGGACAGATATAACCCAGAATAGAACGGAGGACCCCTCGGCATTGCCCACTCGTAATCTCCGACTCACCAACCCGGTTACCTTTTCAGCAACAACACTTCTAATCAAAAATGTAAACATTACAAATCATCATCCGTGTCGTAACTCATCATCACCATAATCCACCACATCATCAGTCATGTATAAGTATTGATTATGAACATCAATGAATGTCTCATCAAATGTAACAAGTCATCAGTAATCTATCATGATCGTCATCACCATCCATCAGCATGTGTCACCCATGACTCGTGATTACGAATGTCAGTGTTTCCGTAATTAGCGGTAAGAGTAATCCATAACCCATCACCGTAATGAATGCATATCTTGGAATTTGTATCGATTCAATCAAAATGTTATTTGGATAAAAAAACCCAGCAGACATTACTCGTGCAATACCGCTCAAATCGAGAAGAAAGACTCGGAGCGGTGGCGAGGTGGTTAGCGTAGCGCGTTATGATCTCAGCCACCTGAGGACGATTCCCGGCCACAACGAACAATCTGAGCATCATCGGCAGGACGATGCGCACATCGTCATTCATCAAGAGTTAGAGAGACAAGCTACAGTATTGCGACTGGGGCTATGCAACCCAAACTACGACACGGAGAGGTGCAGGGAGACCCATAGAGACGCCGATAGACACACGAAGCTGCATGGGCATTTATAGAGATACATAGAGATACATAGACATCCATAGAGATACATAGAGATACATAGACATCCATAGAGATACATAGAGATACATAGACATAAATAGAGATGTATCCACTCGAGTAAACCACTGTAGTCTGCACTCCTTCAACGGAGACACGACGCGACGTCTCTCTCTGCTGAAGCCCTCTCGTCGTGGCGAGCTGCAACAGGAGTCCTCCACATTGGTAAGCGAGCTCCTGGACCGCATCGCCGATGCTGCCATCTTACGCGAGAGGAGAAGAGAGCGTATGCAACATGGGCTCATTCATCCAGCAGTTGATTGATCACGTGCTGATGTTACATCAGCACGTGGCAGGAGTGGCCGCGAGCCCGTGGTTGCCGAGTGACGGTGGGCTCTGCTGTGGTGGTTGCGATGTCAAGACGTCTTCTCGCGCCGTTCTGCCCCCGGAATGAGAGTCGTGGACATGAGAACATCAGCCCTGGCGAAGCGTCTTGGAGAACAAAAACATCTTGAGACGTTTCACAAGGAACCCCTCCCCCCGCACCCCCAAGCCTCACACGCGATGCTGAGCCCCCCCTCCTCAACCTCTCTCCCACGGCAGCCACCCTGCTCACTACAGCCTGCCTCGAGAGGCGTTTATGGTTCTTTTGAAGTCAGGCGCGGGGCAATGGGGTTGGGCGCGTGAGTTTGAGTTGGTGTGTGTGTGTGAGTTGGTGTGTGTGTATGTGAGTTGGTTGTGTGTATGTGAGTTGGTTGTGTGTGTGTCAGTTGGTGTGTGTGTCAATTGGTGTGTATTAGTGTGTTTTAGTGTGTGTGTGTGTCAGTTGGTGTGTGTGGTGAGAGGTAGTGTAGCGGTTAGCGCTAAGCTGCACGACGAACCTGGTGACCCGAGTTCGATTCTCGCTCACGGCCAACACCGGTGACGATTATCTGAACCGGTCCTCGGCCTCCCTTAGGTCGACTCAACCTCAAATGAGTACCTGATGCGGCGTGTAAAAACATCGCCACTCGGGAGACAAAGGCGGCCGGGCGTGGTCCTGGCCACCCACCCCCTCGTGTGCCGTGCCGTCCTTCATAGGTGCTCGCTAACATCACTTGCCCCAACAGTCTGTTACTGGCTATACGGGGGATCTTTGTCCTTGTGACTCTGAATGTGTGGGAGTCCACCCCGAGTCTCCGAGACGGCCATGACCTGCGTCTCATCATCATCATCACCACCTGACTCTCTTGAAACTCTGCGCAATTACGCAGCCGCGCTCGCGTCTGCAACGGTGCGAAGACACAAACTTTCCCCTGTCACGAGGAGGAAGAAGAGGAGGAGGGTTTTTTTCAATGAGCTCTCATCTCGCGCGCGGCTCCCACGCTCGGAGGGGGACATCTTCACAGCAGCTGATCCCTCACTTTGATCAGCGACATTCGCTCGGCACGCACACGGCAGGCGCAAGTCCCCGTGCAGCCTGCACGCGCTACGAAGGGCTGGTGTGGGCAACACCACGCCCGGCCGCCTTTGTCTCCCCAGCTACACACCCCATGAGGTACTCATTTTAGACTGCGGACAGGTTTAGCTATATGTCACTGATGTTACCGCTCCCCTTACACACCCACACCCCATCCACTACCCACACAACCCCCGCCACTACCCCCACACCCACACATGACGACGACAAAGACAGACTTGGAGCAAGTGCTGTTCGCGAACACCTAATGAAGGACTGCGAGTGAGGGGGAGGGTGACACGCGCCACGGCCTTTGACTGCCTAGTCACGATGCCTACACAGTAACATTCACTGATATGAGGCTGAGTCGACCTAGGGGAGGCCCACGTCCGGTTCAGAGAATCGTCACCGGTGTTGGCCGTGAGCGGGAATCTCGGGTTCGAAGCGCAGCGCGCTAAACGCTACAATACCGCCCCCCTCGTCTCACGCACACGCACGCACACACACGCACGCACACACACGCACACACACGCACGCACACACACGCACACACACACACACACGCACACACACACACACGCACGCACACCCACCCACACACACGCACACACACACGCACACCCACACACACACGCACACGCACGCACGCACACACACACGCACGCACACCCACACACACGCACACACGCACACCCACATACACACACGCACGCACACGTCCACACACACACACACCACCCACTCTCTCTTTGCGCGCCCGCTCCCGTCGATAATCATCTCCGCTCGCTCTCGACTCACGCGAGGCGGAGGGGGCTCGAGGCAGCCGCAGCCACCGCGGCGCGTGAGACGGTTTATAAAAGGCTGGACAGATAATATTAATAATAAATAAAGAACTACATCTAAATTAATAAGAATGTAACACACGGAGGAGACACACGGGAGACCGAGGAAGCCGAGCATCAGATCCCACGCTAACGTAGAGACCACGGCCAACGAGTAAAGACAAAGCTCCCCCGTATAGCCTTCACACAATGTTGGGAGAAGTGCTGTTAGCGAGCATCTGTGAAGGCTGGCACGCCACACGAGGAGGTGGGTGACCAGCACCACGCCCGGCCGCCTTTGTCTCCCTTAGTGGCGATGTTTACGCATCGCATGGACCGACGTCTGTGCGATGCCTATGTTATGTATTTTAGCATATGTATAGACACCCCACACAAAATACATGTATAGACACCCCACACAAAATACACGCGAAAAATGGCAGGGAAAACCGCACTTGAGATTGTAATCACCTGCACGCCTCTCGACTGTCTCCGCCGTAAGACGCCGCGGGTGATTGTGTGTTGTGTTGCGTGCCGGGTGATTGTGTGTTGTGTTGCGTGCCGGGTGATTGTGTGTTGTGTTTGTTGCGTGCCGGGTGATTGTGTGTTGTGTTGCGTGCCGGGTGATTGTGTGTTGTGTTGCGTGCCGGGTGATTGTGTGTTGTGTTGCGTGCCGGGTGATTGTGTGTTGTGTTGCGTGCCGGGTGATTGTGTGTTGTGTTGCGTGCCGGGTGATTGTGTGTTGTGTTTGTTGCGTGCCGGGTGATTGTGTGTTGTGTTGCGTGCCGGGTGATTGTGTGTTGTGTTGCGTGCCGGGTGATTGTGTGTTGTGTTGCGTGCCGGGTGATTGTGTGTTGTGTTGCGTGCCGGGTGATTGTGTGTTGTGTTGCGTGCCGAGTGATTGTGTGTTGTGTTGCGTGCCGGGTGATTGTGTGTTGTGTTGCGTGCCGGGTGATTGTGTGTTGTGTTGCGTGCCGGGTGATTGTGTTGTGTTGCGTGCCGGGTGATTGTGTGTTGTGTTGCGTGCCGGGTGATTGTGTGTTGTGTTGCGTGCCGGGTGATTGTGTGTTGTGTTGCGTGCCGGGTGATTGTGTGTTGTGTTGCGTGCCGGGTGATTGTGTGTTGTGTTGCGTGCCGGGTGATTGTGTGTTGTGTTGCGTGCCGGGTGATTGTGTGTTGTGTTGCGTGCCGGGTGATTGTGTGTTGTGTTGCGTGCCGGGTGATTGTGTGTTGTGTTGCGTGCCGGGTGATTGTGTGTTGTGTTGCGTGCCGGGTGATTGTGTGTTGTGTTGCGTGCCGGGTGATTGTGTGTTCTGTTGCGTGCCGGGTGATTGTGTGTTGTGTTGCGTGCCGGGTGATTGTGTGTTGTGTTGCGTGCTCGACGTACATTTGGATCGAACGCTGGACGCGTTTCAATTGGGCAGTTCACACGCCTTGGTTCACTCACGCAAGCCCGACTGCTGATGAGACACTGATTGTCGATACCAGTCCAGAGGTTGTTCTCGTCTCAAATCATCGGTGCTGCTAAAATTTCAGCACTCCCACAAGGAGGTCGTGCGGCTGATGGGGAATGCGCAAGAAACACTTTTATCGATGTTTCATGCCGAGAGACGGAGGCGCGAAGGTGGCATTGCTTATTAAACATTTTAAAAATATTTTTTATTTTCCAAAACCGCGCTGATGATTACCTTGAGTTTAATGTTAATGCTTCCGATATTATTATTATTATGCACTTACAGAAGTATGGCCATGTGGCTGATGGGATATGTAAAAAATGTGATCTGTCCGGTTCCAAATTGTCTGATTTAATTAGCCATCATTACCTTGACAATATCGGCTGTTGCGAGGCGAGCGGTGGGGTAGCGGTTGGCGCTTCGCTGCCCGACGAACCCGGCGACCCGAGTTCGATTTCCGCTCACGGCCAACACGAGTGCCGATTATATATCTGAACCGGTCCTGGACCTCTCCTAGGTAGACTCAGCCTCAAATGAATACCTGGTGCGGTGTGTACACATCGCCACCCACCCCCTCGATTGTCGTGCAGGGCTTTATAGGTGGTTGCAAACGGCACTTTTCCAACAGTCCGTGAAGGCTATATGGGGGATAATTTGTCATTGTATATGTATGCCGAACTTATTTCGCACGCTACGTAGCCAACCGTGCTCGTCGGTGGTGCAAAGTAAAGAAATGGATCGCCTTGAATTCGAGCAACGCATGCAGGATAGGATATGACGCGCAGACACGGGAGGACAGACGCCTCCACGAGTCGGGGCCCGTGAGGACACGGGTCCCTCGCAGAGCGGGGCCGCAATCAGCAGCGGAGGCAGCAGCAGCGTCGAGGAGCCCGCAGCCCTGGCTCGCCAGGAGAAGGCGCTATAGCAAGCAACACGTGGACTCTACCTGTTCCGTTCGTATGGAATCGAGTGTTGCCCCCTCGCACTCCTTCATTGGTGCTTGCGAACAGTACTTGCCCCCAACAGGCTGTCAAGACTACACGGGGAGTCTTTGTCTTTGGGTTGTATAGCGGTGAGCGTTCTGATCTCTTGTGGCGACAGCTTAAGACGCTTGTTGAAGATCAGCCTGGCCCCTGATGCTCGGCCCTGAACGAAGGCGTCAGAGTCGCCTTGTGACTGCGGTGCGGCGCGAGCCATCGCTCGCATCACGGATGGCCGCTAGACACGCGCTTCTGCAGGACGCACAGATGGAATCAATCTGGCGATCCCAAATATCGACTCGCACAGCGACCCGTACACGAGTTGGCGTGTGCTTAGCAGCCACAGCGATCGGTTACTGGATGTTGTGTTCCGAGCACAGAAATATGTTTCTGACACAAACCTCCGTCGAATGGATTCTCTGGTTATCAGGCCGTGGGGGGGGGGGGGGAGGCTGGTGGAGGGGGCTGGTGGAGGGGGCTGGTGGAGGGGGCTGGTGGAGGGGGCTGGTGGAGGGGGCTGGTGGAGGGGGCTGGTGGAGGGGGCTGGTGGAGGGGGCTGGTGGAGAGGGCTGGTGGAGGGGGCTGGTGGATGGGGCTGGTGGAAGGGGCTGGTGGAGGGGGCTGGTGGATGGGGCTGGTGGAAGGGGCTGGTGGAGGGGGCTGGTGGATGGGGCTGGTGGATGGGGCTGGCCACTCGTTAGAGACCCCGCACGCAATTAGCAAGTGGCCACAGCGATTTCAATCAAGGCTGCAGGGTGTGAGAGGACCTGTGCTGTAGCTCACGGAGCGCTAATCAACCCGAGCCTAATGAGAAGCCCCCCCCACTCCGCTCCCTCTCAGGGGGGGAGGCGGAGGGGCGCGCTGCACAAAAGAATTAAGTCCCAGGGCTCGTTGTTTTTATCGTCACCAGCAGCAGCGTAACAACCATGGCTATGGTCACCGTGACACTTATCATCAACATCATTATTCCCATGGTCATTATCACCATGAACACGGCCACCATTATCATTATCAATACCGTTATCATCACCACCACTACTACCACATGATCATCACCACCACCACCACCAGTATCGCCATCAATACATCCATCATCAACAAAATCAACATGATCATTATCATCATCACAATCGAATCACCGATCATCATCATTATCATAAAAATCGTTGTCTCCATTGTGACCTCTTTTCTATCCCATCTCCCGGCGCGGCAGTTGCGACGTTGGTGCGAGTTTATTAAGAATTTCTCCTCCCCACCGTCCCAGCCACCCCCGAGCCGTGAAGACGGGGTCGCCGCAGTCGACCAGGTCGCGTGTGGAGGGGTGAAGCGTGGGTAGGGCCCATCTCGTCCAGCGCGGCGCTGCAATCTGCTGGCGGTGCGCGTCGCGGCGTGGATTCTTACAGCGCAGCAGGTCGGGCCCGGGGCGGGGAGGGGGGCTCTGGCCCAAGCAGCGGGGGCGACGCAATGTTCCGTAGCGGCCACGCCGGCGGCAGCCTTCGGATTGAACTCGAGCCGCCGTCATCCTCGCACGAGGCGCGGTGACCCCACTCACGATGGCGCAATCCGCGCAGAGGGAGAGGGAGAGAGAGCGAGAGAGAGAGCGAAAGAGAGAGATTTTCATTTTTGAGCTTTTATCCCAAGAAAGTAGTTTTCCCCACGCTTTCATCGCCGCAAGCCTCCCCCGTTTAGCGGAGCAATTTGCGATCCGTTCTGTATCTGCGCGAGGCATCGGCGATGACCTCCACACGGTGGGGGCTCTTCCCATTACTATTTTGCATGGCAGCCGCGAAATGTCAATATTCCACGAGCACAGCGGGGAACGGTGCTGGGGAGTGGGGGGGGCATTGGGGGCATCTCTGGGGAGAATCGCACATTTCTCTTCTCGGGAGATTAAAACCGCGGTTGCGCCACGGGACCTGCCGGGTTCGCGGTTTCGAGGGCCGGCCTCGGCCGACCGAGAGAGCGTCGCGGCTTCCACCCTCCTGCTCCTCCTCCTCGCCTAATCCTCGCCGAATTTAAATCCGGTCAGCAGCAATATCCCAATCGGATGATGATAATGATGATATGAATATTGCCGAGCGGAATTTAATCATGCGGCATTACGGAGATAATCCCGGGAGATGTGTACCGCCGACTGCTGCGGCTTCGGCCGCTGCGACCGCCGCTGCCGCCGCCGCTGCTGCTTCGGAATGAGCGCGTCTCTGGCGAGGGACGGGCGGCGTTTGTTAGTGAGAAGCTGCTCCCTATGAGGTTCCTATCGGGTCCCTATCGGGGTCCTACACACTGGTTCCCATCTTTAAAGGGAAAGGTGATGTACAAGAGAGTGGGAACGACAGACGAATCGCCGTGAACTCTGGGAAAGGATCTCAGTCAGGAGACTGAGGAGCTGGTGGATGTCGGCAGAGTCGGCTTGGGATTCAGACGGGGAAGGTCAACAATGGATGCGACCTTTGCACTGAGAAGAGTATTGATGGCGAAGTTCAGAGAGAAGAAAGGAGACCTGCACGTGGTGTTTACTGATCTCGAGAAAGCGTACGCCAGGGTGCATAGCGAGCTCGTCTGGTGGTGTAGGAGAAGAAGAGGTATTGCTGAGGTGGATGTCCCGCTGATCCAGGGTGTGTATGAAGCAGCTGTGGGAGTGTCGGAGAGCTTGCAGGTGAAGCAAGGCTCCGCCCTGAGCCCCTTCGTGTTCATCATCCTGGTGCTGGACACACCCACGAGAGAGACATTCAGAGGGAGGCCCCGTGGTGTACGCTGTTCGCAGACGGCATTGTGCTATGCGGTGAAAGCAGACGGGCAGTGGAAGATGATTTGAAGATCTGGGTGCAAAAGATTGAAGGGAATGGGTTGAGGATCAGTCGGACATAGACGGAGTAAACGGTGGCACATTCCAGTGTAAAACATGCAGAAGGAGGATTGCAAATTGGAAGTGACCAGTGAATGAAGAGGAACGAGTTCAAGTGCCTGGGTGCAACGACGTGGCGCTGATGGGTCACGAGAAGGAGAGACGAGGACAAGGACACGGGCTGGGCGGCTGAAATGGCGAGAGATGACTGGTGTGGTGTGCGATAAGAGGCTCCCAGTTTGGTTGAAGGGAAAAGTGTGTAGTGTATAGTGCAGTGTATAGTGTAGTGTAGAGTGTAGTGTATAGTGTAGTGTAGAGTACAAGACGGTGGTGAGGCTGGTGCTGTTGTATGGGGTCGAGTGCTAGGACACAATAAAGAGGATAGACCGAGCTACGGCAGTGACAGAGATGAGGATGTCTTGGTGGGTGTTGGGGTTAACAAGGAAGGACAGGGGGCTGAGAAATGAAGAAGCGAGAGGAAGACTCACGGTGGTAGACATCACAGAGAATATGACAGAGAGAAACGGCTGTGGGTGTGGTCAGTCGTGTGGAGAGGAAATGGCGTGGGTCAGGAGGTGCAAGTGATGCAAGTGGAAGGAAAGAGATCAAGAGAAAGAAGGCAGGAGAAGAGGTGGGGGTGGGGGGCGATGGGACACGGTGGCCCGGAGCGGAGAGAGAGATGGGGAAAGAGAGATGGCGCAGGGCAGCGTAGGCTTTCGCGACCAATATCATCCATAATGTGGATCCATAATGTGGATGATATTGGTGACGAAGTGGCACGTTCTGTTTACGTGACAACCCGAACTCGTTGGCTGTGTCGGGTGCTGGCGGATTTTCACGACACATTTACATATTGACGCGATCTCATCCAAAGAGACCTCCTCTATCAAGCGTGGAGAGGGTTGGAAGGAGAGTGGAACACCCCACGTGAGTGCGGCAAACGCGTGGAGGGAGAATAAGAAGATGGGGACCCTATCGGCTCCTCTAGGGTTCTTCTAGGATCCCCATCGGCTCCTATAGGGTTCTTCTAGGGCCCCTATGGGCTCCCTATTGCCCCGTGGCTCGCAGAACGCGGAGGTGGCGAGGTCAAAATAAAATAAATCATTATATTGTCCTTCAGTGTAGTACACCGCAACGTGTACATATATATAAACTATATATGTAAACTATAAACTATATATATATCAACTCAACAATCATCAGCGCCGTTCCGGAGAATATAAGGACCTCCCTTTCACACAACTGTTTCTCCATGTGTTATGTCATCACAACTACACCACCACTTTTAATAACAACTGCACTCTTTATCTTAGCTACTATCATCTTATGTACCATTTAATAATTTGTGTAAACCGCCTTAGAAGAGGCGCTATATATATAAATAAGAAGAGATAAAAACAATGTCAAGTGTGTTCTCGACATCCCATCAACCACACGAACTGCTGGGGATGAAAGGGCGTCTCTTGTGTAGGTTGAGCGCTTCAAACCAGAACGCCACCCGACACACAAACAAACGACATCGCGGCTCGCCACCATTGACTGCAGTGGGCCTCACTGCTGATGAGACGCTGCGTGTCGACATCGGCCCCACAGTTTGATTGCGTTGACCGATGCACTACCCATGAAGGCCGGCCATGTGTGGCTGATGGGGATGTGTAAAGAAACACAGGGACGAGATGAATGGTGCCGTTGGTCGACAGGAGCGTTGCTGACTCCCCGGATCCTCCACAGAGCCGTGAGGATCGCGCGGGGTCTGACATGGGACGGGAGGCGGAGGAACTGGGGGGGGGGGGGGGGGCTGCGACTCCACGAGGTCACGGGAGACACAAGCGATGGGTAAATTGTAATTTTAATAGAAAATATATAAATATGCTGGCCATGGGGCTGCTCAGGGGGAGAGCGAGCGGCTCGCACTCCGATGGTTGCCAGTTCGAATCCTGGATACGGGGCGTGTGTAGACAGTGGTGGAAATTCCTCATTCCCATGGCGGGGGCGAGTCTATCTATAGGACAACCCACTGGACATCAGTGAAGAAGAGCTTCATATTACATAGGATTCTTCCAGGATAAATATACATTCTGATTCTAAAATGTTCCCCACAACGTGGTATCTATTTTATCGACCCCCTCCTCAACGATGATGAAGCGGTTCACCCCCCCCCCCACCAACCAGGATTAACCCCCCAACGAGCGATCGCGGTAGTGAGTGAGTGTCGCTCTGGCTGGAGTCTCGCCGGACGCGGGAAATCTGCTACGACGTCTCTCGCTCGGCCTGAACGTCACATTCTCATTTCCCAACACGTGAGCCGCCTGTGAGTCGTGCGTGTGTGAGCCCCTTGTGAGCCGCGTGTGAGCCAGGCCCGGACTGCCTGTGAGTCGTGTGTGTGTCAGCCAGGCTCAGACTGCCTGTGAGTGGTGTGTGTGTGTGAGCCGCTTGTGAGCCGGCTGTGAGCCGGGCGCAGGCCGCAGCTGCAGTGGTCCCGGGGTGCTGCGGGCCACGCCGCGCGCGGGTCTCGAGGCGTCGCTCACGGGGACACCTCGAGCCGAGTGGGCGACGGCGCCGTGGAGTGCGCTCGGCATTCGCCCGTCTCGTGTCGGGATGTTTTTGTTATTTGGGATTGAGAAGTGGAGCTTGACTGGCGCGGCGCGTCGGGTTGGTGGATGGGGAGGCGTTTCGTGGGGTCAGACTGGAGGAGGAGGGGGCCGCTGATGGTGTCTCGCTCTCGACGTAGCTCTCTCTTGCGTCTTGTCTCTTGTCAAGATCCGCTGTCCGCCCATCATTTTCGGCGTGAGACGCTCCAATTCTCATACTCTTAGTTTTTTCGGTAAAGTCACCTAGGTAAAAAAATGAAAAGAAAATAATAAAAATCACGACGTTTCGGAGGCAACACAAGTCTTCGTCATCAGGTGGGACCGTCACAGCCAGATTTGCTGTATCAAGATGTATTCACTTGATACAGCAAATCTGGCTGTGACGGCAAATCTGGCTGTGACGGTCCCACCTGATGACGGAGACTTGTGTTGCCTCCGAAAGGTCGTGATTTTTATTATTTTCTTTTAATTAATTTTAATTTCATTTTTTTACCTACGTGACTTTACCGAAAAAACTAAGAGTATGAATCCTTGCAGTCACGAAAGTTTCAAATCTAGCTCCAATTCTCATCGTCGACTGCGCGTTTACAAATTGCAGCACCCCAAACGAACTGCTCCGAGTAAGATAGTTTACAAAGTGGACCCCAAAAATAACTACAAGACCATTGTTATTGGCACAGACTCCCTTTGGGCGAATTGGGATAAGGTAGCAAGCTATGGTGGGTGGAGAGTGTGGTGGTAGGGATGGTGGTGCGTGGAGAGGGGGGGGTGTTGGTAGTTGATGGTGGTGGATGGAGAGTGTGGTGGTAGGGATGGTGGTGCGTGTATTGGATGGTGGTAGGGATGGTGGTGCGTGGAGAGAGGGGGGGTGTTAGTAGTTGGTGGTGCGTGTATTGGATGGTGGTAGGGATGGTGGTGGGTGGAGAGAGAGGGGGGGTGTTGTTAGTTGATGGTGGTGGGTGGAGAGTGTGGTGGTAGGGATGGTGGTGCGTGTATTGGATGGTGGTAGGGATGGTGGTGCGTGGAGAGAGGGGGGGTGTTGGTAGTTGATGGTGGTCCTGCCGGGGTTGGAGGGAGCGCTGCATTGGTCAGCGGTGTCTGGGAGGGGGAGGGGAGGTGCCTGCTGGAAGTGTATCTGCGGGATTGAGACTGAATTAGGGGGCTGAATGGGATTTGATTGCTAATGGGTTGTTGGCATAAAGGGGGTCAGGAAAATTGGACGTGCGGTGGTGGTGGAGGAAGGAGGGGGGAGTGTGTGTGTTCGTCGTTGTGTCTGTGTGTGTGGAGTGTGTCTGTGTGTGTGGAGTGTGTCTGTGTGTGGAGTGTGTCTGTGTGTTGTGTGTGTCTGTGTGTGTGGAGTGTGTTTGTGTGTGTGGAGTGTGTCTGTGTGTGTAGTGTGTCTGTGTGTGTGTAGTGTGTCTGTGTGTGTGGAGTTGTATCTGTGTGTGTGGAGTGTGTCTGTGTGTTGTGTGTGTCTGTGTAGCGGTTAGTTCCCTGCGCTAACAGCTGGGCCACCCGGGTTCAATTCCCACTCACGGCCAACACCAGTGACGTTTATTGCGCCGGTCCTAGGCCTCCCCTATGTCGACTCAGCCTGAAGTGAGTATCTGGTACAGTGTGTCGGTCGGGCGTAGTGCTGGCCACCCACCCCGTCGTGTGCCGTGCAGGCCTTCATACGTGCTCGCTAACAGCACTTGCCCCTACAGCTTATGCATCTCTGCGTGTGCGTCTCCGCATGTACACCGCTACGTGTGCATCTCTACGTGTGCGTCTCCGCGTGTACACCTCTACGTGTACACCTCTACGTGTGCGTCTCCGCGTGCGCGTCTCCGCGTGTACACCTCTACGTGTGCGTCTCCGCGTGTACACCTCTACGTGTGCATCTCTACGTGTACACCTCTACGTGTGCGTCTCCCGCGCGTGGCCGCGCGCCGCGAATTCCGATCCCGAGAGCAGCGAGCGCAGCGTCGCAGTCGGCAGCAGCAGCAGCAGCAGGAGGAGAGCGCGGGTCGAGCCATCTCCCTGGGATTGATCGCGCGCGCGAAATGCCAGCCCGTGTAACCCGATCAATCGCGTCGAACGCGACCATATAATGAGCGCGGTCGGCTCGGCTGGGTTAATGTGTTTTCGCTGCACGATGCTGGCATTGTTTAAGGCTTCGCCACTCACAAACTCTGTGCTGAAAGCGCTCTGGCTTAATGGCTCTGGCGAGGGAAGAGAACGCATTACATTAAATACGAAAAGCGCCGCGTGTTTAATGAACATGCCGCAGCTGTAGCCGAGGTGCAGCGACGCGGCAATCCTCGTGTCGGATGAGACAAATACAAACATCACGGCGAATCGCATCAGACCGCCGGGGTGAGTGCTATCGGCGAGCACGCAGATGATAGCCGACACGGCTATCATCTGCGTGCTGGAACGCTCTTCCCCGTCCGATATTCGGAAGCAACTGGAGCATTGCACTTCCGTGTTCAGTTTGTCGTCCTTCCCCCGCACCTCCGATTATCACGGTTGGCTACGAACGGAGCGAAAGAAGTTCAACATCCATTCCTGCGAGTCGATGTGTCGGGATGATCAGTGTCTGGATCTCTTGTGGACATCATTTGTATGATTCTAAATCAATGGCAACCAGGCTGAGACCATCGACTGACGATACTCGGGAACCCGGTTTAATCGCGGGCTGTCGACAGACAACCTCGATTCGAACCGAGGCCCTCAGTGATGTGGGCTCTCTGTGGTGTGCCCGACACGGCCTTTATTAACCCCCGCGAGTCGCCCAGGCCCTGAGTAGAGTCGCGCTCTCGTGGGAAGCGCCATGGGGTGGTGGTGGTGGTGAGCGTGGCGCCGATCGCCCCCTGGAGTCCCCACGTGAGCGCTGCGCCGCTCCTCTCGGCGAGAATCTCCGCAGCGCGTGGCGCAGTCCACGATGTTCAGCACACGCGTGACGAGTAACATCACGATGGACGTGCGCGATCTTGACGGATCTCGAAAGCTCGACGGATGTTGAGCCTGGTTACGACTTGGATGAGTGACCCCACCACCTTGGGGCCTGCCAGGTGTTGTAGGCGCGAGGCTGCGAGGCGTGGGCAGGAGGAGGCGGTGCCGAGCGGCGCTCGGGTTGTCTCCGGGGTCCTCACACGCGAAGGCGCCCAACTCCGCTGACGAGATGTTAACTCCCTCGCCTGGTGTGCAGGGGGTCGTGGGTTCGATCCCGACCTGACGCCTGCTGTATATTTGCAGTTCGCAAGCTCTCCCCGTCGTCTATAATATTTGGCTTCTATACATTTCCACTTGATAAACCACTTCGTTGAGCTCTCATTTGTGGCCAGGTAGCTTCTGAAAAAGAGTTACATAGCTCGGTGGGCATGACCTGGCAAAACGAAACGAGTCGTAGCAATAGTCCTCGTGGAGTTCACGGACTAACGCCCAAGTGTAGCAGGAGCACCACCACGTGAAACGAGTCTCGAGACTGGGCGAGGCTCTCCAGGGTAAATGAAGAAGACTCATATAATAATAATAATATAATAATAGTTCAATATTGCCAGCAACGTGTGAAGTGGCTACGGTGACTTTAGAATGAAATAAAGAATTAGATGCGTTAATTTAGAGCATGCTGCATCTTCATCACCACCACCAGCCATGGTCAATCCACCGCTGGATGAAGGCCTCCTCAAGCCATCGCCATCTCTCACAATCCTGCGATGTAGCGATCCACCTAGCAGCGTGCACGCGAGCTGATTTCATCTCTCCGTCTCGGGCACGTCCCCCTCCCTTGGCCCTCGTGCCTTCCTAATAGCGTCGTGGAACACTCGCTAAACCGGTTACTGTTTTAAAAATAAAATATCGGTTTCGCGAGTCAGGAACCGATAACCGATTCCAGTGGATAGTTAGATCGACGCGTGTGAATGTAGAAACTGTGCGGCCTAAGTCACCGCGCCGTTCATTTGCCCTAATAAGTCAGTAAGACATGTGAGGTTTATTTCAACACTGCACACTTGTTTACGTGCGGCAACCCGCTCCAAGGAGTCGCGTCACCTGCCCCGTTGCTCGCGATGTCGCCGTGCGAGTGGCGGGCGTTGAGTGCTGGCTCACAATGCCCCCCCCCCACCATCCCCTAAAGAGATTACCCCCTCGTCAGGGGCACACGATTAGAGACCCCTCGTGGGCTCGGGGAGAACGGGGGGCTCGCTGTCGAGAAGCAGAATGGGAGCTTTCCCGCTGCCATCCTCGGTGGGGTCAGGGGAAAAATACGGAGACGCGAGACCCCTTTCAGAATACCACTCCCCACCCTGCCCTTCTCCCACCCTCTCCCCCCCCACCCCCACTCCCCCCTCACCTCCTATCCAACTCACCCCCTCTCCCACCCACCCAGCCCCGCTCCCCCCTCACCCCCTATCCAACCCACCCCTCCCTCTCCCCCGCAACCCCCTCCCACCACCCCCACTCCCCCCTCACCCCCTATGCAACCCACCCCCTCTCCCACCCACTCACCCCCGCTCCCATCCCCCTCCGCCCGCTGGCTACTCAGTTTCTTGCTGCTGAGAGGTTCCCATTCCCGAGGGATTTTCGCACGGAGCCTTAATCCGCCACCGCTAAGCAACCGACTTCGAGTCCAGGTTGCATCTCATGTACAGTATTCATGTTAAACTTCATTCGCACCGTACGTAGACAACCGTGCAAATTGGAGGAGCGGTCCGGGCGCTGGTGACTGAGGGCTAGGGGCCTGCTCACCTTGGGTTTGGCAGTCACATTCCAGACTGAGTCGCTCCAGATCGGGGAGTGGAGTGGTGGCGCAGTGGTTAGCGTGACGGGCCACGGATGGCCCATCATCAGCTGCTACCTGCCTCGCTCCCTTCATAAAATATAAAAATCGAAAAACGATGTCAATCGATGAATCGCGAAGTTTCTACGAATTAATCGCCGTTGCGCTGACGCTGCAGGCATCGCATCGCACGCGAGAGGCAGACTCTGTGATGTATGATTTGTACAAATGAGTTTCAATTAATACACTGTTAAATTAAATATTTCTGAAAAGAATCACAGAATACGGAACAACCCCTCAGAAAACAAGACCAGCGAGACAGCAACAACTAGCAGCAGCAGCAGCAGCCAGGGTAGATCCGCTGCTGGATATTATTATTATTATTATTGATAGAACGAAGACCTCCTCGGCAACTCTGCGATGTAAGAATCCACCAGGCACCGGGCAGCCAGAGACCTGCTGCGGGACCCTGCTGCGGGCACCTGGCAGGACCCTGCTGTGGGCACCTGCTGCAGACACCTGCTGCAGGTGCCTGGCAGGGCCCTGCTGCTACAATGAGTCTGATGAGTCCGCGTTGAGGATTCTCTGGGTGAAACAAGCAAATAAATACATGACCTGCCCGTTTATTGTATTGCTCCATTTCCTGGGAAGACGCCCTCTCGGACAGACCAAAATAATGTCAAATCGGTGAGTTGGGGGTGTTGCTGATTGGCCAGTGGCTGTCGGGCTCCAGGAAAACCTCGCTCATTCCCGCCGCTTGCTCCTCCAGCCAGCGACTCCGAGCAGGGGGGTAGCGGACGCCACTCATTGAACCCCCTCCCCCTCGCCCCCTCCCCCAGGGAGCCACCCCCTTGCGTGCCCAGAGCCTGGGAGCGAATTCCAAAGCAGAGCAATACGATCCGGTGCGTGACTATATGATGTGGGATTTTGGGCATCGCTATAGAGTATATGCAGTGACCTGTAGGATCCAGGGCATGCCTCTGTGGTGATTGGCAATGGTATGGGGCAATGTGTCTAGGATTGGAGGCAAAGCCAAGATTCCTCGGGGGCATTCGGTCAAATACGAAATCGGACACAATCGTTGAATGCGTCCGGCTGGAGTCGCTTACTGAAGGTCGCTTCTACCTATCGAGGCGATCATCACATGGACCGAGCCGTGTTTTCCAGCACAACCGTCGGTGGTGCAGTGATTAGCGCGCTGAACCCCGGCGACCTCGGTTCGAGTCCTGGCAGCGGATAACAGCATCGGCTGGCGGGCGATATCCGAATCGGCTTGGCGCCTCTCCACTCGTCGACCCTTTCAACTAACGCGCACCGACCGACTTTGTGAAGTGTGGTAAAACAAACCGACCCTCGGCTAACATTGCGTGGGGAGGCCTTCATCCAGCAGTGGAGAGACAAGCGCTGTTATTAGTAATATAATTATTTTATAAGTAATGATGCACGCCTCAACCGCGATCATTACCCCACCCCCCCGCGCCGTCATGGGCGACTGCGTCAGAACAATCGCGCTCCGCCGCTGTGCATCCAAGCAGCCAATTTGCATTAATTAGCTTAATTACCCTATACATTACTCCACGCGCCCATTTGTTTTCCGCGGAGCAGAAGTAATAATAATTAGAATATTGTATTTTGAGAGAGGGAATTGTTGCTTTATTAGACATGAATTGAGAGGCAGAAAGAGGAACACGTGGACTGGGAACGCACGCAGATGAATTACATCACCCACACTGGGAGGGGATAGTGAGCTGAGGCTTGGGCAGGACGCGTGGCGGATAGAAGGGGACGGTGGACAGTGGTCGAGACTAAGAGCGGAGTGGCAGCCAAGGAATGGACTGCGTCCCATGGCACGTGCGCCGAGGAGACGGAGCGATGAGATCGATGCGTGTGCAGGGGCTGGGTGGAATGTTGCATCGCGGGATCGTGAAAGGTGGCGAACGCTTGGAGAGGCCTTCATTCAGCAGTGGATTGATGATGACTGCCAGTGATGATGACGATACAGGAATTACATGGATGTGTGCGTGAGAGAGAGAGACAGCGGTAGTGTAGCCGTCAACGCGCTGCGCTACGAACCAGGCTACCCGAGTTCCATTCTCGCTCACGGCCAACACCAGGGATGAGTATCTGACCTGCTCCTGGGCCTCCGGTCGACGCAGCCTCAAACGAGCACCAAGTGGCGGTGTGTGGACACGGCCACTGGCACCCACCTCGTGCGCCGTGTCGGCCTTCGTCGGTGCTCGCTCACAGCACTTGCCCCAAACATATATTGAGGCTACAGGGGGGATCTTTGTGTGTGTGAGAGAGAGAGAGAGAGAGGGAGGGAGCCTGGTGGGGGGGGATGATACGTGTCCCGCAGGACGAGGAGGAGGAGGAGGAGATGTCGGCGTCGGTGTTGCTGGAGACGGAGTCTGTCCAGGGGAGAGCGCGGCGGGTGGGGAGGCGCGGCGTGTTTACGCGCCAGCTTCCTCGTGAGCCGAGCCTCAGATGCGAATCTCTTCAAGTTCGGGGAGGTGCGAATGGGGGGGGGGCACGCAGGGAGGGGTGGGCCCGGATTAAAAAAGAACATTAATTGAAATTTGGTTAAATGAAAGTAAGGCTTGTGGGAGCTCAATCTGTTGTGTTTTCGTGTGTACGTGCTTGAGGAGTGACTGGGCACTGCCCCCACCTCCGTCCGCTCCAACCCTTCCCTCCACGACAGGGAAATTCGATGAACGATTACGATGCACGTGCTAGAGGCTAGGGCGAGTGATATAGCGAGCGCCAGTGTCTGGTTGCCTGGCTAGTGTATGTCAGGGTGTTGTTAACGAACAGCAGAATCCGGCACAGCAAAGGGAGCCCGCGTCCTGCCCTCTCACTCCACACCGCCGGTGTCACCCACAGTGACACCATCAGCCTCGCTACGGCCTCGCAGTCTCGCCGCTCGCATCTCGTCCATCAGTGAAGCCACTTCAGTGACGACGCGCTGTGTGTCAGCGGCCGTAATCAGCGATTGTGTCAGCGGCCGTGTGTCAGTGGCTGTGCCAAGTGGCGGCGACTGAAGTCCATCTCCGAGCGATTGTGGCCATTGCGGGAGTCCGAGCCGGCTCGCGCCACTGATGTGAGCGGTGGCCGGCGGCGGATTCCGGAGTTGAGAGGGAGGCGAGCGACGGGAGCGACGCGAGCGACGGGAGCGTCTAAGAATGCCGGCGGTGCGGTGCGGGCTGAGGCCGCCGCGGCTCCGTGGTGGCGATGGCCCTGCCCCGAGCGAGCTGCCGCACCGCGACGGGAAGACCGGCGGCGCTTGATTCTCCGCGGGGGATTGCCCGTGATGCGACACGGCTGTAGCCACCCAGTGCCTCCCCTCTCCTCTCCATCTGAGCGAGCGATGAGGGTGATGTGCGCGATGGCCGCGTGTGTTGCGGGTCGCGGGGTCGCCTCGCGTCTCCTCGCGTCACCAGAGATCGCGCCGCGCGGGAGGGTGAATTCGATGGGGTCGGGCACCCCGCGAGCTCGCGGCCGGCGGCGTCGCTCTCGCATTAGGGGGGCGACGCTTCGCGAGGAACTGGAGATCGCCCCCCCCCCCTCACCTCGTCACCCATCGCTCGCGGCAAATTGACGATCTCACACGATGACGCCCCTCGGAGAGCGCGCGGACCCGACGTCTCAGACGAGCGACTGGCGGAGGAGACGCGCCTCTGTGGTGGTCGTCGAGTCGCCTTCTCGAGGCCGTGCCGCGTGGCTGCCGCGTGGCGCTGTTCGGGAGCTGTCGGGGCCGATCGTGGGGCAGCTCCCGCAGGCCGCGTGGCCGCTGCGCAGCCAGCAGCTCGGTGGACGTGGAGGGGGAAACCGGGGAGAGAGACGCACATTCCAAATGTCAAACCCACCACCACCTGTGAACCAGGCGAGCTAGTTACCATCTAGCCACTGTGGCATGACCCTCCTGGGTAAACGTTTGCTTTAAAATCGTGACGTACTGCCTGGCTCGGCGAGGTTGTTTTCCGAGTTTTACCGCTGTGTGTTGGTCGGCGTGATGGTCCCAGCATGCAGTGTGAAACGTCGGACATCGGGCCGAGAAACACGCAGTACAGCTCAAACACAAAATCGCAAAGCTCCCATCTGGTCACCTCGGTAAGATTGAGACCGTGAGATGTCTGGGTAGGAGTTTTGTTCATGGCAGAAACAGACTTCAACTTCACCGCAAGGAGTCCTCTGGTGATTTCACAATCGCGTTATTCCTGTTATGTTGCTTTGGCATGAGCGAGTGTGATTTTAAATTCGCTATTCGTAAAGAGGTGGTCGCTTGGGTCAGCAGTCACCACCCATCCACCCACCCACCCACTAATGCACCCAACCTACCCACTCACCCATCTACTCACCCACTCAGCCATCCACTCACCCCCCTTCCACTCATCCACCCATCCACTCACCCCCCTCATCCATCCGCCCACCGACCCATCTACTGACACGCCCACACCCACTCACCCATATACCCGTTAAGCCACTAATCACCCACCGATGTATCTACCTACCCAAGTCAGACACTTACCGACTCACTCACTCACTCACATAAACTATAAACTACATTTTATTTGATCAGGTAAGACCCACTGAGATATTTTTCAGAAGCGACCTTGCCACAAATGATAGATCAATGAGAAGTGGCTTACCATCTCTACATTTATAGCAGCCAGATATTTTAAACGCATGTTTCTAAATGTGGAGGACCCGGAGACAATCCACGCGACCACGGGGAGAAATCACGCGTATTCCAAGTATACAGGCGTCAGGGTCTAGATCGAACCCACGACCTCATGTACACCAGGCGAGGTAGTTAACATCTCGCCAGCGCGGCGTCCGGTCACCCAACTACCCGCCCACTCAGCCACCCACCCATCGACCCCCACGCACTCTCACCTGCTCACCTTCACCACACCGCAGCACAGCACCCGAGCCCAGCTCGCATCACCCATCCACCCGCCCCTCTCCTCCCTCCCCCCGAGGGAAATCTCTGGCAGCCGAGCGAGACCCCCCCCCCGTCACCCAACAGCCCCCCCCCCCCACGGCAGTAATTGCCTCCTCCCCTCCTCCGCCCGCGAGCCTCCCCTGCCGCCAGATCGCCACTGATTAGCCGCGCGACTTCCCTCCCCGTGGTGGCGCGGATGAAAGCGCGGATTTCTCATTCCACGCGTCCTCCCAGCAACGTGCGGATTCCTCTCACGGAGCCTCAGCCACCCCCCTCCCCACGCCATCAAGGACCTGGGTTTGAAGCCAGGTCTCCGCAGACCGCGTAGTGAGTTCATGGCCTCAGCCTGGTCGCCAATCACTTTGGTTAGTGAGTAGTGGTTGTGGTGGTGGGGCATTGTGTGGTGGCAGAGGCGTAGCTAAGATATTTTGCGCCCGGGGACGAACCATACAATTGCCCCCCCCCCGCCCCCCCCCCCACCCCGTTTAATCACATTTTCCTATTACATCGAATAAGGAATAACAATTTTAATTTCAATGAAACATTGTATTTAAAGAAGCAAATTTATAGAAATTATATTACACGGCTCACTCAGTCACTGTCGTAGACTGGTTGACATAGTCGACAAAAGATACATTTTTCTTGATTTCACTGTCGTAAACTGGTCAATCACGTAATCAAAATCTGCTTTTTCCAATGTTTCTCTTTCAACGCTAAGAAGAGCAAGATCGCTGAGACGATCTTGTCCCATTGAAGCCGCAAATACGACTAAATAAGTTTCAATTTGCTGAACGACCGCTCACAGCTTGCAATTGAAACTGCTATTGTTAATACAATTTGCAGTGAAATTCGCAAATTCGGAAATATGTCGTCTCCATAAAACACAATAAAACCAAGAAGATCCAAATGAGTTTCTGGTAGAACTTCATTCCGGTTACTGAGCAGCATTTTGCAATCTACAATTTCTTTGAAAAGTTCGTGGCCATTGATGTCGGTCTCATAGAAATTTCCCAAATCTGTGCAATTTCGACGAATTGCATCGACATCTGTGTCGGATAGAAGAGTTTTGACGTCCAGCAGAAATCCTAATTTTGTGTTCAGGTCTTTTAGTCGTAAAAACCGCGTTGACATCTCCTGTTGAATTCGATAAAATACACTCTTCATAACGCGCACAATTTATTCTTCTGCTGAAAGTCCTGCATCTCTTGCCAGTTCTCCTGGCATCTTCCGACGTCGCCTAATTCTTCTGTCCACATCGATCCCCCATGCTGTGCATCTTGTTTTGGCGTTTTCTACAGCAACTTGGCTCAAATCATCACGAAGCTTGACAAATTCATGCTCCAAAGATTCAAAATCAGATGCTGCTTCCTTGAAATTCATAGTAGGATCCTGTAAGTGCTTCTGAACACGATAAATTTTTCCAAGAATGACATTCCAGAAATGTAATAAAACTATTAAGTTAAAATTTAATACGCATGCCTGTAACTGTTCTGCATCACTTCTGGTTTCAGGCGTCATAGTTACGTCCTCCGATAATTTGTCTAGCAGCCCTACTAGTTCATCCAGTCCTTCATAGATAGCTTTAACAGCTTCTGATCGTGCACTCCAGCGTTTTTCAGACTCCCACTTTAATGTGATGGGCACAGCTTTTTTTTACTCTTCCCAACGAATTGTTGAACGAGAGAAAAACAAATATATACTTTCGACTGTTCCAATAAATGTGATAAGTGGATCCTGTTAAGCTGAGTGTACTCATGCTAAGTTTAAGCTGTGGTTGTCACAGTTGACAAACAATGCTCTGTAATTTTTGTCACATATTCGTTGTTGACTAAGGCTGAAAGACTGCGCCTGTCTGTTGTTTGGGACGTTCTTCCATGTAAGTTCTTAATAGGCGCGCGTACCAAAATGTAATTACATGACATGTAGGCTGTGTGTGGCGGGATATATAAACTTTTAGGTTGAGGTGTAGATTTGTGCAGTAGTTTCAGGCTGCCGCGCCCGCCGCAATAAGTTATAATGTAACGTTGCAAGCCTCGTTTTGGCGCCCCTTTACCTTGGCGCCCGGGGACATATGTACCCCCCTGCCCCCCCCTCGCTACGCCTCTGTGTGGTGGTGTTGGTTGTGGTGGTTGTGGTGGTAGTTGTGTTGATGGGGCTCTGTGTGGTGGTTGTGGTGGTGGTTGTGCTGATGGGGCTCTGTGTGGTGGTGGTAGTGGTTGTGTTGATGGGGCTCTGTGTGGTGGTGGTGGTGGTGGTTGTGGTGGTGGGGCTCTGTGGTTGTGGTGGTGGTTGTGTTGATGGGGCTCTGTGTGGTGGTTGTGGTGGTGGTTGTGCTGATGGGGCTCTGTGTGGTGGTGGTGGTGGTGGTGGTTGTGTTGATGGGGCTCTGTGTGGTGGTGGTGTTGAAGGGGCTCTCTGTGGTGGTGGTGGTTGTGACAGGCGATAGGAAGGGCTTGGTGGTAGTGACTGTAATTCTGGATGAGGATGTCGGGATGAGAGGTTGTGGTGGAGTCTCGTGGCGGGCGGGGGGGGCTGAGCCCACGAGGCGATGACTCGCGCGTCTCGCTGTGATCTCCACTGCTGGCTGAGCACAAAGGCTGCGGCGCGCATCTCCGCTGATGGAATTTCAGGTCAGCCGAGCGCATCGCGACCAAGACAATGGGGGTCGGGGTGGCAAGTCTCGGGCTGGGGAGGGGCTGGGGGGCACGGGATGCAGAGGAACGTCACAAATAACGAAACGGGGTCCCAGGCAGAAACTCGTGTCGCCGCGGTGTCCCGGGGACGCCGCGCTCGTTCCGCGCCCCCCGTTCACCCCCTTGCTCCTCCATCAGGTGGCGGAGAGAGAGATAAAATGTAAATTTAATGTAAATTAAATTCGCGCCACTTTGCGATTCGCGGTTGCGCTTGCGGCCTACGCCACGTGGGATTATAGCGGGGAGGGGGTGGAGGGGGGCGCTCCCCCTCCACCCGAAACCCATGAATTGTGCATTGTATGGCTTTTTTCACTCTCTGTCTCTCACTCTGCCTCTCCACACGACCTCTCACACTCTCCCGCACTCTCTGACTCTCTCGCCATCTGCGTCTCTCTCTCTCTCTCTCACGCTCTCTCACGCTCTCTACTCGCAGTCGCAAGATCCACGGCATTCCGCACTCACGCCTGGGAATGCGCGCCGCTTGGCCGCCCAGGAAAGGTCGCGTCCCTCCTCCTCCTCGCCGCCGCCGCCGCAGCACAAACCTCCACCACGTGTGGCATGATGATGACGACAGTCGCGTCATGCGGGTGGTGGTGGGGTCAAGGGAAGCGGTGGGACAGCAGTTAGCGCACTGCGCTGCTGGGAACCCGGCGAGCCAAGTTCAATTCCCGGCCACGGCGAACACCAGGGGCGGGTCGTGTCTGAACGGGTCGTCGCCACTGCCGCCCATTCGCCTTCACTCTCCGCACGGAGCAGCGTGGTGAAGCATGGCCAACAAGAAGCCTGCTTGCCAACATGGTGCGGGGAGGCCTTAATTCAGCAGTGGAGTGACAAAGGCCGCTGTCATCATCCTCGTCATTTGTGATCAAACCACTGCTGGATGAGGGTTCCACCCGAAACGTCGCGGTGTAGCGATGTAATTGAGAATCCAACCCGCTGATGCAAACGGCCTTAAAAGTGTGCAAAGCAGCGGAGGGAGAGAGAGAGAGACGCATGCGGAGAATTGCATCGCGGAACAGGAGGAGGAACGTGTCGACTGGAAAGCACACAGCTGGGCAGGACGGAATTTGTGTGTGCATGGTACAGATATATTGGGAGGCTGTTCGATGCCTGGGTGCGGTCAAGGGATGGCTCCCTATTGGTCAACCACGTTATGTATGCCGATGATTTGGTAATTGCTGCTCACTCAGAGGAGTTGGAGGCGCTGCTGCTGAACCTGGAGCCTGCCACTAAGAGTTGGGGGCCGTTCCATCAGCCCCACCAAAACTAACCACCTGCCTGGGTATGTTGTACCATCGGACACTCCACCCCCACAACTCCCAATCGGTGATGGGGCAGTTGTGGAGAAGGTGGAGAGTTTCCCATACCTGGGCAGTGTGCTCATGACCGGCTCCGGTTTAACAGCAGAGGTATCACTCCGAATTAGTCGAGCGGCAATATCTTTTCATCGGTTGCGTAACGCTGTCTGGAAGCTACGTGGTATGTCGCTCCGCACGAAGCTTCAGGTCTTCTCGGCCACAGTCATTCCCTCCCTTCTCTACGCTTGCGAAACGTGGACCCCCCGAATGGAGCATTTTCGCCGGTTAGAAACATTTAGGCTAGCCTGCCTACGATCCATCCTGGGTTTAACCAGGCTGGATTGTGTGAGAAGCTCACAAATCCTCGAAAGATCTGGACAAAGTCCCATTGGTGAGGACCTCCGGCAGGCAAGACTGTGTTGGCTGGGCCACGTAGCCCGCATGCCCAGCCACCGCATGCCTCAACAGCTTTTGTTGGGCCGGATCGAGGGGGCTAAACGGGCGCGGCACGGGCTAGAGAAGAGATGGAGTGACGTGGTACAGGAGGACGTGGAGCTGAGTGGACTTGCCGATGACTGGTACCAGCGGTGTCAAGATCGGCCTCTGTGGAGGAGGCTCGTGAAGGACGCTACTGGGCAGTTGGAGGCAGTCGCCCTCCAACAACAACAGAGGGCGGAGGATCGACGCTCACAACAACGAGCGGAGCGCCGGGTGGATAAAGCACAGCAAGTTGGCACAGTAGGGGGCACAGGTGGTGCATCAGCCAGTCATCTCGGTCATCTCGGTCAGTCGACCCGTGGCACCTGCTGGGTCTGCCCCGTGACCTCCTGCCAGCGGGCGTTCGACACTTCACGTGGCCTCAAGGTGCACATGGCCTGGCACAAGCGTCGTGATGACGTCACCGCCACTTAGTGGCGAATGGTGGTTGTTGTTGCATGTGTGTGCGTGTGTGTGCGTGTGTTCACGTGTGCGTCTGGAGGTCAACTCCGCTTCAAACGAATTCCTGGTGCGGTGTGTAAACATCGCTACTCGGGACACAAAGGCGGCCGGGCGTGGTGCTGGCCATCCACGCCCGCGTGTGCATCGTCGGCCTTCATAGGAGCTCGTTGACAGAACGTATTCCGAGTCTGTCAAGGCTGTCCGGGTGGCCCTTGTCTCGTGTGTGTCGTGGTGATCACGAGGCGACGCGAGTTGGATTCGCGCTCGCGTCCCACCCCGTTGACGATTATTTCAATCTGTGCTGGGCCTCCCCTGGATGTGTGCCTAGTGCGATGTGTCGTAAGCATCGCCACTCATGGAGACAAAGGCGGCCGCGAGTGGTCCTCACCACCCACTCCCTCGTGCGCCGTTCCGGCCTTAATATATGCCACTCGCTAACAGCCCTTGCCCGAACAGTCTGTCAAGGGCTGTCTCTGTGCGTGAGTGAACGTGCAGGCGGGCGGGCCCGCAGAGGCGAGGCGCCGCGAGTTAATGAAGTGCGCGGCGGAGGCCGGCCCGGATTTATCGAGCCCGGAGAATAGCCAATAAACCCGGGGAGATATGCAGGACGTGGGTTTACTGCGCGTGTGTAAGTGTGTGAGTCAGTGCGTGTGCGTGCGTGTATGTTTGTGTGCCGTCCCGGCCTTCATAGGAGCTACTCGCTAACAGCACTTGCCCCAACAGGCTGCCGATGCGACCTGCGTTGTGGCAGTCGAACACTGTGGTGGATGATACGAAACAGCCGATCGGTGTCTTGTACCAAGCCGGGTCCTCAACACGAGTGGAGGGAATACATTTTCTGACCCGCAGCTACTGGACATCTGTGAAAAAGAGCTTCATAGCTCTCCGGATTCCTCTAGGATGAATAAAGATTTTGAAGTCAAACCGAGCGAAATTCGCGGCAACGGTCAACGACGCGTGGCAGTTGCGCTCCACGAGTGACCAGGAGGCGGCTGGCTGCTGCTGCTGCTGCTTCACGAGGTCATCAGAGTGGAGGCAATCGGCCAGGCGGCGTGAGAGATGTTGGTGTCCCCGCCCTGCGCGAGGGGTCGCGCGCCGCGTTCCCGTCACGCGCGCGGCGACCGCCGATGGTGGCGGTCACCAAATGTCAGCGATGATTTATTCTTGCGCAGCAAAGCGCCGGCAATCTGCCACGAATCGGCGCAGCTCACATCTCTGATGATGGGGGCCTGCGCTCGTGGCTGCTGGGCAGTAATAGAAATAACAAACAGAGATGGAGAGGGAGATGCGCCTGGAGAGAGGAGGGGGGGGGGTATGGGGAGTGGTGGCACAGTGGTTCGCAAGGACACGGCGCTATGAACTCGGCCGACCCCAGTTTGATTCCTGCTCACTCACGGCCGGGTCCTGGAGTGAGTACCCCCTGGTATGGGTGGTGGGTTCCTCGATCTGACACGAACCCACAATCCTCGCTCTTCATTCGAATTCACGGTCAAGCGATTCAGGACGCGATTTCAAAGTTTGAGATTTATGGACTCCTCACCTGCCCCCGACCCATCCACCACCGCTGCCTTGTGAAGTTTCTTGCGACCCGCCTCTGATCCCCCGCCCCCCGCCCCCTTACGTGAGCCAATCTCGTGCACTCCACGCGACGTGCGGATCAATCAATCGGCGTCTGAGTGGCCGCGTGAAAAACAAACCCGGATCAAAGGCGAGCGAGCGAGCGAGCGGCTCCCCCCGGGCCGCGTGGCTCCACACGCCGGCGCCTCTCGCCGGGTTCCAAATCGTGGCTCTCATCTCCCGGTGACGGTCGCGGAGAGGGCGGACAGACAACGCGGACGAGTTGGGGAGATGGCGACGCGGGCGGTGGCTCCTGGAGGGAGGGACGAATGAAGGAATGCACGGATTCATGAATGAACGAGCAAGGGGCGTGAGCGTAGGGCGTGGAGGCATCGTCGGGGTGAATGCTGTGCCGTGCGACCGGTGTGGTGGTCTTCCTGCGGGATCTGGGGTTGTGGACTGGTGCTGTCCTATCAGTGCGGTGCCATTGTTTGGGCAGGGATCCTGGGCAGGGATTCTGTGCGGTGGAGCAGCCTGCACACACAAGTCGCAAAGCAGCATTGTCAGCATCCATGGTCAATCCACCGCTGGATGCTTCTAATATATTACTTGCCACTTTTGTTTGCCCTGAGCGGGAATCAAACTCAGGTTACCGGGTTTAAAGCGCAGTGTGCTAACCATTGGACCGCCCTCCCCAACGACAAAAATCCTCCGTATAGCCTTAACAGACTGTTGGGGCAAGTGCTTTTAGCAAGTAACAACTCTGAAGGCCGGCACGGCACACAAGGCGGTGGGTGGCCAGCACCACGCCCGCAAACACACACACAGGCACACAGAGAGACGCACAGACACAGAATCACGCACACACACACACAGACAAACACAGAGATATGCATATCACACAGCGCACCACGCTGTGAACATCAAAGTCGTTGAGAAATCAACACAATTAACCCAATCTCTCAACCACCACACCAAACCCACCGGACCTATCTATATAGTGGTGGTGGTGGTTGTAGTGGTGGCGATGGATGGTAGTTGTGGTGATTATGGGTGTTGGTGTTGGTAGTGCTGTTGATGGGTGGTCATCGGTGGTGGTGGTGGTGGTAGTGTCGGTGATGGTTACGATGATGGGTGGATGTGGTTGTGATAGATTGTGATGATGATGGGTGGTGGCGGTGATGGTGATAGGTTGTGTTGGTGGCTGGACACTCGGTAACGATGTGACGGATGAGAAGCATTGCCCATTCCGTGACCTCTGCCCCCTCTCCCATCCACCCACCGACTGCACGACCCCGCCGTGCTGCGAGGACGAGAGGGAGCAAGGCAGAGAACGGGATAATTGTGGGAGCGAGAGACACAGGTGGGAGTGAGGGGTGAGTGAGAGAAAGACAGCGTGAACGAGATCGAGAGAGAGACGGAGAGAGAACGACAGAGATTTAGGCAGAGCCAGAGCGTGAGAGAGAAATAGCGAGCGAGAGTAAATGAGCATCAGAGAAAGAGAGAGAGGAAGAGAGGGGAAGAGAGAGATATGGGGTGTGTGTCGGGGGAGAGCGGAGCGAGGGAGAGAGGCGTGCGGGATATTTTCCAGCTGACGTCTCTTTAAGTAGAAGAGCTGTCGCACAGATTACATTCCGTGCGTGTGTGGGGAGCGGTGGCTCAGTGGTTAGCGCGCTGCGCTACGAACCCGACGACACGAGATCGATTCCCGCTCACGGCCAATACCAGTGACAATTATCCGAACCGGTCCTGAGCCTCAAATTAGTACCTAGTGAGGTGTGTAAACATCGCCATGAGGAAGACAAAGGCATGTTGCTGGCCACTCACCCCCTCGTGAGCCGTGCCGGCCTTCATAGGTGCTCGCTAACAGCACTTGCCCCAACAGTGTGTTAAGGATATACGAGGGATCTTTGCCTTTGTTTGTGTGTGAGTGAGATTATTGGTTTGGATCTCCCACAGGTGTGAGGAGGAGCGGAATAATGGAGAGGAGCAGGGGGGGAGAGGAGGGGGAGGGGGGGAGCAGGTGGGGCGGCAGCGCTGATCGAAACGGATTCTCTGCCCTTTGCGAATTCACGTTTGCGTGTGCACGTGCCTGTCGGTTTAAGACGGAGTAGGCTTTCGCGACCAATATCATCCATAATACAGGGTTTTTTGGGGGTTAGATCGCGTAAATATAAATGTGTCGTGAAACCCGCCACCACCCGACACAGCCAACTTATCAGGTTTGTCACGTAATCAAAACATGCAAACTAGTCACTAGTACAGCACTAACCGGTGTGTTGGAAAGTAAATCCACAATATTTACAATCTTGAGTACGACGTTTCGCCAGGAATTACAACCAGCATCATCAGGCGACAGTCAGATTTGTGGAGATATTCCTCCAGTTTCGTTCTTAAATTGCCTGACGAGTTGGCTGTGTTGGGTGGTAGCGGGTTTAGCGACACATTCATGTTGACGCGATCTAACCCAACCCCCCCCCCCCTGCATTATGGACGTGTCTGTCTGTCTGAACGTGTGTCCCCTCGGTGGGCTTATCCGGCAGGCAAGGCTGCGTTGACTGGGCCATGTCGCCCGCATGTCCAATCAGCCTGCTGGATAGAGGGGGTTAAACGGGCGAGGCACGGGCTAGAGAAGAGATGGAGTGACGTCGTACGAAAGGATGTGGAGCTGAGTGGACTTGCTGATGAGTGGTACCAGCGGTGTCAAGATCGGCCTCTGTGGAGGAGGCTCGTGAAGGGCGCTGCTGGGCAGTTGGAGGCAGTCGCCCTCCAGCGACAACGGAGGGCGGAGGAGCGACGCTCACAACAACGAGCGGAGCACCAGGTTGATAAAACGCAGCAAGTTGGCACAGTAGGGGGTCAGGTGGTGCATCTGTCAGTCATCTCAGTCAACCCTTGGCACCCGGGTCTGTCCCGTGACCTCCTGTCACCGAGCCGTTGACACTTCACGTGGCTGCAAGTGCACCTAGCCTGGCACAAGTGCCGTGGTGACGTCGCCTCCACTTAGTGTCGAAGGGCTGGTGTTGTGTTCCAGGGTGTTCCACCCCCTCGTGTGCCGTTCCGGCCTTCATAGGTGCCCGCTAACAGCACTTGTCCCAACAGTCTGTTAAGGCTACGGGGGATCTTTGTCTTTGTGCTTGCCTGTCATTGTGAGCCTGCGTCTGTGCGCGTCTGCGTGTGTGTGATGCGTGTGTGTGATGCGTGTGTGTGATGCGTGTGTGATGCGTGTGTGTGATGCGTGTGTGTGATGCGTGTGTGTGATGCGTGTGTGTGATGCGTGTGTGTGATGCGTGTGTGTGATGCGTGTGTGTGATGCGTGTGTGTGTGTGTGTACGCGCTCTCTCTCCCTCTCGCTCTCTCTCTCCCGTGTGTGTGTACGCGCTCTCTCTCCCTCTCGCTCTCTCTCTCCCGTGTGTGTGTACGCGCTCTCTCTCCCTCTCGCTCTCTCTCTCCCGTGTGTGTGTACGCGCTCTCTCTCCCTCTCGCTCTCTCTCCCGTGTGTGTGTGTACGCGCTCTCTCTCCCTCTCGCTCTCTCTCTCCCTTGTGTTCATAGAGCTGGGCGAGTCCGTGCGCAACAGAATCAAGAGCGACTTTTTTTTTGTCGGCGATGGAATTCAGCGACGCGTGGCTGAATCCGCCACCCTCGTCCCCAAGCAATAACGCGGAGCCCTCCCGTGTCACACACGCAGACACACAAAGATAAAGATCTCCCGTTTAGCCTCACGGCCCACATGGGCAAAGTGCAGGTAGCCAGCCACCGTAGCTGTCGAGTGCGGTGCCGGGCGGCTCGGGCGCCGCGCCGCGCACAGCCGAGGTGAGTGGCCGGGTTGCTGCGAGAGGTGAAACACGAACGGGGGGGGGGTTAGTTCCGCCTTAGAAGTTGCGCTCGCCCCTTTAAAGCCCCGCGCTCACTGGCGGGCGGCGTTTGGATGGAGCGGCGATAGAGAGAGAAAGAGAGAGACGCGAATTTACATTCACGGCAACCAACAGCGAGATGTGCCAAGGCCCGCTGATGAATTCCCAATGAAGTCAATTTATTTACAAGGTGGGGGGAGGATGCAGGAGAAGGGAGGGGGAGGGACGGGGGTGGGGACGGGGGGGTACAACTTTTTTTGTATCTCCGAATGTTTTTGAACCATTGCCCGATGTCGGCAGAAGGAAGCTCCCTGAAGTGCCACGAGGCGAGCGCCGTCTTTGATCGCGGCCTCTCCCACAGCGGCCCCTGCCACAGCGGCCCCTGCCACAGCGGCCGCTCCCACAGCGGCCCCTGCCACAGCGGCCTCTCCCACAGCGGCCCCTGCCACAGCGGCCCCTGCCACAGCGGCCCCTGCCACAGTGGCCTCTCCCACAGCGGCCCCTGCCACAGCGGCCCCTGCCACAGCGGCCCCTGCCACAGCGGCCGCTCCGTTGGCAGCGCGCCGCCTGCGGTCCCCGTCGATGGCAGGTCGCTCGCCGCTTCTTGCAGAGGTCCGCGGTGCGAGTCAGGCTGGCCGCCCCGGTTAACAATTATTGTTGGAGTGTCATAACGGTAATAAACCACGCGCCGTCTACTTCACAATGGACGTAACAGATCCCTTGACGGAATGTTCAAGAGGAGGCCGTTGCGTGCTGCCGTCACGGTCTAAATTTGCTAGGTTTGAAAAAAAAAACTAGCCGCAAATTACTCGGTTGGTTTGACACACAGAGTAGCAATCCTTGCCCCCTTACTGGCAGCAGACTAATGCGTACTTGCAGGCTGGCGCTGAGTCATCTTGTACCGCACAGGGACAGCTGCCACCAGGGGTGCCCTTTCGAACGTTTGAGTTGGGACGATGCTATGAGGAGCGTTGCGATGCTGAAGCATTTACGCAAACGTTGTATTCATGCAAACACGTTGAGGACAAGTCGTGTGTGTGTAGGACGCGTCACGGCCACAACGGCACGATGGCCGGCGGGCGAGAGAGGGAGACACGGCCGAGAGGACGTCCACTGCGGAGACGGAGCGTCGAGAGCGGCGCGCGGCCAGTGAGCGGTGAGTGAGCGGTGAGTGAGCGGTGCGTGAGTGGTGCGTGAGCGGTGAGTGAGCGGTGAGTGAGCGGTGAGTGAGTGAGTGGTGAGTGAGCGGTGCGTGAGCGGTGCGTGAGTGGTGAGTGAGTGGTGCGTGAGCGGTGAGTGAGCGGTGAGTGAGCGGAGAGTGAGCGGTGAGTGAGTGAGTGGTGAGTGAGCGGTGCGTGAGCGGTGCGTGAGTGGTGAGTGAGTGGTGCGTGAGCGGTGCGTGAGTGGTGAGTGAGCGGTGCGTCAGCGGTGCGTAAGTGGTGAGTGAGCGGTGCGTGAGCGGTGAGTGAGTGAGTGGTGAGTGAGCGGTGCGTGAGCGGTGCGTGAGTGGTGAGTGAGTGGTGCGTGAGCGGTGAGTGAGTGGTGAGTGAGCGGAGAGTGAGCGGTGAGTGAGTGAGTGGTGAGTGAGCGGTGCGTGAGCGGTGCGTGAGTGGTGAGTGAGTGGTGCGTGAGCGGTGCGTGAGTGGTGAGTGAGCGGTGCGTCAGCGGTGCGTAAGTGGTGAGTGAGCGGTGCGTGAGCGGTGCGTGAGTGGTGAGTGAGCGGTGCGTGAGCGGTGCGTGAGTGGTGAGTGAGTGGTGCGTGAGCGGTGAGTGAGTGGTGCGTGAGCGGTGAGTGAGCGGTGAGTGAGTGAGTGGTGAGTGAGCGGTGCGTGAGCGGTGCGTGAGTGGTGAGTGAGTGGTGCGTGAGCGGTGAGTGAGCGGTGAGTGAGCGGAGAGTGAGCGGTGAGTGAGTGGTGCATGAGCGGTGAGTGAGCGGTGAGTGAGCGGGCCTCTCTCAAACACCAGCAGTGGATTGAGGATGCGAGACTGCGACTGCGATGACGACGACACGGGGAGGAGGATGAGGGGAGCGGGGGAGTCCGCCCGTCACCCGGCTCCGAGGCCGATTCAATCAACGCTGATCACCAGAAGCTGCTCCGCCACGCTTTCATTAAGACGGAAATTTCCCTGAGGATCGGCCGTGAAGGGGGAGGGAGGGGGAAAGAGGGGACGGAGGGAGATCGCGAGGAGGGCACGTGGTTACGGGAGCACGCGGCCCTCGTCTCTGTGGTGCGTGGGTCACCAATGCAGACAACATTCGAATCCGACTCACAGACAGCAGCGGCAAATCGCCACCCCTGTCCACGTGCCTGGCATACATGCCACGCACGTGTACAGTGCTCTCAGCCTTATCCACACCACCTGCTCCAGAGCTCAATGTGGATGATCGTTCAGGCCACCAAGAGAAGGACAGTTGATCTAATAATGGACTTTCGGGTCGGACCACTTAGTGATCCGGCCACACGCGTGTGGCTGATAACCCTCCACCACTCGACACAGACCACCCGAATGAAATGGTCACGAAGTGTCCAAAGCGTTGACACCACGTGCCAGTTATCCTTCATTCCGCTTGTCGGTTCATTGCTGTCCTGCCATCTCTCGTCCACTCGCCTGGCACACGTGGCCCGTGACGCCGGCACACAATGATGGGCCGACTCGTTTCGGATGACACCACGGGGATCTACGACGTGCACGGGGAGTGACCCGCATGGCGCGTCCGAGTAGCCAGGAGTGTTCGCGATGGTTCATGCGCCACGCGCCGCAACGTTGAACAGGACGGACGCTGGATGGGACCGCGAATCGGATGCAATAAACATTTTGTATATATTTATAAAGTGCCTTCGCTCAAGGCGCTTGACATAGCTTGCAGAATGTAAAGATGTAGGTGGCAGGGCGTGCTACGAGGATTGAGGAGTGAGTGACAGCGATGGAGGGGTACTTAGAGGGGATCACGAAAGGGCTACCGGGGAGGGACGGGAAGGAGTGGAGGGGCGAGCGGTGGGAAGAGGAATGAGCGATGGAGGGAGACGCCGAGGCTTTAGAGAGGAACGGAAGGAGGTGAAGGAGGGGGCCTGCTTCCTGTGCTGGGGAGGAGTGCAAGGACGGAGAATAACCGAAAACGTGATTGGGCACAGAGAGACGGAGAGAGAGACAGACAGATAGAGACAGACACAGAAAAACAAACACAGAGAGAGAGACAGAGAGACAGACAGAGACAGACACAGAGAGAGACAGACAGAGAGAGAGACAGACAGAGAGAGACAGAGAGAGGATTGGTAACGAAGAGGAGGAGCCATGCAATGAGATGAGAGAGGTGGCGATGGCGCTACCGCTGGGCAGCGCAGGGCGCCACCGCCCGTGGCTCTTCGTGGCGAGTCGCGCCAGCGGCTGCCTCGGCGCTTTAGCGGAGCGCTAATTAAAGATGAAAGTGGTCATTGAAGATGGAGATGGCTGCTGCTCTCTCGCTGGTTTTCCAATCCATTCCTTTGAGCAAATGAGCGTTGTTTATTCGATACAAATTGGGGTTTGAAATTGATCGGATGGCGGTTCAAAAGTTACGCTTTTGTTTCATGTAATAAAGAATCAAGTTAGCGGGAGAGATGCGCAGCGTGAGTGCCGCGTGTCGGGCGAGGCCATCGCACGGTCGAGAGAGATTGGAGGCAGCGGCGTGGGCAGAAGGAATTCATCCAGCAGTGGATAAGTCATTCCTGATGATTAATGATGGTGATGGCGACAGTGGTGATGTTGGTTGTAAGTGTGGCGATGGTGTTGATGGGGACGATGGAGATTATGGGGACGATAATGGCGATGGTGATGATGGCAATTGCGAGATTGGGGTGGTGGTGGTGGCGGGCGAGTGTGAGACGCGCATCTCTCATCTCCGTGGCCTTTTGTCTCACGCGGCGATCCGTGGCCTCGCGTGGCACGGAGCGCGATCCGCTCCATCACAACCGGCGATCCGTGCTCCGTGTCGCCGTGAATCTGACTGCTCCCGATGAGAAGTCGTATCGAGAATGGCGAGGAATTTCCATCAGGATCACCGGCGCAGAGTGAGGAGACGTGGCCCCGAGTTGGGGATCGGCCTGCAGAAGGTGGCGTCACGAAACTACTGCTGAGGTCCCTCGGAGGTCCCTTCCATTACCTCTTAAACGGCACCAGGAGGAGTTAATCGAACAGCAATCGCAGCGACCGCCATGTACTCCTCCGAGCAGCAATTCGCCCAATTAAATGACAAATGAAATGTCCTATCATGTTGGTTTCGCGCCGCCATTGGTGATTGCTGAGAGCACGTGATCATTTATTTATATAGGGACTCCCCCCCCCCCTGGCTCCCTCTCCAATCACGGACTCGACACGAGACTGCGTTTTGAACGCTTCCTGGAATTGCCCCTGCCTGCCTCTCATCTCACTCTACTCCCCTCCACGCACTCTCCTACCTCTCCCCTCTCGTCTCACTCTACTCCCGTCCACATACTCTCCTTCCTCTCCCCTCTCATTCACTCCACGCACTCTCCTACCTCTCCCCTCTCATCTCACTCTACTCCCCTCCACGTACTCTCCTACCTCTCCCCTCTCATCTCACTCTACTCCCCTCCACGCACTCTCCTACCTCTCCCCTCTCATCTCACTCTACTCCCCTCCACGCACTCTCCTACCTCTCCCCTCTCGTCTCACTCTACTCCCCTCCACGCACTCTCCTACCTCTCCCCTCTCGTCTCACTCTACTCCCCTCCACGTACTCTCCTACCTCTCCCCTCTCATGTCACTCCACGCACTCTCCTACCTCTCCCCTCTCGTCTCACTCTACTCCCCTCCACGTACTCTCCTTTCTCTCCCCTCTCGTCTCACTCTACTCCCCTCCACGTACTCTCCTTTCTCTCCCCTCTCGTCTCACTCTACTCTCCTCCACTCACTCTCGTACCTCTCCCCTCTCGTCTCACTCTACTCCCCTCCACGTACTCTCCTACCTCTCCCCTCTCATGTCACTCCACGCACTCTCCTACCTCTCCCCTCTCGTCTCACTCTACTCCCCTCCACGTACTCTCCTTTCTCTCCCCTCTCGTCTCACTCTACTCCCCTCCACGTACTCTCCTTTCTCTCCCCTCTCGTCTCACTCTACTCTCCTCCACTCACTCTCGTACCTCTCCCCTCTCGTCTCACTCTACTCCCCTCCACTCGCTCTCTCCGCTCTCATCTCCCCAGCGTGGCGCTCCCGACAGCTCGTCGCGGCAGCGAAGCAGCTGATAGTGGCGACACCGCGGGCCGCTCCGCTCGTTTGTTTGCGCTGATTCAGGGTAATTGCCGCCTGCGTTCCTGCACGCTATCGCCAAAGACATTCGCCGCCGAGCGCTAATTTCGGAAGCGCATTCCCACTCACGCGTGGGCGGGCGCGCGCCACAATTTAAGAGCCAATTTGCATCCGGCGATGACTCCTCTGGCGTTCGTCCCTCGGCGCCGGGGCCGTGGTCCCGGAGCGCGCCGGCACCGCGGACGGTGGCGAGGCCCGTCGCGTCTTCGTGGCGGAGACGCGGATCGGGGTCTGAGGAGCTGCCGCCGCCAGTCGGGAGGGCGCAGGGTCCGTTCCACCTCGCCCAGCGGCGTGAGCGGGTGCCGTGCACCGCGAGTCAGTCGCTGAGATCGTGGTCCCAAACCGGTTTCATCACCCGGCCACAGCGATTACACCACGGGGGGTGCATCGTCTCAGCCCGGTCACTCAGTGACTAGAGACCCACAGACTACCCACACAGAGACCCACAGACTACTTACACAGAGACCCATAGACTACTCACAGAGACCCATAGACTACTCACAGAGACCCATAGACTACTCACACAGAGACCCATAGACTACTCACACAGATACCCACAGACTACTCACAGAGACCCATAGACTACTCACACAGAGACCCATAGACTACTCACACAGAGACCCACAGACTACTCACAGAGACCCATAGACTACTCACACAGAGACCCATAGACTACTCACACAGAGACCCATAGATTACTCATACAGAGACCCATAGACTACTCACACAGAGACCCATAGATTACTCACACAGAGACCCATAAACTACTCACAGAGACCCATAGACTACTCACACAGAGATCCATAGATTACTCATACAAAGACCAATAGACTACTCACACAGAGACCCATAGACTACTCACACAGAGACCAACAGACTACTCACACAGAGACCCATAGACTACTCAGACGGAGACCCACAGACTACTCACACAGAGACCCATAGACTACTCACACAGAGACCCACAGACTACCCACACAGAGACCACAGACTACTCACACAGAGACCCACAGACTACTCACACAGAGACCAACAGACTACTCACACAGAGACCAATAGATTACTCATACAGAGACCCATAAACTACTCACACAGAGACCCATAAACTACTCACACAGAGACCCATAAACTACTCACACAGAGACCCATAGACTACTCACACAGAGACCCATAGACTACTCACAGAGACCCATAGACTACTCACACAGAGACCCACAGACTACTCACAGAGACCCACAGACTACTCACACAGAGACCCATAGACTACTCACAGAGACCCACAGACTACTCACACAGAGACCCACATACTACTCACACAGAGACTCACACGCTACTCACACAGAGACCCATAGACTACTCACACAGAGACCCACAGACTACCCACACAGAGACCCACAGACTACTCACACAGAGACCCACACACTACTCACACAGAGACTATGGGTCTCTGTGTGAGTCTATGGGTCTCTGTGTGAGTCTATGGGTCTCTGTGTGAGTCTATGTGTCTCTGTGTGAGTCTATGGGTCTCTGTGTGAGTCTATGTGTCTCTGTGTGAGTGTATGAGTCTCTGTGTCAGTCTATTAATCTCTGTGTGAGTCTATGGGTCTCTGTGTGAGTCTGCGGGTATCTGTGTGAGTCCATGTGTCTCTGTGTGAGTCTATGTGTCTCTGTGTGAGTCTATGGGTCTCTGTGTGAGTCTATGTGTCTCTGTGTGAGTCTATGTGTCTCTGTGTGAGTCTATGGGTCTCTGTGTGAGTCTATGGGTCTCTGTGTGAGTCTATGGGTCTCTGTGTGAGTCTATGTGTCTCTGTGTGAGTCTATGTGTCTCTGTGTGAGTCTATGGGTCTCTGTGTGAGTCTATGTGTCTCTGTGTGAGTCTATGTGTCTCTGTGTGAGTCTATGGGTCTCTGTGTGAGTCTATGTGTCTCTGTGTGAGTCTATGTGTCTCTGTGTGAGTCTATGGGTCTCTGTGTGAGTCTATGGGTCTCTGTGTGAGTCTATGGGTCTCTGTGTGAGTCTATGTGTCTCTGTGTGAGTCTATGGGTCTCTGTGTGAGTCTATGGGTCTCTGTGTGAGTCTATGGGTCTCTGTGTGAGTCTATGTGTCTCTGTGTGAGTCTATGGGTCTCTGTGTGAGTCTATGGGTCTCAGTGTGAGTCTATGGGTCTCTGTGTGAGTCTGTCTAAGACCAGATGGTGGGGATGAGACTCTCCGGGTAGGCCGTGGAGGTCGCCGCGCGTCTCCGGGCAGCAGCTGTGGGCCCTGGCGGAGGGGAGGCTGCGTGGGGGAGGCGTGGGGGAGAAGTGGGGGAGGCAGTGGGGGAGGCAGTGGGGGAGGCAGTGGGGGAGGCAGTGGGGGAGAAGTGGGGGAGGCAGTGGGGGAGGCAGTGGGGGAGGCAGTGGGGGAGGCGTGGGGGAGGCAGTGGGGGAGGCGTGGGGGAGGCAGTGGGAGAGAAGTGGGGGAGGCGTGGGGGATGCAGTGGGGGAGGCGTGGGGGAGGCAGTGGGGGAGGCGTGGGGGATGCAGTGGGGGAGGCGTGGGGGATGCAGTGGGGGAGGCGTGGGGGATGCAGTGGGGGAGGCGTGGGGGATGCAGTGGGGGATGCAGTGGGGGAGGCGTGGGGGAGGCAGTGGGGGAGGCGTGGGGGATGCAGTGGGGGAGAAGTGGGGGAGGCGTGGGGGATGCAGTGGGGGAGGCGTGGGGGATGCAGTGGGGGAGGCGTGGGGGAGGCGTGGGGGAGAAGTGGGGGAGGCGTGGGGGATGCAGTGGGGGAGAAGTGGGGGAGAAGTGGGGGAGGCGTGGGGGATGCAGTGGGGGAGAAGTGGGGGAGGCGTGGGGGATGCAGTGGGGGAGAAGTGGGGGAGAAGTGGGGGAGGCGTGGGGGATGCAGTGGGGGAGAAGTGGGGGAGGCAGTGGGGGAGGCGTGGGGGAGAAGTGGGGGAGGCGTGGGGGAGGCAGTGGGGGAGGCGTGGGGGAGAAGTGGGGGAGGCGTGGGGGAGGCAGTGGGGGAGGCGTGGGGGAGGCAGTGGGGGAGAAGTGGGGGAGGCGTGGGGGAGGCAGTGGGGGAGGCGTGGGGGAGGCGTGGGGGAGGCAGTGGGGGAGGCAGTGGGGGATGCAGTGGGGGAGAAGTGGGGGAGGCAGTGGGGGAGGCAGTGGGGGAGGCAGTGGGGGAGGCGTGGGGGAGGCAGTGGGGGAGGCGTGGGGGAGGCAGTGGGGGAGAAGTGGGGGAGGCGTGGGGGATGCAGTGGGGGAGGCGTGGGGGAGGCAGTGGGGGAGGCGTGGGGGATGCAGTGGGGGAGGCGTGGGGGATGCAGTGGGGGAGGCGTGGGGGATGCAGTGGGGGAGGCGTGGGGGATGCAGTGGGGGATGCAGTGGGGGAGGCGTGGGGGAGGCAGTGGGGGAGGCGTGGGGGATGCAGTGGGGGAGAAGTGGGGGAGGCGTGGGGGATGCAGTGGGGGAGGCGTGGGGGATGCAGTGGGGGAGGCGTGGGGGAGGCGTGGGGGAGAAGTGGGGGAGGCGTGGGGGATGCAGTGGGGGAGAAGTGGGGGAGAAGTGGGGGAGGCGTGGGGGATGCAGTGGGGGAGAAGTGGGGGAGGCGTGGGGGATGCAGTGGGGGAGAAGTGGGGGAGAAGTGGGGGAGGCGTGGGGGATGCAGTGGGGGAGAAGTGGGGGAGGCAGTGGGGGAGGCGTGGGGGAGAAGTGGGGGAGGCGTGGGGGAGGCGTGGGGGAGGCAGTGGGGGAGGCGTGGGGGAGAAGTGGGGGAGGCGTGGGGGAGGCAGTGGGGGAGGCGTGGGGGAGGCAGTGGGGGAGAAGTGGGGGAGGCGTGGGGGAGGCAGTGGGGGAGGCGTGGGGGAGGCGTGGGGGAGGCAGTGGGGGAGGCAGTGGGGGATGCAGTGGGGGAGAAGTGGGGGAGGCAGTGGGGGAGGCGTGGGGGAGGCAGTGGGGGAGGCGTGGGGGATGCAGTGGGGGATGCAGTGGGGGATGCAGTGGGGGAGGCGTGGGGGAGAAGTGGGGGAGGCGTGGGGGAGGCAGTGGGGGATGCAGTGGGGGAGGCGTGGGGGAGGCAGTGGGGGAGGCAGTGGGGGAGGCGTGGGGGAGAAGTGGGGGAGGCGTGGGGGAGGCAGTGGGGGAGGCGTGGGGGAGGCAGTGGGGGAGGCGTGGGGGAGAAGTGGGGGAGGCGTGGGGGATGCAGTGGGGGAGGCGTGGGGGATGCAGTGGGGGAGGCGTGGGGGATGCAGTGGGGGAGGCGTGGGGGAGGCAGTGGGGGAGGCAGTGGGGGAGAAGTGGGGGAGGCAGTGGGGGAGGCGTGGGGGAGGCGTGGGGGAGGCGTGGGGGAGGCAGTGGGGGAGGCGTGGGGGAGGCAGTGGGGGAGGCGTGGGGGAGGCGTGGGGGATGCAGTGGGGGAGGCAGTGGGGGAGGCGTGGGGGAGGCGTGGGGGATGCAGTGGGGGAGGCAGTGGGGGAGGCGTGGGGGAGGCGTGGGGGAGGCGTGGGGGATGCAGTGGGGGAGGCAGTGGGGGAGGCGTGGGGGAGGCGTGGGGGATGCAGTGGGGGAGGCAGTGGGGGAGAAGTGGGGGAGGCGTGGGGGAGGCGTGGGGGATGCAGTGGGGGAGGCAGTGGGGGAGGCGTGGGGGAGGCGTGGGGGAGGCAGTGGGGGAGGCGTGGGGGAGGCGTGGGGGAGGCGTGGGGGAGGCAGTGGGGGAGGCGTGGGGGAGGCGTGGGGGATGCAGTGGGGGAGGCAGTGGGGGAGAAGTGGGGGAGGCGTGGGGGAGGCGTGGGGGAGGCGTGGGGGATGCAGTGGGGGAGGCAGTGGGGGAGGCGTGGGGGAGGCGTGGGGGATGCAGTGGGGGAGGCAGTGGGGGAGAAGTGGGGGAGGCGTGGGGGAGGCAGTGGGGGAGGCGTGGGGGAGGCGTGGGGGATGCAGTGGGGGAGGCAGTGGGGGAGGCGTGGGGGAGGCGTGGGGGAGGCAGTGGGGGAGGCGTGGGGGAGGCGTGGGGGATGCAGTGGGGGAGGCAGTGGGGGAGGCGTGGGGGAGGCGTGGGGGAGGCAGTGGGGGAGGCAGTGGGGGAGGCGTGGGGGAGAAGTGGGGGAGGCGTGGGGGATGCAGTGGGGGAGGCAGTGGGGGAGGCAGTGGGGGAGGCGTGGGCGATGCAGTGGGGGAGAAGTTGGGGAGGCGTGGGGGAGGCAGTGGCTCTGGTGGCCGCCGCGGTTCATTGACCTCGACCCGGATCAGCTCGCCCAGGGTGCTCCTCGCGGGGCTGTGGCCCCAATTTGGAGTCGGAATTAAGAATCGGGGGCGACGCGCGGCCCGTATCTTTTATTCATCATCGCCGCCCGGCGCAGAGAGATCCGCTCCCGACGCCGTGTGCATGATAATGGAACGCGCCGGACGCGAGTCGTGAAATTTAATTCTCTTTCATTTGCCAGTCGATGAGAATTTGCTGAGTTGGAGACGGTGCTGGTGATGCTGGTGGCGGTAGTGGTGGAAGTGACCCGAGTTCGATTTCCGCTCACTGCCAACACCAGTGAGGAGTATCTGAACTGGGCTTGGGCCTCCCATAGGTTGACTCAGCCTGAAATGAGTACCTGGTGCGATGTGTAATCGTCGCCACTGGGGATACAAAGGCGGTCGGGCGTGGTGCTGGCCACCCACCCCCTCGCATGCCGCTCCGGCCTTTATAGGTGCTCGCTTACCATGCCTTCCCTAAAAGTCTGTTAAGGCTGTACGCGTTTTTTGTCCCACGTAGAGAGATCTGTTGCGTGTTTTGGTGTGATTTGCCACGCATTCGACAGCGGTGTGTCAGGTTGGAAGAAGGATGTTCGTCTTTAGTCGTATGCTGCTTCCATGTAGCGAGTGCACTGGACCGTGCCCCTGTGGACTTTGCCAGTCCAGTGCCTTTGACCAGAGTCCGTGGTCAGTGCGCGTCGAGGCCCTTTAATGATTCCGCTCCACGCCCTGGGAACCCGCTTGGCTTTTGAGATCTGCTGCTGCTGCGTGTGTTTGCTGGTGGCACCCTCCCTTACACCGAGGGGCCCTGCACACGAGATGAGAGGCTTGGGTCGCAATCTCAACTCGTTAGAAAGGGGGCACCCCCAGGGGCAGCTGCCTCTGTGCGGCTCTGCACCAAGGCATGCAGGAGGGTGTTAGTCTCCCGGTAGGGAGGCGATGATTGCTGCTGCTGCTGCGTGCTACCCCAAGCGAGTCCCCGTGGGTCTCGACAAATCGAGCCGAGCACTGAGCCAGCAGTAGAATGAGATCCCTGGAGAGACATCGCGCCCTCGGGGAAGCATCACGGAGGGGGAGGAGGGAGGGAGGAGGAGGGAGGATGAGTGACTGATCGCCGGTGGTGACATGGACGGCATCGTCATCACGACCATCGGAATTGGAATCCGTATTTATCTTGGAGTTCTGAAGCTCTGTTTTACAGGTGTCCAGTAGGGGCGGGTTATAAAGTGACAACACTACAACAATTAACAATACAACAATTAACACTAAAACAATTAACACTACAACAATTAACAATACAACAATTAACAATACAACAATTAACACTAAAACAATTAACACTACAACAATTAACAATACAACAATTAACACTAAAACAATTAACACTACAACAATTAACAATACAACGGAAACAAACGAAGGATAGGAGTGCAAAGTAGAGAAAGGGTAAGCAAGTCACGACTAATAGAAACATAAAAAAACAAATTAAGTCCGTAAGTACAAATTGCACAAGTACAAATACATTCCTGCCGAATTTTCAGCACGAAATGCAAGCTTGGGCAAGGCAGCAAAATAACAACAAAGACAATCCCAGACCACACCGAGACAACACACAGCCCTTAATTCAATTGCATGTTAAAATGTAACTGTCGGTACACGGGTGTGGATCAAATTTACAAATCACACTTACAAATGTGATTGTATCCAACACCAATCTTCTGCTTCAGGATACCATCATCAACAATCATCACCAACATCTACCATCGTTAACAGTGATCATAGAGAAGAGAGCAGGGAGGGATGGGGAAGAGAAGGGGAGAGGGGAGAGGCAAAGAAAGGTCGAGGGTGATTAAGAGATGGCACGGGGAGAGAGGCGAGAACGATACGGAAGGCAAATGAAGATAGGGTGACACAGAAGGATAGATAGGGAGAGAGAGAGAGGGAGGTAGGATAGAGAGAGAGAGCGTCTCTATCTCTCGCTCGCTCCGAGCCCGTGTGGATTCTCATCGATTGGCTACGGCAGAGGCCGATTCAAGTTAATTCCTCGCGTTTCTGGAACTAATCATCACCTTGTCAAATCCATGGAGGGTGGGGGGCGCGGAGGAGCCCCCCTTCTTGAAGCAGAGAGCCGCTGCTCCCCCGCGCTCTCTCTCCTCTGCCCCCACCCCTCCCTGCCTGCGCGTTGTCTCTGCGATCCCTCCTCGTGGCCCTCCGCGCACCTCCACCCATGGGAGCCTCACTGAGTCTCAAGACACGTTTTCAGCAGGGTCCTGCCAGGTGTTCGCTGTGTGGGGGGGGGGCGATGTTGCAGTGTGATCCCAATCGAGAGTGCTTTGGCGGAGATACGTGTCCAGCATTCGGATGTTTGATCGATGCCAGTTGCATTGCACTGGGAGGAAACCGGAGAACCTCTGCAGAACAGCACCCGGACACACAAATTCCACGCACCCTCACGCTCACTCTGCATCACAGTCGGAGAATGAACTCAGCTCGGCTATTCTAGTTACCAAGTGAAGCCTCGCAAGCTACTGGATATTAGCTTGTGTTTTTCAGATGCGACCTCAGAGGCGACCACAGATGACGATAGCTCGTCTAAGTGGCCGATATCACCACACGTGCGAATTTAGAGTGGCAGCCAAATAATTTAAACGCAAATTATTATTAAATGCGGAGGGGGGCAAATCCAGAGGATCCCGGAGAACAATCGACCGCGACCGTCACGGGGAGAATATCTCCCATCCGCACGGCTGGCTGTGTACGGTGTGAAAGAAGTTCGACATACGTCCAGACAACGCGCAAACTCCACTCAGAAAGGAGCCCGAGTCCGGGATCGAACTCGGAGGCCTCTTGCTGCGCCACCGCCCGGCGCTGTGCGCGTGAATCACCGCGTGCGGAGCTCTCCGCTGGCACCAAGCCTCGGATCGAGCAGCCGCCTCGGGAGCGATTAACCGGGTGGCTGGCAGGGGTCGCTAATTCATCGATATAGAGGATCGCGGAGCTTGGGCAGTTGTGGCGACGGTTGGCCCGCGTGGCTGCTGCCGCCTGGCCGCTGGCGTGTGGCTCCTCCTCGTGCCTCTGAGTCGCTCTCTCTCTCTCCCTGGAGGCAAACAAGCCGACACTGCGCAGCGCCGTTACGAGTCGACGCTATGATGATGATGATGATTATTTTTAAGGAGAACGAGCGAGGAGGAGCCGCGTCTTATGGAATCGCGAGCGCATCGACGTCGGATTTGTGCGGCACGAAAAAATATTTCCATTAGCATCGCAATTTAGGGTGAGTCACGCATGAAATTGTCTTTTCAGGTTTGTGTGCGGTCCCCTCTCTCTCTCTCTCGCTGCGTAATGCGCGGTGCTCACTCGCCGTCTGTGCGCCCCGAATCGGCGCGCGTCCCATCATTTTGAAAGGTCCAGAGATGATTTCGCCCTCCCACTCTTCATTGCGTCTCACGGCCGACGCGATGCGCCCCGAGTGGGAGATTCACTCTGACTATGAACACGGAGCGAGCGCGCGCGCGTATCCGCGCGTGCGTGTCCGTGCGTGTGCGTGCGTGTGCGTGCGTGTGCGTGCGTGTCCGTGCGCGTCCGTGCGCGTGCGTGCGTGTGCGTGCGTGTGCGCGTGCGTGTGCGTGCGTGTGCGTGCGTGCGTGTGCGTGCGCGTGCGTGTTGGGTGAGAAGCGGTAGTGTAGTGGTTAGTGCGCCGTGCTACAAATCCGGCTTCCCGAGTTCGATTCCTGCTCACGGTCAACACCAGTGACGATTGTTTGAAGGGGTCCCGGGCCCTTCCCTCGGTCGACAGCGGTGTGTAGTAAACATCGCCACTGGGGAGACAAAGGCGGGCGAGCGTAGTGCTAGCCCACCCACCCCCTCGCGTACTATTCCGGCCTTCATAGGTGCTCGCTAACAGCACTTGCCCCAACAGATCTGTGTCTGTGTGTGTCCCATTGAACCTTCACCAACCTCCGACCCCTCTGCCCCCCCCCCCCTTTAATGGCGAGAAGTGGGGAGGGTGCGGGGTAACAGGGGGGAGGGGTGACAGGGGGGGGGGAGTGGATGAAGGAGTTAGTGAGTCGGTGGACGAGTAGGTGAATGGAAGAGTGGTTGAGTGAATGAGTGGATAGGGGAGTGGGTAGGTGAGTGACGTGCACGCGTGTTTGTGTGCGGGGTGACAGGGGGAGGGATTGAGGGGACTGCTGTCCGTTCTCCGACTCTCTGGTTCAGCCTCCCAGAGGGAGGGGCGGACCCTGGTGGGGGTGGGTGGAGCGGTCGGATGCCGCGCGCACCCCCACGCCGCGCTACACAGAGAGAGAGAGAGACACTGGCGACGTTTGTCTTTTAATCCAGCAGCTGGAGTTACGGCTTCGACGTCGATTTAGTCGCTGCTTGGCCCGGCGGGATCACATTCGCCGCTTGTTACAGAGGTTCGCAGTTCTACTCCGGCAGGCCACCCTGGTCAATGCCGCGTGACTCAAGCGACGCGCGGTGAACGTGAGGTTCCGCGACGTCGTTCGAGACAGGGGTCCCATAGCGCGCCGGCGTGTTGGTCCAGAGCTGGCACAGGGGACAGCTGCCACTAGGGATGCCCTTCGGATGTTTGAGATGGGATGCGAATGTAAGTAACAATATCAACAAGGGCATCGTCGTCGTCATCGTTATGAGTGTTGTTGTTGTTGTGAGTCACGTGTGGGTTGTGCGTTGCAGCAGCTCGTCACCTGCGAGGCTCTGTCGCCACCACGCGGTCGAACTGCGTCAGCTCACGGTTGTTGATTGAGCGCGAGTGGGTTCACGAGTGGTTGAGTTCGTGAGTGGATGAATGAGTGAGTCGGTGGACGAGTAGGTGAATGAACGAGTGGTTGAGTGAATGAGTGGGTAGGTGAGTGATTAGGTGAGTGACGATCACGCGTGCATGTGTTTGTGTGTGTGGACACGACAGGAGGAGGATGGCAACACGATCCAGACTTGAACCGGTGTCTTGAAAAGTCACAAAGTATTTATTTACCAACACGCGACTCAACACAGGCGGCAGTGGTGATGCCACTGTCACTGCTGTTGTTGCTGCCGTAGCACGGCTCAGCAACGCCGCTTTCATCTCTTCCATGGCCATGGAGGAGAGTGGAGTGAGGGTGGTCGGTGTGGACTGGTCACGGCTCCAGGTTGAGGCGACGACACCCGGCCCGGGTTTTGCACAGACCAAACCTGGGCACGTGTCTCGGTCAGCACGAGGTCGATAAACAAAACCGTGCAGTTTACTGCAATAAAGTTCAATACAAGAGCTGGGTGAAAATCGATTCCTGCCACCCCGAGCACAGATACTGCTTGCCGGACCGGTGCCAAACCTATCCCGGTTCCAGTTATAAAACTCAATACATTCCGCTCCCGAGTTTTCCAAGCTGGAGTGGTGATGTCTGCAGGTGGATTCAGTGAGAAATTAGAGTGTGACGGCTTTGGCTTCAGATCCCACAAAGAGACGCACAGACTCACAGAAACCCACACACTCACGCAGAGATCCACATACTCAGAGAGAACCCATAGTCACATTAGTCACATAGACACACAGACTCATACAGAGACATAGACTCACACAAACCAGGGACTCACACAGAGACCCAAAGAGAAACTGCCAAACAGTGGCTTCATCATCATCATCATCACCACGACCACCCACAATAATCCCCATCATCATCATTACAGATTGTCATCATAGTCCTCACCACTACCACCACCAGTGATTATCCTAATCATCATGATCACCATCATGATCTTCATCGCATGTCCCCTCCCAACATTCCGGTCATCAGCAAGTCCAACTTGCACGTGGCCGTCACGTGGGACTGGAGGCGCCTGTGGTGGCGTCAATGCGCAGGGCAACAGGGCGATGTCTGCCTGTGCAAACTCCTCCTCCTCCTGGAGGTACACCCCAACCAACACAACAACAACAACACACAACGCCCGGCCGACGTTTTAAATAAAATCACGACGTTTTACAAAATACTCTTATTAAAAATGGAGAGCGAGGGAGAAAAATATATAGAGCATTCAACCACAGGCAAAGAGATCAAGTATTTACTACAAAAACATAACTTTAACCATAAAAAAATTCAAGCTGGTGTTCAAGAAACATTGTGTCGAAGCTCTTGGCGACCGCAAGCCGCGTCAGAAGGCGCCTCCTCGCCTGCGCTGAACGCCGCGGGCGCAACGCCGGCGGCGTTCGCGCAAAGTCCCGAACCTCGCCGCTTGCACCGACAGGGAACACGAGCCCGGCACGCGCGGCGACATCTCATCTCGGCCGAATTGAGCTCTCAGCGCCACCGTCTTGAGACGTTTATGATAACAATCATAAATCATTATAATTATAGCAGAAACTCTCTCCCTCGTGTGGACAGAACAACACGGCCACTCCAGCCCGACGGTGGCGAAACGCCTGTGCAAAGCCAACAGCTGCATCACCATCGCCACCACCGCCACAACCACCACTACCACCACTACCACCACGGCGTCCACATCGTCAGCCGCACAGGGAATAAGGACGTGATGCCGACGTTCGCGTCGCCCGTTCCAACAGAGTCACCGGCTTTCCCCGTGAGCGATTGAACAGCGCTCGTCACCCGGTTGGGATGCGGAGCTGGCGCCTGGGGTCACGTGCACAGCGAGCGGCTCGCAACCTCGGGCAGTGACCCCGGCGGTCCGCGAGCCGCGTTATCCGTGGCCTGCGAAAACTCGCGTTTACCCGCGGCCGAGCTCACCCTGGTATCCGCATCTTCACTCAGGACATGCGGCCACAGTCGGATCTGCCTGCTGATTCATTCATTTGATTGTCCTCGTGTGCGTTCTCCACAGCGACCCCAATGGCAATTCTGCGCTGTATATCGCAGTGTTTAGCATCGAACTAAGACCCATATCGAACACAGAGTGTGGACCTTGCCGATAAACATCCGGCAGTTCACCACCATTGGCTCAAGCAGGCCGAGCTCTGCTGAGATACTGAATGTCGAATCCGGTCAAGAGTTTGCCTGTTTTAAACCAATGCTGCTGAAGTGATGCACTCACAGAAGGCTGCGAGGCTGGAGGGATGTGGGCACGGCGCTCACGCGGAGGGGACCCTCGGCGTGGGTCCTGAGCTCTCGTTCTCTCGTCCCACGAGTATCATCTCTGCAGGGCCTCACATCTCCATCTGCTCAATCTCCCGCATCTATCAGATCCTCACCCCAGCTGCCACCGAGACCTCCACTCACGCCGACTCGACTATTGCAACTGTCTCTAAAAACTGCCTCCCCACGTGCCTCACCTCCCCACGTGCCTCACCTCCCCACGTGCATCTCCCCACATCCCTCCATCGGCTGCCAATTAAATTCCAAGTCAATATCAATATCTTTAAGAACCTCATTGGACTCGCCCTCCCTACATCTCCCCTATCGTCTCACTCTACTCCCCTACACGCACACTCCCGCCTCTCCCCTTTTATCTCACTCTGCTCCCCTCTACTCTGCTCCAGAACTAAGGCTTTCTGTCAAAGCTAAGTGGGAGGTCGCCCCGTCTCCTCTGCTGCCTCCAGCCTTCTCCCAGCAACCCGCGCTGTCGACTGCCTACGTCTGTTCAAGTCCTGGCTCCAGACCTTCTTCCTCTGCCTATTGCTGCCTGCCTCCCTGTCTCGACATCAAACGACCAAACACATTTCCCAAGGATGTCCACTTCGCACAGTCCTGTGCAGCATTTCGAGACGTGGCCGCGTGCAGGCGCTCTCGGAATCCGTGCCACGATTGTACTGAGTACCACGGCAACGGAGATAACGACTCAAATCCGCAAAATTGATTATCTGCCAACTGCTCCCCCCCACTCTCCACATGATTGCGGATAAGAGGAGTTTCGCGGTGTCGTGAACATCAGGGGGTGGAATCCCGTGACTCCCGGGATGCGCACCGGCGGAGCGCGCGAGTCGCGAGTCGGAGCCACCCCCTGCTGCTCGCACGAGCACCGAGGCGTCGGTGCTCGTCTCCCGTTTACGGCCCTGCAGATCCAGCGGTGGAAACTCCACATTGCTATGGCAGGGGCGAGTCTATCTACGGCGCAGCCACTGTTGACGTCCCCACAATGGTGGTACTTGACGGTACTCGTTTTATTGACCACGCAGCGAAGGGATGGTGATGATGGGCCGAGTCGAACCTTCCCCAGCCAGGGTGCGAGCTCGCCGCGTTCTGGTTGCGGGCCGCTGGCTCTGCCGGCGAGCCGCCGCCAGGCCACGGCGGCGTTCCTCCCTCGGATCTCTGCGGCCGCGCGGTTCGTGATGTCGCCTGTCCCCAGCAAACTGGGCCGGCAAAAACGACCTTCGGGGAATTTACAAAGAGCGGTCTCAGCATCCGTGTCCACTGAGGGGGGCACGCGCAGACGAACATTGGGGGACGTTCACGCGTCGGCTCATTGAGAGGCACACGGTCGGCTTTAACGGGGGGGGGGGGGGGGGGGGGTTTAAAGGGGCACGGTTGGGTTTAAAGGGGCACGGTTCGATTTAAAGGGGCATGGTTGGGTTTAAAAGGCACACGGACGAGTTTAAAGGGACACGGTTCGGTTTAAAGGCACATTAAAGGGCATATTAGCATCAGCCGAGATTTCTGTTGACACATTACATTTTAAAGGCATATCCTGAGTTTCAGTACACGTGTTGCTGCATAAGGCTGCGTGTTGGGGTTTAAGGGCATGTTTAGGAGTTCAAGGGTTTAAGGCATTTCTTGGGGTTTACTGCAGTTTAAAGGGGTCAAAGGGGCACGTGTGGCCATGCGGGAGTTTGAGGGTCACAGCGTCTCCCCCTCTCTCCCGGACTCTCCACTGCGTCCCCCACAGCCAGAACCACAACACGTACGCTGGTTCGTTTCTTATTTTCTATCAACTGGAAAGTTCCTCTTAAAAATATAAATACAGCGGTGACGATACTTACAAAACCACTAAAATAACGGGGAGGGGGGGGGGGATTTCCCGAGTGGGAAGAAGCGAGGGGACGTGGAGCGCCGAGTCCACGCGAACTGCGCACGGCTACACCAGCGGGGGCGGCAGCGCCGCGATTCCAGCAACAACAACAAAGACATCGTCGCTCGCATGTCCGACGGTCGCCGAGGATCTTCGCTGCGATCGACCGATCGGGAGGGGCGGGCGGGAGTCGTCCTCGGCGGAACGGTCGATCGCCGGAGCCCAGCGGCGGCGGCGTCAGCCGTCGTCCATGCTGAAGCTGCCCTGCCGGCTGAGCGAGCGCGGCGAGAACGGCGAGAGCAGCGAGTCGGAGAAGTCGTCCTCCAGGAGCATGTCCTCCAGGCGCGACATCGGGTCCGGCTCGGGGGAGTAGACGCCCGGCAGACGCTCGTCCGCCGCGAAGACGCCCGACGCTCCCCTCGCGTCTCCACCGCCGCCGCCGCCGCCGCAGCAGCCGGCCGCCGCCGGGCCGAAGCTCGGCGTGCCGTCGGCGAGGTCCGGCGTGCCGCGGCCGCCGCCGCGCGACGCGGGGGCCGAGCGGAAGAAGTCGCCGTCGCGGCGAGCGGCGGTGCCGTCGTCGCCGCCGCCGCCGCCCGGCGTCTCCCGCTTGATGGGCGGCACGTCGGGCGGCACGGAGTAAGCGATGGGCACGCCGTGAGCCTGAGCCTGCATCTCCAGCTCCTGCGGGGGACGGAAGAGGAGAGAGGGCTTGGTGGCCGCGCCGGTCTAAGCGCGCGTCGACGACCGCGTGCATTTCGCACCGAGCCTGGCGCGGCCGTCGCTCGTAGCGGAGCCTCGCGGCTCGCGATCATTCGACAAGGGCGGCCGGGGGAGCGCGGCGACGCCGCTCCCACCTGCAGGCGGAGCAGCAGGCTGCGGTTGGTGTGCTCCAGGCGCCGCTGCCTCAGCTCCATCTCCTTGGCTCTCTGCTGCTCCTTCTGCATGCGGCGGATGTAGTCTACGGACGCCTTGAGGATGGTACCCTTGTTCCAGCGCGTGTCCCTGCAATGCGCCGCATCGCGCACGCTTTGGATTTGCGCCATCCCAGACAACGACAACGGTCTCGGTTTAGTGCGGTGACACGGCACGCGCGGACACGGCGACGCGCAGATACACGGACGAACGGACACGTAAACACACGGATGAACAGACACATAGATGAATGCGCACATGAACAAGCGGTGAGGGAGCCCAAACCAGCATCAACAATTGCCCAAGCTCTGTGCTCCTATAGGAATGTTTGTTCAAGTCCATGACTGAGTGTTCATACACACGGCAGGAAACCGGAGCACTTCGGGGAAAACTCATGAGTGCAAGAGGGTAACTCTCAATCCCCGTACAGATGGAAATTAACCCACTTGCTCTACTGCCATCGTACCCTGGCCATAAGCCAGGAGATGGCGACTTCGAGACCCACGGGTAGGAAGGGCATTTCCACGAGCGGGCGTGTGATCCACCAACTCTTGCGGTCTCTGTGCGAGTCTGTGGGTCTCTGTGCGAGTCTATGGGTCTCTGTGCGAGTCTGTGGGTCTCTGTGCGAGTCTGTGGGTCTCTGTGCGAGTCTGTGGGTCTCTGTGCGAGTCTGTGGGTCTCTGTGCGAGTCTGTGGGTCTCTGTGCGAGTCTGTGGGTCTCTGTGCGAGTCTGTGGGTCTCTGTGCGAGTCTGTGGGTCTCTGTGCGAGTCTGTGGGTCTCTGTGCGAGTCTGTGGGTCTCTGTGCGAGTCTGTGGGTCTCTGTGCGAGTCTGTGGGTCTCTGTGCGAGTCTGTGGGTCTCTGTGCGAGTCTGTGGGTCTCTGTGCGAGTCTGTGGGTCTCTGTGCGAGTCTGTGGGTCTCTGTGCGAGTCTGTGGGTCTCTGTGCGAGTCTGTGGGTCTCTGTGCGAGTCTGTGGGTCTCTCTGCGAGTCTGTGGGTCTCTGTGCGAGTCTGTGGGTCTCTGTGCGAGTCTATGGGTCTCTGTGCGAGTCTGTGGGTCTCTGTGCGAGTCTGTGGGTCTCTGTGCGAGTCTGTGGGTCTCTGTGCGAGTCTGTGGGTCTCTGTGCGAGTCTGTGGGTCTCTCTGCGAGTCTGTGGGTCTCTGTGCGAGTCTATGGGTGTCTGTGCGAGTCTATGGGTCTCTGTGCGAGTCTATGGGTCTCTGTGCGAGTCTATGGGTCTATGTGCGAGTCTGTGGGGCGCTAACATAAGTAACAAAACATTCAACACATTTGCCAATAACACTGCGACCTTAAAACGAAATGAAAAATATATGGCAACGTTTCTGGAAGTAGGCGTTCTTCATAGCCCATGCAGAAGGGATGTTGCCCGAAACGTCGCCTATTATTTACTTTTGAAAATTTCAAGGCCACACACAGACACGGACACAGTGCTGTTGTTGGCTCTTAGCGTGTCGAGCCGCTGCTGTTGTTGTTGTTTGTTGTTGTTGTTTGTTGTTGTTTATTTGTTGTTGTTGTTGTTTGTGCGTCGCTGCGTGCTCTGTGTGAGTCGCTGGGAGCTGGCGACTCACGGGTCGCTCGACTTGGGGATGAGCGTCCCCAGCTCCTTGATGCGGTCGTTGATGTTGAATCTCCGTCGTCGCTCAACTGCCGGGGACAGACGTGGGGTTAGAGGGGTCCCGGCGGATCGCGCGTGTGCCGCCGCGGCGGCGGCGTCGCCTGTGCCCTGCGGCAAGAAAGGCCTGGGTTCGCGTCCCAACTCGGGGGCCTTTCTGCGTGCAGTTTGTACGTCCTCTGCATGGGTTCCCTTCCGGTTCTCCTGTTTCCTCTCACAGCTTATTAACACTCACACAGTGGAATCGGTATCAGCCCAAATATCCCAATGCTAATAAATCACCTGCATATTACTCGACGGAGATGACACACCTTCAGCAGAAGCCATGCCCGCTGTTGCTAAAGCTTGGCAGAATCCTGGTGGTGGGCCTACCCTTACACGCTCGCCTTGGGAGTAGCGCAGCGCGGGCGTCACGCAGGAGGGCGCCGCTGCGATTCACAGACGCGGCCTGCGGCAGCTTCACCGTGGGGACACGGCGGCTGCTGCTGCGGATGCTGCTGCTGCTGCGGCTGCTGCTGCTGCTGCGGCTGCTGCTGCTGCTGCGGCTGCTGCTGCTGCTGCTGCTGCTGCGGCTGCTGCTGCTGCTGCTGCGGCTGCTGCGGCTGCTGCTGCTGCTGCGGCTGCTGCTGCTGCTGCTGCGGCTGCTGCTGCTGCTGCTGCGGCTGCTGCTGCTGCTGCTGCGGCTGCTGCTGCTGCTGCGGCTGCTGCGGCTGCTGCTGCTGCTGCGGCTGCTGCTGCTGCTGCGGCTGCTGCTGCTGCTGCGGCTGCTGCTGCTGCTGCTGCGGCTGCTGCTGCTGCTGCTGCTGCTGCTGCTGCTGCTGCGGCTGCTGCTGCTGCTGCTGCGGCTGCTGCTGCTGCTGCTGCTGCTGCGGCTGCTGCTACTGCGGCTGCTGCGTGCGATTCCACCTGAGTCATTGGCGTTGTGATATTTCGGTCTCGGCACATTTTGACACGATGGCCGACTCGCTTCGAACGACGCCACGGGAGCTCTAACGTCCCACTCCGAGGAGATGGCGCGTGCCGCGATTACCGCCATCACGCAACGCCACGTTAGCCACGGCCGCCTGCCCCATTCGAACCGCAAACCTTTGCGACGAGCTGCGAACGGAACACGCTGCTGCCGGGACGCGTCTCCGCCCCGTGAGTACCCACACTTCACCCTCGCCACGCGCGGCCTGCCCCTGTGTGCCTGCAGAGCGACTCGTACTCAGGTTGTGGTTGTCCTTCTTCTGGCGCTCCTTTACGATGGCTCTTGCTTCAACTTCTGCCGGAAAAAGCCCGGAATGAGAGACGCACACACTCGCCCTCTCACACTCGCTCTCTCACACTCGCTCTCTCACACTCGCGCTCTCTCACACTCGCTCTCTCACACTCGCGCTCTCTCACACTCGCTCTCTCACACTCGCGCTCTCTCACACTCACACGCAGCCACAAACGAGTATCTGGCGCGGTGCGTAAACATCACCGCTGCGGAGACGGAGGCCACCGGGCGTGGTACTGGCCACCGACCCCATGCCGGCCTTCACGGGTGGTGCGCGCTAACGGCGCTTGCCCCACCAGCCTGTGGAAGGTCACCGGGGGGGATCTTTGTCTGTGTGTGCGCACACCCACTCGCTCGTACCGGTCACCTCCTGCTTGACGTTGTCCAGCGTGGCCGGGCACGAGGAGCTGGTGAGCGCCACGGCCGGCACTGCGAGCGCCTGGCCCCCATAGCCGTCGTAGAGGCTGCTCGACAGCGGCAGCTGTTGGCACGCACGGGCGAGAGACGCGGGCAGGTGAACACGGACAGACATAGAGAGACACAGAGGTGAACACACACACACACGTAAAGACGGAGAGACTGACAAGGACAGAGACACAATGATACACACGCGACGCACACACGTGACACACACACGTGATGCAAACGTGTGAGACGCACACGTGACGCACACACGTGTGGCACGGACCGTGTTGGTGACTTCGAGGCGGGCGCCTATGCCCGTGTAGGGCTCGTCGTTGTAACTCGACTCCAGGCTGATGATGTCATCGATCACGTCGTCCATCTACACGCCGGAGACACACCGCGGTCACCGCATGGCATCGCCTTCACCGTGCCGGCGTGGCGCTTACCGTCCCGGCGTGGTGCTGCCAGCACGACGAGGCATTTACCATATCGGTGTGGCAGGTTGGCAGACTCCACGAGGTCGGCTGCTGCTGCTGCTGAGCCCCGCTGAGCTCGCGCTCGGAACTCGAGCCGATGTTCAACATGGCCATGGGGCTGTTGGGGGCGCTGCTTCCCACGCTTGTGTGCAGCTGCTGCTGATGCTGCTGATGATGATGCTGCTGCTGCTGATGCTGCTGCTGCGGCAAAGGCAGGGAGCCCCCCGTGGCCTGCCCCCCACCCGGTTGAGCCTGCGGGGAGCGAGCCAGCGACTGGCTCGCCACTTTGTACCCGAGCGTCGTCGACAGGAACTGCTTGAGCTGCTGCCGCTGGGACTGCTGGATGTGGTACCGCGTCGGGTTCTCCAGGTGAGTCTGGACCTGCGAGCGAGAGCCAGGAGTAAAGTTTAAAGAGGTAATTTTGTTTCACGAGGTGAGAACGCGAGAGGCCAGGGGAGGAGGGGGGTTCTGGGTCGTCAACCACGACGAGATGGAAACCCCTTTGTGTTAGAGAACGGCCCACGAAGCAGATATCACAGAGCAGCATCTGAGATCCCTTCTTCAAGTTAACCTCTGGTCCATACACAGCAGAGAGCAGCACTTTCTGCCGTGTGAGAATAATGCTCGTCACATGACCGTCAAACCGATATCTTTAATTCCCAGAATTTAACCAATTTGCGTAGAGTCAAAGCAACAAAGATCTATGGGGATCTGTGCGAGCCTATGGTTCTCTGTGCGATACATTTCTAATCGGGCTAAGACTATCAACTACACACATGAGGTCCCGGTTTTATTACAGTTGGCTGAAACCCGGACTCGAACTCAGCTACTCTGACCTCTGCACCACCCAGCCACTGCTCGTAATTTGGATTAAAAACAAACTTGCGGACGAGTGAACGTCGCTGTTCCCAGTCGTGGGACCCGGACCGGAAAACCGGATTATCTTCCAGCCCGAGAATTAGAAACCTGCTCGCCAATTAACCCTCCTACTCGCCTCTAAGCTCTGGCTCTGCGAGCGCTGACTACGAGCCAGTGTTTCTCAGCGACCGTGAGCGCCGGTTTAACTCGTTCGCGGTGGGCCGAGCGGTTCCACGCGTCGCCACTTGCGAGGCGGGTGGACATTGGTGACCTCGCAAGTCGCCGATCGCTCGCGAAGCGGTCCAAAAAGGTCGCTGTTGGCGTCCTCGCAGATTCCCGAGTCTACCCCTAAACAAGACGACGGGCGTCGCGTGAGCCGCTCCCCCCCCTCTCACCTTCAGCACCTCCATGGGGACGGGGGGCAGGGGGGGCCGTGCCGGCAGGCTCATGGAGATGGCCGGGCTGGGGGGCGGCCTGGTCACCAGCGGCACCAAGTCCGACCGGCGCTGCCCCATGAGCGATCCGCACTGCGTGCCTTGCTGCTGCTGGTAGTGCTGCTGCTGGTGGTACTGGTGCTGTAGCTGCTGCTGTTGCTGTAGCTGCTGGTGCTGCTGGTAGTGCTGCTGCTGCCGCCTCTGTTGCAGCTCCCTTCTCTCTTGCTCCTGCAGCTGCTCCCGCATGAGCTCCTGGCGGAGCTGCACACGGGATGACATCGCGCTGCCGCCGCCGCCGGCGGTGGTGGTCGCGGTGGTGGTGGCGGGGCGCGCCGACGGACACACGCACGGGTGGACGGACACACGGGCGTGGGAATCCTCCCTGCCCCGATCCGGTTCGCGGATTACTCCTGCAAAGGGGAAGGCGGGGGGGGTAGGGGGGGGTAGGGGGAGTAGGGGGGGGCACGGAGGGGGGAAGGTCAAAGTCACACTAATGGCGCTGGCTCGGGTACCACGGAGAGCGACAACGTGCGGCTCACGCACGGCCCATGGAAGGGCCTCCACCAAAGGCAGCTTGAGGGAGGCCCTCCGCAGTGGATTTGGCCTACTCATCCACAACGCTACTATACAGCTTGAGGGTCACTGAAATAATCTGACGGAACAAATGAGAAGGACATTAAGAGACTGGCAGTACAAATGGCAAAATACAAACGAGACAATTTAAACAACAACAAAAAACATGGATTCTAGAATTTATATCTGTCACAAACGTAACAGCTAAACAAACTACGGAATAATATTAACTTACTTCACCTAAACAGCACTCATCCTGAGAGCGGTCACGATATCTGTGTGTCTTCCAATTGCTGTGGGCATCATGTCACGAGATGAATATTGCTTTAGTTCAGAACCCGCACAGAAAGTAGCGTACCACCCTGTGTCAGAAAACTGTCTCAAATCACGTGAAGTCACATGGCTGATTCAGCCGTCACTTCACACCGGCCTCGACGCCTCTGCACAGAAGTTGTTCAATTCCTGGTAGTCGGGAAGGGGTTGTTGACTCGGCACATCATCCCTTCCTCCGGGAGGGGGGGGGGGGCTTGATAAAATGAGCACCACATTGTGGCAAAGTCCGTCACTGGCCTTGCAGGACTGTAAACAGGAGATGAGCACCAACGTCTCAATGCTCATTTGAGCAGCGGTATGTGGCTCTGACTTGTGACTGAAGTTGCTTCAACGGGCAACTTTATCTCCACTAGAAGCACACATAGCCCCCTTCTGACAGACCGATGCCAACTTTCAGAATGTCGGTGGCTGTGTCACCTTGTGCTACACAGGGACAGCTGCCGTCAGGCGGTCCTCTAGGTTACAACAAAAACATAATAATCGAGCCGGGCATTGGAATGGTGGCGATGAGATGCGACGTACGGCGCCGCGGCATTCATGCGAGCAGCCTGTACACGGCGATCGTGAACGTAGTTCACCTTCTCAGAGCTGGATACCCGAAACTTTTGTCTCTGATGTATTTGTGTAGTCGTTGGTGACTGAGACCACCGACTCTCCGCACCTGAGAACCCGGGGGGCTGAGACTCAAGACTCCAACCCACGATCTCAGACGTGCCATTTCCGCCTCCCTGGCACGGCCATTGTGAACCCTCTGAGCCAAGGGCTCACCTCAAAAGCCTCAAGCGCGAGGATGTGCATCGGCTTCTAATTTGTTTTATTCGGTTCCTTCGGGCGACAATCCCCGCCAGGCATTGTGAGCACGGCACGCAAACCCCGGGTGTGGGGGACGCACCGTCGATCCGTCTCTCGAGCAGCCACAGTTGACCAAAGGAGCACAGCAAAGCCTTCAAGACAAACCCTCCTAATCTCCCCGGCCCGCCTCCCGGGAGAAGACACCAGTTCTGGGAATCCGACGCAGGGCTCCACTGGGGTTGGGCCCGAGAGTTAATTGATAAAGTCAGACGGGTGGAGGCGTGGGGGGGGAGTTCCTGTACAGCCACGGCGATTACTGTGACATGGCTAATTGCAGGATGGGGTATTGTGGGGAGTGAGTGGGTGGGTAGGTAAGTGGTTGGGTGAGTGAGTGGGTGGGTAGGTAAGTGGTTGGGTGAGTGAGTGGGTGGGTAGGTAAGTGGTTGGGTGAGTGAGTGGGTGGGTAGGTAAGTGGTTGGGTGAGTGAGTGGGTGGGTAGGTAAGTGGTTGGGTGAGTGAGTGGGTGGGTAGGTAAGTGGTTGGGTGAGTGAGTGGGTGGGTAGGTAAGTGGTTGGGTGAGTGAGTGGGTGGGTAGGTAAGTGGTTGGGTGAGTGAGTGGGTGGGTAGGTAAGTGGTTGGGTGAGTGAGTGGGTGGGTAGGTAAGTGGTTGGGTGAGTGAGTGGGTGGGTAGGTAAGTGGTTGGGTGAGTGAGTGGGTGGGTAGGTAAGTGGTTGGGTGAGTGAGTGGGTGGGTAGGTAAGTGGTTGGGTGAGTGAGTGGGTGGGTAGGTAAGTGGTTGGGTGAGTGAGTGGGTGGGTAGGTAAGTGGTTGGGTGAGTGAGTGGGTGGGTAGGTAAGTGGTTGGGTGAGTGAGTGGGTGGGTAGGTAAGTGGTTGGGTGAGTGAGTGGGTGGGTAGGTAAGTGGTTGGGTGAGTGAGTGGGTGGGTAGGTAAGTGGTTGGGTGAGTGAGTGGGTGGGTAGGTAAGTGGTTGGGTGAGTGAGTGGGTGGGTAGGTAAGTGGTTGGGTGAGTGAGTGGGTGGGTAGGTAAGTGGTTGGGTGAGTGAGTGGGTGGGTAGGTAAGTGGTTGGGTGAGTGAGTGGGTGGGTAGGTAAGTGGTTGGGTGAGTGAGTGGGTGGGTAGGTAAGTGGTTGGGTGAGTGAGTGGGTGGGTAGGTAAGTGGTTGGGTGAGTGAGTGGGTGGGTAGGTAAGTGGTTGGGTGAGTGAGTGGGTGGGTAGGTAAGTGGTTGGGTGAGTGAGTGGGTGGGTAGGTAAGTGGTTGGGTGAGTGAGTGGGTGGGTAGGTAAGTGGTTGGGTGAGTGAGTGGGTGGGTAGGTAAGTGGTTGGGTGAGTGAGTGGGTGGGTAGGTAAGTGGTTGGGTGAGTGAGTGGGTGGGTAGGTAAGTGGTTGGGTGAGTGAGTGGGTGGGTAGGTAAGTGGTTGGGTGAGTGAGTGGGTGGGTAGGTAAGTGGTTGGGTGAGTGAGTGGGTGGGTAGGTAAGTGGTTGGGTGAGTGAGTGGGTGGGTAGGTAAGTGGTTGGGTGAGTGAGTGGGTGGGTAGGTAAGTGGTTGGGTGAGTGAGTGGGTGGGTAGGTAAGTGGTTGGGTGAGTGAGTGGGTGGGTAGGTAAGTGGTTGGGTGAGTGAGTGGGTGGGTAGGTAAGTGGTTGGGTGAGTGAGTGGGTGGGTAGGTAAGTGGTTGGGTGAGTGAGTGGGTGGGTAGGTAAGTGGTTGGGTGAGTGAGTGGGTGGGTAGGTAAGTGGTTGGGTGAGTGAGTGGGTGGGTAGGTAAGTGGTTGGGTGAGTGAGTGGGTGGGTAGGTAAGTGGTTGGGTGAGTGAGTGGGTGGGTAGGTAAGTGGTTGGGTGAGTGAGTGGGTGGGTGGGTAAGTGGTTGGGTGAGTGAGTGGGTGGGTAGGTAAGTGGTTGGGTGAGTGAGTGGGTGGGTAGGTAAGTGGTTGGGTGAGTGAGTGGGTGGGTAGGTAAGTGGTTGGGTGAGTGAGTGGGTGGGTAGGTAAGTGGTTGGGTGAGTGAGTGGGTGGGTAGGTAAGTGGTTGGGTGAGTGAGTGGGTGGGTGGGTAAGTGGTTGGGTGAGTGAGTGGGTGGGTAGGTAAGTGGTTGGGTGAGTGAGTGGGTGGGTAGGTAAGTGGTTGGGTGAGTGAGTGGGTGGGTAGGTAAGTGGTTGGGTGAGTGAGTGGGTGGGTAGGTAGGTGGTTGGGTGAGTGAGTGGGTGGGTAGGTAAGTGGTTGGGTGAGTGAGTGGGTGGGTGGGTAAGTGGTTGGGTGAGTGAGTGGGTGGGTAGGTAAGTGGTTGGGTGAGTGAGTGGGTGGGTAGGTAAGTGGTTGGGTGAGTGAGTGGGTGGGTAGGTAAGTGGTTGGGTGAGTGAGTGGGTGGGTAGGTAAGTGGTTGGGTGAGTGAGTGGGTGGGTGGGTAAGTGGTTGGGTGAGTGAGTGGGTGGGTAGGTAAGTGGTTGGGTGAGTGAGTGGGTGGGTAGGTAAGTGGTTGGGTGAGTGAGTGGGTGGGTAGGTAAGTGGTTGGGTGAGTGAGTGGGTGGGTAGGTAAGTGGTTGGGTGAGTGAGTGGGTGGGTAGGTAAGTGGTTGGGTGAGTGAGTGGGTGGGTAGGTAAGTGGTTGGGTGAGTGAGTGGGTGGGTGGGTAAGTGGTTGGGTGAGTGAGTGGGTGGGTGGGTAAGTGGTTGGGTGAGTGAGTGGGTGGGTAGGTAAGTGGTTGGGGTGAGTGAGTGGGTGGGTAGGTAAGTGGTTGGGTGAGTGAGTGGGTGGGTAGGTAAGTGGTTGGGTGAGTGAGTGGGTGGGTGGGTAAGTGGTTGGGTGAGTGAGTGGGTGGGTAGGTAAGTGGTTGGGTGAGTGAGTGGGTGGGTAGGTAAGTGGTTGGGTGAGTGAGTGGGTGGGTAGGTAAGTGGTTGGGTGAGTGAGTGGGTGGGTGGGTAAGTGGTTGGGTGAGTGAGTGGGTGGGTAGGTAAGTGGTTGGGTGAGTGAGTGGGTGGGTAGGTAAGTGGTTGGGTGAGTGAGTGGGTGGGTAGGTAAGTGGTTGGGTGAGTGAGTGGGTGGGTAGGTAAGTGGTTGGGTGAGTGAGTGGGTGGGTGGGTAAGTGGTTGGGTGAGTGAGTGGGTGGGTAGGTAAGTGGTTGGGTGAGTGAGTGGGTGGGTAGGTAAGTGGTTGGGTGAGTGAGTGGGTGGGTAGGTAAGTGGTTGGGTGAGTGAGTGGGTGGGTAGGTAAGTGGTTGGGTGAGTGAGTGGGTGGGTGGGTAAGTGGTTGGGTGAGTGAGTGGGTGGGTAGGTAAGTGGTTGGGTGAGTGAGTGGGTGGGTAGGTAAGTGGTTGGGTGAGTGAGTGGGTGGGTAGGTAAGTGGTTGGGTGAGTGAGTGGGTGGGTAGGTAAGTGGTTGGGTGAGTGAGTGGGTGGGTAGGTAAGTGGTTGGGTGAGTGAGTGGGTGGGTAGGTAAGTGGTTGGGTGAGTGAGTGGGTGGGTAGGTAAGTGGTTGGGTGAGTGAGTGGGTGGGTAGGTAAGTGGTTGGGGTGAGTGAGTGGGTGGGTAGGTAAGTGGTTGGGTGAGTGAGTGGGTGGGTAGGTAAGTGGTTGGGTGAGTGAGTGGGTGGGTAGGTAAGTGGTTGGGTGAGTGAGTGGGTGGGTAGGTAAGTGGTTGGGTGAGTGAGTGGGTGGGTAGGTAAGTGGTTGGGTGAGTGAGTGGGTGGGTAGGTAAGTGGTTGGGTGAGTGAGTGGGTGGGTAGGTAAGTGGTTGGGTGAGTGAGTGGGTGGGTAGGTAAGTGGTTGGGTGAGTGAGTGGGTGGGTAGGTAAGTGGTTGGGTGAGTGAGTGGGTGGGTAGGTAAGTGGTTGGGTGAGTGAGTGGGTGGGTAGGTAAGTGGTTGGGTGAGTGAGTGGGTGGGTAGGTAAGTGGTTGGGTGAGTGAGTGGGTGGGTAGGTAAGTGGTTGGGTGAGTGAGTGGGTGGGTAGGTAAGTGGTTGGGTGAGTGAGTGGGTGGGTAGGTAAGTGGTTGGGTGAGTGAGTGGGTGGGTAGGTAAGTGGTTGGGTGAGTGAGTGGGTGGGTAGGTAAGTGGTTGGGTGAGTGAGTGGGTGGGTAGGTAAGTGGTTGGGTGAGTGAGTGGGTGGGTAGGTAAGTGGTTGGGTGAGTGAGTGGGTGGGTAGGTAAGTGGTTGGGTGAGTGAGTCGGGTGGGTAGGTAAGTGGTTGGGTGAGTGAGTGGGTGGGTAGGTAAGTGGTTGGGTGAGTGAGTGGGTGGGTAGGTAAGTGGTTGGGTGAGTGAGTGGGTGGGTAGGTAAGTGGTTGGGTGAGTGAGTGGGTGGGTAGGTAAGTGGTTGGGTGAGTGAGTGGGTGGGTAGGTAAGTGGTTGGGTGAGTGAGTGGGTGGGTGGTAAGTGGTTGGGTGAGTGAGTGGGTGGGTAGGTAAGTGGTTGGGTGAGTGAGTGGGTGGGTAGGTAAGTGGTTGGGTGAGTGAGTGGGTGGGTAGGTAAGTGGTTGGGTGAGTGAGTGGGTGGGTAGGTAAGTGGTTGGTGAGTGAGTGGGTGGGTAGGTAAGTGGTTGGGTGAGTGAGTGGGTGGGTAGGTAAGTGGTTGGGTGAGTGAGTGGGTGGGTAGGTAAGTGGTTGGGTGAGTGAGTGGGTGGGTAGGTAAGTGGTTGGGTGAGTGAGTGGGTGGGTAGGTAAGTGGTTGGGTGAGTGAGTGGGTGGGTAGGTAAGTGGTTGGGTGAGTGAGTGGGTGGGTAGGTAAGTGGTTGGGTGAGTGAGTGGGTGGGTAGGTAAGTGGTTGGGTGAGTGAGTGGGTGGGTAGGTAAGTGGTTGGGTGAGGTGAGTGGGTGGGTAGGTAAGTGGTTGGGTGAGTGAGTGGGTGGGTAGGTAAGTGGTTGGGTGAGTGAGTGGGTGGGTAGGTAAGTTGGTTGGGGTGAGTGAGTGGGTGGGTAGGTAAGTGGTTGGGTGAGTGAGTGGGTGGGTAGGTAAGTGGTTGGGTGAGTGGAGTGGGTGGGTAGGTAAGTGGGTTGGGTGAGTGAGTGGGTGGGTAGGTAAGTGGTTGGGTGAGTGAGTGGGTGGGTAGGTAAGTGGTTGGGTGAGTGAGTGGGTGGGGTAGGTAAGTGGTTGGGTGAGTGAGTGGGTGGGTAGGTAAGTGGTTGGGTGAGTGAGTGGGTGGGTAGGTAAGTGGTTGGGTGAGTGAGTGGGTGGGTAGGTAAGTGGTTGGGTGAGTGAGTGGGTGGGTAGGTAAGTGGTTGGGTGAGTGAGTGGGTGGGTAGGTAAGTGGTTGGGTGAGTGAGTGGGTGGGTAGGTAAGTGGTTGGGTGAGTGAGTGGGTGGGTAGGTAAGTGGTTGGGTGAGTGAGTGGGTGGGTAGGTAAGTGGTTGGGTGAGTGAGTGGGTGGGTAGGTAAGTGGTTGGGTGAGTGAGTGGGTGGGTAGGTAAGTGGTTGGGTGAGTGAGTGGGTGGGTAGGTAGGTAAGTGGTTGGGTGAGTGAGTGGGTGGGTAGGTAAGTGGTTGGGTGAGTGAGTGGGTGGGTAGGTAAGTGGTTGGGGGAGTGAGTGGGTGGGTGGTGGTTGCGGTGGGAGACATTGAGAGAAGGAGCAAAGAGGGATGACCGACAGGTCTGAGAAGGGAAACTCTTCCCGTGGAGTTTTGTACATTTTCCTGCAATGATCTGTTCCCCGGCGTAACCCCCCGATTGCGCCACCGGCGTAGCGGCGCCACGAGACGAAGGACCCGCTCGAAGGCCTGCGCAGCAGCGTGGCCCTTCGTGCGAGAGAAGGGCCGCGCAGAAGCGACGGATACATTTCGTTTCATTCACACCGTATTCGACCACTACACTCCAGGAACCCACACACTCACCCACACACTCACCCATCCACCCACACACTCAACCACACACCCACACACTCACCCACACACCCACCCACACACTCACCCACACACTCACCCACACACTCACCCACACACTCAACCACACACCCACCCACACACTCACCCATCCACCCACACACTCAACCACACACCCACACACTCACCCACACACCCACACACTCACCCACACACTCACCCACACACCCACACACTCACCCACACACTAACCCACACACTCACCCACCCACACACTCACCCACCCACCCGCGTACCCACTCACCACACTCGAGGTCATAACAATTCCCTTTCTGATTCTTCCCTCGCATCGCTCCTTCGTCTCAAGGTCTATTGAGTTGGTTACATTTGAGTTTAGTTTATTTGTTAAATGGTCCCTTTCAGCCAGTTGCCTGACTATTTTATGCGTAGTGAGTGAGCGCAGCAGCAAAAAAACAAGCACATTGACATCGCAGAGTACAGGATCCTTAAGGTATATTACACAACTTATATATATCCATAATTAAACCGTTATAATAAGAGCCAACCAACTAGCATGGTTGGCTATGTACGGTGCGAAAGAAGTTAAACATACATAACTTTCATATAGTGATGTCTGTTGTTCGCTGCGTGAAGTTTTCACACCTTAAGCCTGTGCTCAGTAACTGTGTTGATTTTAAAACCGGGTCCTCGAGTGATGGACTTAGTCGATCACCAATGGCTCACGGAGACTCACAGATTCACATAAAGCCCCACAGACTCACGCAGAAAGCCCCACAGACTCGCACACAGAGCGGGTAGTGTGACACACCCCACCACACACGGCACCGGTGAGAAGCCCTCATCGTCGCCGTGACAGTGAGGTCACGGCAGGTCTCGCCGGGCGGGAGATGCGCCGCCTGATTACCCCTCGCCTCTCGCGGGCGACGGGGCCAACCCGGGTCACGCCGTGCCGCCCACGCCGCCGCTCGCCAGCTGCGGAAACAGCCGCCCGGGCGCCCAGCACCAGGAATGCGGATCGCGAAGGCGCCGCGCGCGGAGCGTCGATTTGTCGAGAGCGTGCCGCCATGCGGGGGCCCCCCGTCACCGCGGCCCCCACGTCACCGCGGCCCCCCACGACACCACGGCCTCCACCGTCACCGCGGCCCCCCACGTCACCACGGCCCCCACCGTCACCGCGGCCCCCCACGTCACCACGGCCCCCACCGTCACCGCGGCCCCCCACGTCACCACGGCCCCCCCCACGTCACCGCGGCCCCCCCACGTCACCTCGGCCCCCCCCCCCGTCACCGCGGCCCCCCACGTCACCGCGGCCCCCACCGTCACCGCGGCCCCCCACGACACCACGGCCCCCCCATCACCGCGGCCCCCCACGTCACCACGGCCCCCCCGTCACCGCGGCCCCCCCACGTCACCGCGGCCCCCCCACGTCACCGCGGCCCCCCCACGTCACCGCGGCCCCCCCCCCCGTCACCGCGGCCCCCCACGTCACCGCGGCCGCTGCCGCTGTCGCCGCCGCTTCTCTCCCCGTCGCTACGCCGCGAGGACGCACGGCGCGTGCCGCCCGAGACCGGAGCCGCAGACATCACGATGCCACCGACCACCACACCGCCTCGCTGTCGTTCACAGGGACATTACTCTGGACATATATAGGGATATTAGTCTTGGCATTTATTAGGGCATTGGATTTGATTAGGATGCGGCGGGCACTATGTGCAGGGCATGTGATGAGCTGCGTGGTCTGTTGAGAATGAGAAGCAACTTCAAAGGACCTCAGAGTTAGTTCTGTGGTGTCATCTTTTCCTGGAGGTCATTCGAACTCAAGGTGGGGCAGGTACACGGCCATCGTTGATCTTCGCCGTTCAGCAATGCGTGCCTACACCACTAGGTGGAGACAGCAGGGGCTGGCAGAGGAGGGAGACGTGGGGAGTGATTTGGCGCTTGCAACACGAGTTGCACTGGCATTTGAGAATGTGTTTTTGGACCAAATCGCTCGCAACTTAAACGAAACAGATGGATATACCAACAAATAGCCAAACGAGGAATACACACAGTTGTATGTACCATACAGCCAGGTCCAGGGATAGATGGGCAGAGAGATGGGTAGATCGGTAGAAGGATAGGCAGCGTACAGATGGATATGGAGATAAACAAGGCAGGAGTTATACCTCTATAATACTGGAGAATGAGTCCATGCAATGGCTGACAACCCACATTAGACAGAGAGATATCAGCAGGCAGACAGACACATTGACACAGATGCGTCCTTTGACCATGACCAGGTAGGAGCCCACTGGGAGTGCAGGGGGGGGGCGCAGTGGTTTAGCGCACTGCTCTGTTCCCAGCTCCGCCTAACATCAGTGGCGAATGAACTGGGCCTGGCCGCGTCCACTTCCATCAACCTGCACTGACCTGATTGGAGAAGTATGGCCAAACAACTGACACAACTCCTCATCCAGCAGTGGATGACACATTGGCTGTACATCATGGAGGTAACACCGTATCACGTATTCTATGTCACAGGAGCCCATTGTATTTCAAGCGATACCTGGGTTCGAGTGAACTCGGCAAAATAAGATTTTGTAAACCTGTCACAAATCACCCCTCTTCCCTAGCCACGTGTTGCGTGTGTGCTTGCTGAGGTATGTGTGTGTGAGTGTCCTCACAGCACTTGCCCCATCAGCCTGCGTAGGCTACACGGGGGAGCTGTGTGTGTGTTGTGAGCGATGATGAAACGGCTTCGTGTGCAGGTGCCGGGTGTATTGTTGCATCACAGCAGGGGGGGGGTGAGAGGAGGCGGCTTGGAGAGGCCTTCATGCAGCAGTGGCTCGGCCATGGCCGATGATGACGACGAGTGGGGGAGGGGGAGCGGTGGCGCAGTGGTTAGCACCGCGCCGCGCTACAAACCCGTCGACCCCGAGTTCTATTCCTGGTCACAGATAGTATCGGCCCGCAGCGTTACTTGAGCCAGTCGTGGGCCTCGCTTACGTCACCTCAGCCTTAAGCTAGCAACTGATCCAGTGCGTTGCAAGCTCAGGGAGACAAAGGCGGCTGGACCTGGTGCTGACCACCCCACCCCCTCGTGCACCGTGCCGACCTTCGTAGGTGTGCTCGCTAACATTTGCCCCAACAGTTTCTTAGAGGCTGTACGGGGGATCTTTGTCTTTGTAGTGCGTGTGTGTGTATAAATACACACACTAGGTATGTGTGCTATGTGTTTGTGTGTGTGTGTTTGCGTGTGCGGTACGGGTGTGTATGTATATGCGTATTTCACACGTGCATAGGGCGATCAAAAACGCACGTACTGTACCAATGTGTGCGCCCTGCAGATGAGAGTTTTCAATGAGTGCAGGTCACCCGCCGTAATGTATGGATCGGAAACTTGGAAAGTGAGAAAATAAAATGGAACAAAAGCTGAGAAGTGCACAAAGAAGTGATGACAGACGCATGCTTGGGATTACACTGGAGAGACCGAGAGAGTGAGAGACCGAGAAAGTGAGACAGAGAGAGAGACGGAGAGACCGAGAGACAGAGAGACAGCCTCCTCTTGTCATTTATTTGTCAACCCGAATCCATCGCCGATTACCAAGTCACCGGAATACGCAGAGCTCAGCAGCGGAGCTGGGGGTTGAGCTTGGATAGCGCTCGCAATGGGCCGCCACATGCATAACACGTGTTATAGGCCAGGGTTGCCACGTGGTGCGCAGTAGAGGGCCGTGCAGCAAAACGCACCTAGTTTTGTACGGTACTCACACAACATAACGCTCCCGGCTTTCAAGCTGCACCGACCAGTGTGGGGAAGTCATGGCCAAACAACTCCCACTACCCTCGCAGCAGGGGACCACGCACACATCCAGCAGTGGAATGATCACGGCTGATGGCGATAAGCGAGATGGCGCGTAGTGCATCTTCCCCCAGTGGTGCCGTGTTGCCCTGCATTGGCGCTGTGATGTTTAAGATTTGGCAACTTTGGACCATGACGCCGGCGTACAACAGCCTACCCTTGCTCATGACGTCACGGGATCTTTAACATCCGCTGTGAAGCGGACGCCACGTGGTGTTGTTATGGTTCTTACATTCGCAGGATTAACCGGGATGACAACAGGATTCGAACCGTGAACCTCTGCTTTCAGCGGCAAATGCGCTACCGCTGGGCCGCATCACTGCCAAAATTCTGCACTTTGCTAAATACAAGTTCTGAGACTTTAAATATCGGTTTGTCGTTACTTAAAGGGATCTTAAGAGGCAGCTCAGCGATATCCGCTTCTGCGGTCCATTCTCTAATAAAACGAAGTTTTTATGCGCCGAACTGCGAGATTTCCGAAAGGATCCTTCGTCTCGTGACGGCAAGTGCAGCATGATGGGGATGTAGTCGGAGGAAAACTCCAATCTATTCACATTATTATTGACAGACACTACCCACATCCTGCCGATGAGGCTCAGAAAAGTCGAGGCCTGTGCCACAGTTTTCCCGGCTTAAAACAAAACTTGCCGGTGGAAAACACCGGCTGGTGGTGGTGGTTTTGTGGGGTGTCTGTTGGTCTGTCGGCTGCGGCATGTGCAATGTTTGCTATGAGATAGGCGCCCTATAAATAGCCACTTTCACTGCCCCTCAGCTCCCACGTGTACAGTGTGGCAGTGTGGCCACCCATATGGCCTCAGCTTCTGTTTCCACAGATGACCGGGTCCTGTTTTGATTGCCTATAAAAGTCTGATAAAAAAATGTTTAACGGATTATCAATTTAAAATGTTGGTTTATCTCCAAATGTTATCCCGATCGTGTCAATTGGCGTCACGAGATAAATCTATTCGGAAATCTCGCCAAGCAACACGAATCCCCTTAGTGTGAGATAACGGGCCGCGGAAGTGGATGTCACCGAGCTGCCTCTGAGATCCCTGCTGATTCACTGGACACTGTTCTACTCAGAATGGCCCGCGGAAGCGGATATCACAGAGCTGCCGACTTCTCCAAGTGATCATTGGTCCGCACACACGGGAGAGGAGGCAGCACTTGCCCCACTTGCTCTGCACAATCGAGCAATGCTCGTCGCATGACAGTCAAACCAGCAGATGTACGACCATGTGCAGGAGCGAGGTCGAGTGGGACGTCGCATGGCTGTGAGGGATGGCAACGGTGGTAGGGGTGGCGCTCATCCAGCAGTGGAGAGCCCATGGATACATTACGAACACAGTGCTGTGCAGGAATGCGGTATGCATTCATAAAAAAAAACAGCGCGTAAGTGGAATGGCGCTGTTTGAAGTACGTTTCCCCATAGACATTGTACTCGTTATCGGTGGGGGGAGGGGGTATATTGTCGAAAACAAATTAAGTCATTTCATATGTTATACCTGGATTACCAAAATACGTATACATTTAATTCTTAATAATAACAATATTAACATTACAAACTACTTTAGGAGTTTATTAACAAACAATAATTACGATTAAAACGATTACTACTTACAAAGAGAGCTGAATAAGGAGTAGTAACCTGAGAGATTCTTGAATGCGTCTGTGCGCTGCTGCGAGACGCACAGCACTGTGGGCGGGCCCAGGCACTGCCACTGGGTGTCTCCATCACGCGGCGATGCCGCCAGAAATACGTCAACATTCACCTTGACAATTGCTATCATTATCAATTGTTGAACAAAAAACTCATCTTGCATAATTTCGTGTGTTCTCTTGAGCGCCTCGCTGTGAAACGCACAGCGCAAGTGTGAAGTATGTCCCGAAAAGATGAATCGCGGAACTTACCAATTCGCGCTATGGGGGGGGGGGGGGGGGGGCTCTAATCAATTGGCTCGGGAGAATGGGAGGCAGACCGGTAGGTAAACTGATAAGTGGGTCGATTGATTGGCTCGTAGAATCTTGGAGGTAGGGCGGATGGTAGGCTGGTAGGTAAACAAGGGATGTCATCTGGTGTGTTGGTAGGCCGATCGGTAGGTACAGGAAGTTAGGTTTGATGGTAGGTAGGCAGGTAAACTTGTCGGGTGGTCGATAACCTAGTAGGTGAGTTAGTATGGGAGTGAATGTGGAGTTAGTATGTTGTATGAGTTAGTATGGGAGTGAGTGTGGAGCTTGTATGTTGTGTGAGTTAGTATGTGGGTGAGTGTGGAGTGTGTATGTTGTGTGAGTTAGTATGGGAGTGAGTGTGGAGTTAGTATGTTGTGTGAGTTAGTATGTGGGTGAGTGTGGAGTGTGTATGTTGTGTGAGTTAGTATGTGGGTGAGTGTGGAGTTTGTATGTTGTGTGAGTTAGTATGTGGGTGAGTGTGGAGTTTGTATGTTGTATGAGTTAGTATGTGGGTGAGTGTGGAGTTTGTATGTTGTGTGAGTTAGTATGTGGGTGAGTGTGGAGTGTGTATGTTGTGTGAGTTAGTATGTGAGTGAGTGTGGAGTTAGTATGTTGTGTGAGTTAGTATGTGGGTGAGTGTGGAGTGTGTATGTTGTGTGAGTTAGTATGTGGGTGAGTGTGGAGTTAGTATGTTGTATGAGTTAGTATGTGAGTGAGTGTGGAGTTAGTATGTTGTGTGAGTTAGTATGTGGGTGAGTGTGGAGTGTGTATGTTGTGTGAGTTAGTATGTGAGTGAGTGTGGAGTTAGTATGTTGTATGAGTTAGTATGTGAGTGAGTGTGGAGTTAGTATGTTGTGTGAGTTAGTATGTGGGTGAGTGTGGAGTTTGTATGTTGTGTGAGTTAGTATGTGAGTGAGTGTGGAGTTAGTATGTTGTGTGAGTTAGTATGTGGGTGAGTGTGGAGTTTGTATGTTGTATGAGTTAGTATGTGGGTGAGTGTGGAGTTTGTATGTTGTATGAGTTTGTATGGGAGTGAGTGTGGAGTTTGTATGTTGTGTGAGTTTGTATGTGAGTGAGTGTGGAGTTAGTATGTTGTGTGAGTTAGTATGGGAGTGAGTGTGGAGTTAGTATGTTGTGTGAGTTAGTATGTGGGTGAGTGTGGAGTGTGTATGTTGTGTGAGTTAGTATGTGGGTGAGTGTGGAGTTTGTATGTTGTATGAGTTAGTATGTGGGTGAGTGTGGAGTGTGTATGTTGTGTGAGTTAGTATGTGAGTGAGTGTGGAGTTAGTATGTTGTGTGAGTTAGTATGTGGGTGAGTGTGGAGTGTGTATGTTGTGTGAGTTAGTATGTGGGTGAGTGTGGAGTTAGTATGTTGCATGAGTTAGTATGTGAGTGAGTGTGGAGTTAGTATGTTGTATGAGTTAGTATGTGAGTGAGTGTGGAGTTAGTATGTTGTGTGAGTTAGTATGTGGGTGAGTGTGGAGTTTGTATGTTGTGTGAGTTAGTATGTGAGTGAGTGTGGAGTTAGTATGTTGTGTGAGTTAGTATGGGAGTGAGTGTGGAGTTAGTATGTTGTGTGAGTTAGTATGGGAGTGAGTGTGGAGTTAGTATGTTGTGTGAGTTAGTATGGGAGTGAGTGTGGAGTTTGTATGTTGTGTGAGTTTGTATGTGGGTGAGTGTGGAGTTTGTATGTTGTGTGAGTTAGTATGTGAGTGAGTGTGGAGTTAGTATGTTGTATGAGTTAGTATGTGAGTGAGTGTGGAGTTAGTATGTTGTGTGAGTTAGTATGTGGGTGAGTGTGGAGTGTGTATGTTGTATGAGTTAGTATGTGGGTGAGTGTGGAGTTTGTATGTTGTATGAGTTTGTATGGGAGTGAGTGTGGAGTTAGTATGTTGTATGAGTTAGTATGTGAGTGAGTGTGGAGTTAGTATGTTGTATGAGTTAGTATGTGGGTGAGTGTGGAGTTTGTATGTTGTATGAGTTAGTATGTGGGTGAGTGTGGAGTGTGTATGTTGTATGAGTTAGTATGTGGGTGAGTGTGGAGTTTGTATGTTGTATGAGTTTGTATGGGAGTGAGTGTGGAGTTTGTATGTTGTATGAGTTTGTATGGGAGTGAGGAGGCGGGGGGCGAGAGAGGGGAATGCACGGGGGTTGGGGAGGACTCGGGAAGAAGCGAGAAGGTTCGCACCTCCGATGAGCACGGTTGGCTACGTGCAGTGCGAAAGAAGTTCAACACACACCACACTTATAAGGTGATGGAGAGTGCCCCAGCACTGGCCCCAAGGGGGAAGGGTTGCAATGAGTGCGGACTGCGGTCTGCTGTGAGCCGTCCATCAGGCACGCCGTGGTCGTGAACGACTCGCGCACAACGCAGAGACGCCCCTTGCGAGGACGCGAGGAGAGGCAGAGCGAGCGAGGAAGGCGTGGACGAGAGAAGTCACGCAGGCCCAAGACGAGCGGCGGTCGAGAGTCATCACGGAGTGGCAGCCCACGGGATGGAACGCGTCCGAGAGGGACGTCTACCGAGGAGACGGAGCGACGTTTCCCCCCCTCGTGTGGGAGTTCTGGGTTGCTCGCTCCACCGCGGGACAGTGAGAGGTGGCGGACTTGATCCAGCAGTGGATTGACCATGGCTCATGATGATGGTGATGACCTATCATATCCTTACTCTGTTTGCAGCCAAAGTGATTCCTGCTCAATGAGCATTGATGCATTGGTGCTCATCTGTTTAGAGCCCTGAGCCGGTGGTAGTAATTCCACATCACTATGGCTGGAGCGGGTACTGGGTATCCACAGGACAGCCACCGTTGACTGTCGCTGTCCTATCAAGGAGGTCGCGGTGGAAGGATTTAAGAAACGAGCTCCATTGTTTCTGGTAGGTAGGCGGGTATGTTGGATATAAGGTAGGCAGATAGGTAAACTAGTAGGTAAGTGATACCAATAATATATTGGTAATAATGTCATTAAGCAGAATGGTGCACATACGGTATATGTGTATACTCGTAGACAGCTGTACAGATAGGCAGGTGTGTAAATATAGTATTTGCTCTCTCTGGTTCTATAGGTAGTATTTGTTTGCAAAAAATGTGCACGTGATAAGCCACTTCATTGGGCTATAATTTGCGACCAGGTCGCTACCTGGTGACATAAAACATAGTTTAGTTTTAAATATTTTTTAGTTAAATATAGATAGCCAGGAGTATAAGAATGCAGGCAGTTGCATAGTTATGCAGGTATACAGGCAGGTGTATAGGTACACTCAACATCGACTTGCTAGGCACGCTGAGGAGAGCCTTGCGGAGCCCCAATGCGGTTTCAGGAAAGGGCGGTCCTGCACAGATGCCATATTTTCTGTCGGTCTGCTACAGCAGAGGTGTAGGGAATTCCAACAAGACCTACATCTCTGCTTTATTGACCTGGTCAAGGCCTATGATACCATCAGTAGGACTGGGCTCTACGTTGTTCTTCGTGCTTTCAGAGTCCCTGTTCTTCTGCTCACGATCATTAAGAACCTTCATGATGGTGAGCAGGCCCGTGTAAAACTACGTGGCCGGGAGTCGGAGCCATTCCCTTCTACACCTTGGGGTGCGACAGGAATGTCCTCTGGCTCCCACATTATTTAACATATATTTCGACCACGTCGTTCGTGAAGCCTTCAACAACTGTACCGGAGGAATTTCAATCTGGTACAGATACAATGGGAGGCTGATCGATGCCTGGGTGCGGTAAAGGGATGGCTCCCTATATGTATACCGATGATCTTGCAATTGCTGCTCACTCAGAGGAGGATTTGGAGGCGCTGCTGCTGAACCCGGAGCTTGCCACTAAGAGGTGGGGCCTTACCATCAGCCCCACCAAAACTAAGCACCTGACTGGGTATTTTGTACCATGGGACACTCCACCCCCACAACTACCAATTGGTGAAAGGGCAGTTGTGGAGAGAGTGGAGAGTTTTCCATACCTGGGCAGTGTGCACATGACCGGCTCCGGTTTAACAGCAGAGGTCTCACTCCGAATCAGTCGAGCGGCATTGTTTTTTAATCGGTTGTGTAACGCTGTGTGGAAGCTACCTGGCCTGTCGCTCCGCACGAAGCTTCAGGTCTTCTCGGCCACGGTCACTCTCTCCCTTCTCTACGCTTGAGAAACGTGGATCCCCCTAATGGAACATCTTCGCTGGTTATAAACATTTAGGCTGGCCTGCCTACGACCCATCCTGGGTTTAACCAGGCTGGATTGTGTGAGGAGCTCACACATCTTTGAAAGATCTGGACAAAGTCGCATCAGTGAGCTCCTCTGGCAGGCAAGGCTGCGTTGGCTGGGCCATGTAGCCCGCATGCCCAGCCACCGCATGCCTAAACAGCTTTTGTTCGGCCGGATCGAGGGGGCTAAACGGGCGTGGTACGGGCTAGAGAAGAGATGGAGTGGTGTGGTATAGGATGATGTGGAGCTGAGTGGAAATGCCGATGACTGGTACCAGCGGTGTCAAGATCGGCCTCTGTGGAGGAGGCTCGTGAAGGACGCTACTGGGCAGTTGGAGGCAGTCGCCCTCCAACAACAACGGAGGGCGGAGGAGCGACGCTCACAACAACGAGCGGAGCACCGGGTGGCTAAACCACATCAAGTTGGCACAGTAGGGGGCACAGGTGGTGTATCAGCGAGTCGTCTCAGTCAGTCGACCTGTGGCATCTGGGTCTGCCCCGTGACCTCTTACAAGCGGGCGTTCGACACTTCACGTGGCCTCAAGGTACACATTGCCTGGCACAAGCGTCGTGGTGACGTCACCGCCACTTAGTGGCGAATGGCAGATGTTGTATAGGTATACAGGTACCCAGGCAGGTGTACAGGTAGGCATGTGTATAGATGTAGCCAATCACGCTCATCGGATATAGGTATGGTATAGGTATGTAAGCAGGCGTATCATTATTGAAGGTTTGCAAGCAGATGTATCAGTATACACAGGTAAGTATACAGGCAGGTGTGCCCCGAGGCGCCTGGCTCGGAGGCGGTGTCCCTGCGAGGCCTCCTCGGGCCAATCACCGCGCGCGACCTTCACGAGTCCTGGAGGGGGGCTAGGGGGGAGGAGCCGGTAGGTGGGGGGGGAGGAGAGGGAGGTGCGGGGGGGGGGGCTGTTCTGCTCCGGTGACCCTGGCCCCGCTCCCACAGTCGGGTAAGCGGTGTTCCCCCCACACCCCCCACCACCCCCCCACACCCCCAACCCCCCCAACCCCCCCACACCCCACACCCCCCACACACCCCACACCCCCCAACACCCCCAACCGATATTTGCCTCCCATCAACACACCTCTCACGCCTTTACCCACAGAGACAAAGATTCCCCGTGCAGCCGTATAGACTGCAGAGGGCAAGTGCTGTTAGCGAACACTCATTAAGGCTGACATAGCCGCCTTTGTCTCCCTAGTGCGAGTGTTTACGTGCTTAGCCGGGTCGACGTTGCAGGTCAAGGCGACCTCCGGGAGGCCCAGAGTGGGCCACTGACGTTAGTTGCGAGTCAAACTCGGGTAGCCGCGACGTTTACAATATAATCGACTTGCTCGATGTGGTTGTGAGGATTTCGCTTCAACTCACGGCGAGTGAGCTGAAACAACCATGCAATGTTTGTCTGTGTCGGGTGGTGGAGCGTTCTCATTGACACAAGTCAGGGTTGATGATGTCAGCGACGAGAGCAGGTGACCGAGGCAGGCATTGGAGTGCAGAGGTCAAGGGCAAGGGCAGGCCTACAGCCAGAGACCGTGGCGGTCATGATGATCACACGACGACGACGAGACTGTCAGAGCGTGTTCCTTGGAGGTCGGCTGTGGACTTTATTGGTATGTTATGATGACGCTCGTTAACCCAGGAAACTCTCATCAATGAGTCTCAAGACTCGTTTGCAATCAGGATCGTGCCAAATTTCGCAGCAGGGGGCGATGTTGTCGCTGCTGTGTGTGATCGCAGTTGAGTAGTTGCCGGGTAATGTTTCAATATCGCGATGTTTTGTCCATCACTGTACCAGTTACAATGCCCACGATGTTGTTAGCTATAAAGAGGGAACCCGATAATCTTGAGAAAACCCGCTTGCAAAAAACAGTGGGAGAGAACATACAAACTCCACTCAAGTGCCCGAGTCGGGAATCGAACCCAGTTCCTTTTTTGCTGCGGGCACGAGGTTGACCGCTGCGCCACGCTCCCACAACAGCGGAGCTGTCTCGCAGAATCGACACTGGATATCAAAACCGGTGCAGAGTTGTTGCTTGTACTAAATCAATGCTGCGATTGGGCACTCACAGAATGGATTAGTAGGCCTGCTCGTCTATTATGTTAATATCTGGCAGTGATAACCACAGTGTGGTTAGGTGGTGGGTGGTGTGGTTATGTGGTGGGTGGTTTGGTTATGTGGTGGGTGGTGTGGTGGTGGCATCGCCAACGTTGGCCGTGATGTAACTCTTCAAGGCTGCCTCTTGGAATTTGTCATTAATCCCAGATGGTGGAGTCGTGCCAGTGGTGAGTCGGCGTGCCGCTTCCACACTTGGAGGTGTCATCAAAGACTCGCCTCGGCTCCCCATCCATACGGAGCCATAAACACGAATGACGAAGCTTTCTCTCTCTCTCCTGCCTATAATAACTCGATTCTTTGAAAGCGAATTTCCAATCAACAACAAATAAAAAATCGGCTTCAGTTCAGCAGCACCGATCTGCGTGTCTCTAAACAATGCTCACGCAGGCAACCTGCTGCCTCCTTGCCATATCTGTCCCTCCACGTCAAAAACACATTTTGTCCAGCCATCAGACAAACACACGGCCTTCTGGGAGTGCATCATGCCTGCAGCATTGGGTTAATACGGTAGAGCACTGACACAACTCTGAACCGGTTTCGACATTCAGTGTATCATCAGTGTGACTTGTACGTGTTTTGGTACAATTCATAAACATTGACCCAAAACGTCAACACTAGGGCATGGGTAGTTAGGCGTGTGACTATTGGGTGATGAATAGATGAATAGAGATTCGAATAAGGTATGTTGTTGATTGTTTACGATGTGTGTGAATTTTGCAATCGGGGCTACTGGAATGAACGACATTGGTACAAACACAGAAAACCAATACAAACGACAGTACAGATGAGACGGAATAAACGAGGCAGACGATACAAACGAGGCAGACGATACAAACGAGGCAGAACAGTCGAGACAAAAACTATCGACGATTGAATCATTGTGGGCAATGCAGTGAGTCACTGGGGGTGTCGCGTGAACCCAGGCACCCTGCCCCACCCCCACACGCCCGTGAGCTGATGTCACGGTCCCGTTATACCCCGAGACACACAGCGACAATAACCCCGGGGAACACGGGGAGACTCGCACAGAGACCCATAGACTCAGACGTAGACCCGTCGACTTATATAGACACCTACAGATTCGCATAGATTTAACATAAGCATATTATATGGGCATAATTAGCGTAGCTACTAAAGAATAGATTTACCCACGCACAGTTCAATAAATCTGCGTACAGTTTAGTTATGCTGTACCCATAAGGGGGGTGATAGGGGGCGGGGTGACTGGAGGTGGAGGTGAACGGGGAAGTGAGAGATTGGGTGGGTGGCGGTGTGGGTGAGTGGTGGGTGAGTGGTGGGTGAGTGGTGGGGTGGGTGGTGGGTGAGTGGTGGTGTGGGTGGATGAGTGGTGAGGTGGGTGGATGAGTGGTGGTGTGGGTGGATGAGTGGCGGTGTGAGTGGTGGGTGAGTGGTGGGGTGGGTGAGTGGCGGTGTGGGTGGGGTGAGCGGTGGGATGGGTGAGTGGTGACTGTGGGTGGATGAGTGGTGGGGTAAGTTGATGAGTGGTCGTGTGAGTGGTGGGTGAGTGGTGGTGTGGGTGGATGAGTGGTGGTGTGGTTGGATAAGTGGTGGTGTGAGCGGTGGGTGAGTGGTAGGGTGGGTGAGTGGTGGTGTGGGTGGATGAGTGGTGGTGTGGGTGGATGAGTGGTGGTGTGAGTGGTGGGTGAGTGGTGGGGTGGGTGAGTGGTGGCGTGGGTGGGTGAGTGGTGGGTGAGTGGTGGGGTGGGTGGGTGGCGGTGTGGGTGAGTGGTGGGTGAGTGGTGGGTGAGTGAGTGGTGGGTGAGTGGTGGGTGAGTGGTGGGTGAGTGGTAGGGTGGGTGAGTGGTGGGGTGGATGAGTGGTGGGGGAGTGGTGGGGTGGGTGAGTGGTGGGTGAGTGGTGGGTGAGTGGCGGTGTGGGTGAGTGGTGGGTGAGTGGTGGGTGAGTGGTGGGTGAGTGAGTGGTGGGTGAGTGGTGGGTGAGTAGTGGGGTTAGTGGTGAGGTGAGTGAGTGGTGGGTGAGTGGTGGGTGAGTGGTGGAGTGGGTGAGTGGCGGGTGAGTGGTGGGTGAGTGGTGGGGTGGGTGAGTGGTGGGGGAGTGGTGGAGTTGATGAGTGGTGGGTGAGTGGTGGGTGAGTGGCGGTGTAGGTGAGAGGTGGGTGAGTGGTGGGTGAGTGGCGGTGTGGGTGAGTGGTGGGTGAGTGGTGGGTGAGTGGTGGGTGAGTGAGTGGTGGGTGAGTGGTGGGTGAGTGGTGGGGTTAGTGGTGAGGTGAGTAAGTGGTGGGTGAGTGGTGGGTGAGTGGTGGAGTGGGTGAGTGGCGGGTGAGTGGTGGGTGAGTGGTGGGGTGGGTGAGTGGTGGGGGAGTGGTGGGGTTGATGAGTGGTGGGTGAGTGGTGGGTGAGTGGCGGTGTAGGTGAGAGGTGGGTGAGTGGTGGGTGATTGGCGGTGTGGGTGAGTGGTGGATGAGTGGTGGTGTGGGTGAGTGGTGGGGTGAGTGGTGGGTGAGTGGTGGGTTAGTGGTGGGTGAGTGAGTGAGTGAGTGGTGGGTGAGTGGTGGGGGAGTTGGTTTAGCTACCTGCTCAAGAGTAACACAGTCAGCAGTCCCTACAGTGCACCTGGGTAGGATTCCAGGCCACAGCTAACGTCAGTAGCGAATGATATCTGCATCCAGTTGGCTGTCCCTCCACATTAAAGTAATTTCTCAACAAACAAACAAAATCCACATCCCATCGCCCACAAGGCGTTCTGGGAGCATGTAGCAGCAGAATCAGTTCAACACAGGTGCACTTCAACACAGGTGCACTCCAACACAGGTGCACTCTGGGTTCATCATTGTCGTCAGGCAGTGTCTCGTCAGCAGGGCCAGGCTCGCTTGAACCATTGCTGGTGAAATTCAAGATGTGTCTAGGCAAGGGCCAACTCTGTAAGATAGCGTTCGACGCCAAACTATGTAAGAGCAGGACCTTCATAAAAAGTGGTCCTGAGACTCAGTGAAGCTGGAGCGAGGGATTTGTGTACACTGCCTCTTCACATTGCTGCTGCTGTTGACTGATGTTGTTTACTCCGTTAATGGGCCACGTGGAAACTGGGGTCTCAGCCAATGAAGCTGTCAGGAGCGCGTGATTGTCACTCGTGCTCAGACAAGCTGCAGATGCGTCCGTCCCCTCCCCTCATCCTCCACACCCCTCCCCTCATCCCCCACCTCCCCCTCCCCCCCGGTCCCCCACTTCCCCCTCCCCCCGGTCCCCCACCTCCCCCTCCCCCCGGTCCCCCACCTCCCCCCGGTCCCCCACCTCCCCCTCCCCCCGGTCCCCCACCTCCCCCTCCCCCCGGTCCCCCACCTCCCCCCACTTCCCCCTCGCCCCGCTGTGGCAAGGGAAGCTCTGGCTGCGTAGTGTGTCAATGTTTATGTTTCAATGTGTGTCACGATGTGTTTGTGTGCCTGGGTGTGTCTGTCTGTGTGTGTCTGTGCAGAAGTTCCCATACCTGGGCAGTGTGCTTATGACCAGCTCCGGTTGGGAAGCAGGGTTCTCACTCCGAATCAATCGAGCGGCATTATCTTTTCATTGGCTGCGTAACGCTGTGTGGAAGCGACCTGGTTTGTTGCTCCGCACAAAGCTCTCAGTCTTCGAGGCCACAGTTATGCCCCGCTTATCTATGCTTGCGACACGTGGACCCAAGGCCGTGATTATAATATATATTGGGGGGGAAACACATCCCCCCCTAATATTAAAATATGCTCAAAATGTCCCCCAAATATATTGCTATAAAAAAAATGCTATGTTATGTAAATAAGAAACAACAATTTGCTAAACCTTGGCGACAATATCTGCACTTGTCTTCATTTTAATCAATGCATAGATTTGTTTTATATGATTGTGATTATGGTTGTACTTTAGTCATCCTTAATCTCAGCCATTAAATACAATGAAACGTGAAAAGGTAAAAAAGTAAAAACAGAGCAATGTAATGCAATACACTATTAGACAATATTGTAAAAAATACATAAAACGTACATCCCATGTGTTAGTGTTTTTTTATATTTTAAGCAGGAAATGAGTTTTCTAATTTTTATATTTTTCTGGGTTGTGACCCCCAGACACCCTGGGAGATTAGGTCCCCCCCAATGTGGACTCCATGGCTACGGCCATGCGTGGACCCCTCTGAAGGAGCATCTTCGCCGGCTTGAAATATTCGGGCTGGCCTGCCGACGATCTATTCTGGGTGTGACCATGTCGGATTGTGTGAGAAGCTCACAATTCCTTGAAAAGTCTGGACACAAATCCATCGGTGAGCTCCTCCGGCAGGCGAGGCTGCATTTGTTGGGTCATGTAGCCCGCATACCAAATCACCGCATATCCAAGCAGCTTTTGTTTGACCAAACAGAGGGAACCAAATAGCCGCGACACGTGTTAGAGAAGAGATGGACTGATGCAGTACAGAAGGACGTGGAACTGAGTGGATTTGCCGATGACTGGTACCAGCGGTGTCAGGATCGGCCTCTATGGAGGAGAATCGTGAAGAACGCCCCCTGGGCAGTTTGGGGCAGCCACCCTCCAAACAGCGGAGGGCAGAGGAGCAACGCTCAAAACAACGAACGGGGCGCGGGCGGCTTCAATGCAGCACGTTGGCACAGTAGGGTCTGTGCCGTGACCTCCTGCCGGCGCGAGCCTTCGCCACTTCAAGTGGACTCAATGTGCACATAGCCTGGCACAATCGCCGTGGTGACGTCACCACTGCTTATTGGCAAACTGCGGTTGATGTGCGAGGAGCGGTGGCGTGGTGGTTAGCGCACTGCACCGCAAACGTGACGAATATCTGAAGCGGTACTGGGCCTCTCCGAGGTTGACTCCACATGAGTGCCTTGTGCAGTGTGTGTTAAACATCAACACTGGGAGAGACAAATGCGTCCGGGCGTGTTGCTGGCCACCCACCCCCTATCGCCTAGACAGGATTGTGCCGTGCTGGTCTTAATAAGTGCTGCTCGCTAACAGCACTTACCCATCAGGCTGCTCGAGGCTACACGGGGGAGGAGGGACCGTCGTGTTGTCGCTGTATGCTGCGCACGTGTCGTGATTATCTCTGCCCTCGTCCGCACCCGCGCGCGCCTGGAGATAACGCGATGGGGCCGGGGATTCTCGGTCTCGCCGGAGAGTATTTGCATCGGCGTGCGCTCCACATTTACATTTCCTCTTCCTCGCTGCAATTTCATAGATTTCATTTGGCTCATCGTGCGAAGGCCAGAGGCCATTTGTAGCTCCGTTTCTCAGATAATGGCATGTTAATTTTAATCAACTCCAAAACAATACTTTGATTACAATTTGTATATTGTCTTCATTTTTCCATGGCGTTAAATCTCCTGATGATGTCAATATCATCGGTCGTGGTAATAGCAGCCACGGTAGCATATACACAATCATCGTCACCAGTATTGCCACCACAAGCACCATCATCACCACCATCATCTACCCATGACCCTACAGCCGACTCCAGAGACTTCTGGCTCCAGCCAGAATGGAGACGGAGCGTGGAGACGGAGCGGGGAGACGATATAGGGAGACAATGTCACGAGGTTTCTAGAAAGCCACGTGACACCGCGGTAGATTTGTCGCAAGAGTAAACACAACCACGTGGCTTTATTGCTCAGGATGAGTAGAACATAATGCAGCATTGGGGATACAAAGGTGGCCCGGCGCGGTGCTGCTAGCCACCCACCTCCTCGTGTGCCTTGTCGGACTCAATAGGTGCTCACTAAACGCACTTGCCCAAGAAGTTTGTCGAACGCTCTCAGGGGGACCTTAGTGTGTATGTTTGGCTGCTTGTGCATCTGTGTGGGTGTGTGTGTCTGACGGTGTACATGGGGCGTAAATCCGTTCTGTGCGTATCTAAGCGCCACGCTCTATATTTAACCATCAACAGCACTCGAGGGCGTGTGCCGAGTTATTTCTCTGCCTGAAATGCACGGGGAGGGGGGTGGGGGCTGGAGGGGATGTGGGGGGGGGCCCTGGGGCTCTGGTGAGATCGCGCCCCTGTCCATGCGGTGCTGGAGAGTGGTGGTGTTATGATTATGAACATCATCATTATAATCCCTTCTTATTTACACCCTGGGGGCATTTTTACACGCGGGGAACTTAAGATTGAATAGCCTCAGTGCACCCTGGTCTAAATTGAAATTCCACATTACCATGGCGGGTCCGTACGATCAGTCGAAACATATTGCAGCCCAGCCGAATAATGCAACAGGGGACGTGTTACTCAGCAGTGGTTCATGTTCGTGACGCTGTTGCTTTTCCTCCCATTTCCATTTGCTTCACTGCTGCACTTTATTTGTTTATTTGTTTATTTGTCATGTGGCGCTCCAGGTCACTCTCGTGAATGAGACTCACCTTGGAGAAACACATATGAGTGGTGGCGCAGTGGTTAGCTCACTGCACGATGAATTTGGCTACATACGGGGAGAAAGAAGTTCAACATACATTCATAGGTTTCCGGTCACGGCAAACATCAGTGGTGAGTGCTGTCTAAACCGGCCCTGGGCTGATTATAGGTAGACTCAGCCGTAACTGAGTTCCTGGTGCGATGAAGAATCAGAATCTGTAGTGAAACTGGCTGAATCCGATAAACTATGAAGCAATTTATAAAGTTCAGCACTGGGGAGACAAAGGCGACCGGGAGAGGGTACGGCCACACTACACCCTCGGCCTTCATAGGTGATCGCTAACAAAAGTTGCCCCAATTGTCCATTAAAGGGGGATATGTCTTTGTACACCTGTGAATGAGTGTATCTGTGAATGAGTGTATCTGTGTATGTATCTTTACAGTATATATTTACGCATGTGTGTGTGCGTGTCTGTGCATGTGTGTGCTGCTGGCCGGTCCTGGGCCTCCCCTAGATTGACTCAGCCTGAAATGAGTACCTAATGTGTAAATATCGTCACGAGAGAGACACAGGCGGCTGGGCGTGGTGCTTCCCACCCACCCTCTCGTGTGCCGTGCTGCCCTTCACGGGTGCTACTCGCTAACCGCCCTTGCCCCAACAGCCTTTGGAGGCTAGAATGTGGACCTTTAGCTCTGGTTGAAGCGTGTACAACTATGCGCACAGCGACTCATGCTCGCGAGTATGAGTTTGCCAAGAGCACGAGGCGATGGTATCCAGTGGGACCCACATCCATCGCACGCGGCACAGCCCCGTGCGCAAAATCAGCCACGCTCTGCGGGCCAGATGTATCCACTGCTGGCTTGGTGCGGGGGGGGAGGCAGGGAGGGAGGAGAGTGGGGAGGGACACCATGGGGGGAAGTAAAGCCAACTGTCCGAGATCAAGAATCAATCGTCTTCAGGGTGAGCAGGTGAAGCCGAGAGCGGGTTGTGTAACATAATGCTTTGTGATAAGACACTGATGTCGAAACTGGCGCGGAGTTTGTGTTGAACCGGTGCTGCCGCTGATGCTGATGAGATGTACACCCAGAAGACCGGCCGTGTGACTGATGAGATGTGTAAAAAACACACTTTTATAGATTGTTTTACGTGGAGGAACAGGTCTGTGAAGTCAAATGGCTTATTTACTGTTTAAGACACAGTTGTTGAGCGCAGGCCCAAAGACCGCAAACGTCAAGCAGCCAGCAACAAACAGCACCATCAAGGTTGTAAAAAAAAAGAGAGAGGTAGACGTCTCTTGAATTGAGCAGGGCTATCATAATAACACGGGCCCGGGAGGAAGAGAGACGACGACGACGATGGTGGTGATGGTGGTGATGATGGTGATGGTTGTGATGGTGGTGATGGTGGTGGTGATGATGGTGGTGATGGTGGTGATGGTGGTGATGGTGGTGGTGATGGTGATGGTGGTGGTGGTGGTGATGGTGGGAGAGGGAATTCCAAAGTGGGTGAGTGTGGGGTTACAAGCAGAGAGAGAGACTGAGAGTTGGTGAAGTGACCTGCACAGACACACGCCATTCCTAGAATGTCTCCAGCTAAAGCGTCAACTTGTAGGCGAACAGTTAGTCGATGTTTGGTAACAGACAAAGCCTTACAAAAGCGCAGCCCTGAAATTCCCCACTCACCCCCTGCTAGCGGGAGGGCGTCTACCGGCGGGAGAGCCGCTGGGGACGGTCCATCGGAGCTCTCATGCACGCTGGCCCCCTGGGAACGGATGGCAGTGCCCTCGCTTTACACCCAGCCGCCCTTTCAACTGCCGCGCCCGGAGAACGAACCGGCGACGTGAGCACTGCAGGTTACGTGTGCGGAGCATCGCACCACGACAGCTTTCCCCACTGCCGGATCGACTTCACCATCAAGCAATCTGGGTGATTGGTGATCCAGCACTCACTGATTCGCTCAGTCACTCGCTCACTCATCGGCGCTCAGTCACCTCCTCATCAATCTGCCATCGCTACTACTACTTCTGCTACCATAGTTACTGTTCCCGAGAACTTCACTCATCTTTCATTCCTCCTCCCGGGTTGAGGACTCGGTCTATCAGATACATACCACGATGTTGTCCAACCACCACACTGCAGGTCACAATAATTCACTCACCCATGAATTCACTCACTCAACTATTAATTCACTTACTAACTCACTCACCCACTCACTCACCACACTGAAACTCACAATACTCTGAGCCCCGGGTAGGACCACTGAATCATCAGAATGCCCATGATGCCAGCATCTGGCTCGCTGAGCCATAGTAATCTCAATATCTTGGTGACACTAACTTGTGACGTGATGGCTACCGTAGCATATTAATATATTATACAAAATAATGATGACTACCTGAGTCATGACCACCGACTTACACAATGAGTACACAACAGACTGTTCTGTGTACTAAGGTATATATTGAACTTCTTTCGCACCGCATGTAGCCAACTGTGCGAATCGGACGTTTGAGGAAATGGCCCTTATTCAGTCAGTTCCACTTGTGTCACAAGCTTAAAATACAAAACTCTGTCACTACCAATCTGTGTAGTAGTCCACACGACGTCTTAGTCACGGGGGGATTGTTTGACCGTACTTCACCGCGCTGGTCAGCGCAAGTTGTTGAAGCGTGGAGGAGGCCAGGACCAGTTCCGATGTCGTTCGCCACTGATGTTAGCCGTGAGCAACTCAGGTCAACTCAGGTCAACTCAGGTCAACTCAGGTCAACGGTGGAACGCTCTCCCAGACTCAATGGGAGACGCGGCGCCAGTCTCAGCTGATTCTGAATCGCGAAAGAAGGCGCGCGCACCCCACGCGCGCTGCTACGGCGAGAGCACGCGACCCGGCGGAGGGTACCTCCTCGACTTAACTTGCGTGTTCATTCACGTGTTTGACTGCGTGCGATATTCACTGTGTAGATGCAAACTGCGTCAGTGAGAGATGAGACATGTTTGTAGACGCGTTTGTCAAGTGTGTGGACGTGTGTCTGTCTATCCAGCGGTGGTGTAGCGGTCAGCGCGCTGCGCTTCGCAACCGGCAACCCGAGTTCGATCTCTGCTCACGGCCAACACCGGTGACAATTATCTGAACCGGTCCTGGGCCTCCCCTCGTTCGACTCAGCCTCAAATGAGTACCTGGTGCATGTGTAAACATCGCCACTGGGAAGACAAAGGCCTTACTAGGTGCTCGCTAACAGCACTTGTCCCAACAGTCTGTTAAGGCTATACGGAGGATCTTTGTCTGACAGAAATACAGAGACACAGAGACCAGACACAAAGACGTGGAGGTACACTTAGATACAAGACCGATAATATAGAGACGAGATACACAGAGATGCGAGAGAGCCCGACACAGAGAGATGGAGAGACATACGCAGACACAAGAGAGACAGACACAAGAGAGACACACGCAGACACAAGAGAGACACAAGATCGAGAATGTTGCGGCTCCCCTAAATCTGCCTGTCAGAATGAAGGAATCGATGACGGTGGCGGTATCATGGTGGCACGTGTAGGCCAGCGAGGCGCGTTATATAAGCGTGTGTATTTACATCGAGAGGGAGAGGGGGTGGTGTTCCAAGGGAGTTGGTGCGCATATTTGGATCGCGCTGTGCGCCCGATCTCCCTCGCCCATGTCTTTTCCTCCTCTCCCGTCTCCCTCCCTCTCCAACGTCCCTCCCTCAACCATCTCCCTCCCTCTCCCGATCTCTCTCACTCTCCCAGCCCTGTCGCCCAGACACCTGTTGCTTTCATTCTGCGCGCACCTCCAAACCACGCGGACCTCCTCCGCGCCACAGCCACAAACAAACCATCAACACGCGCATCAATTACACCGTGGCCTTCGTAGTGAATACAAATATTAAATATGCGACGTGTCGGGCAATGGCCCTTCTTCATAGCACTTAGAGACACGAAACCCCAAGGAGAGCCTCACTGAGTCTCAAGTCGTGTTCGCATGAGGATCCTGCTGCTACACGGGGATATTTGGCCACGACTTCCATAAACGAGTGGCTTCAAGTGCGCAAAGAAGCGCGGAGAGACGCACGCTCGGGATGACGCACGCGGAGTAGAGCAGACGCACCAATGGGAGACTTCACCTCAATGTCAATGCACACGGCATGGCTCGACTGGACGATATCCGATGGGCGAGAGTGGTGATGGAATGGTAGCCAAAGGGGTGGAAAACTCCTTCCAAGAGATGGATCAATGAATTCGGCTCGTGCGACAAGAGTTATATGGATTGTGTAATCCCAGGACTGTGAGGGGGTGATGACAGCATGGGGACGTTTTCATCCAGCAGTGGATATGTCATAGCTTATGATGATGACGATGACTTCATGTGTAGGTGGAAACTGGAGGGTCGGTCATGGGGGTAGTTTGACGACGCTTCTCACCATGGTCATTGTGGGTTCGCTTGGTGACGGTGGAGGGGAGGGAGGTTGATAAGAGCAGCTCACACATCACTCACCGCGCTCTGTACGAGGATTCATACTCGAAGCTTTGCACAGATTGATTCAAAAGTACATTTCCGCACTACCATTTCATGGTTACCAAGCCGACAACGCATGTTATTCAAATGCAGTTTCTCAATACAAGTACTAACCAGGCCCAACATTCCGGCTTATCTTCTGAGATCCGGTGTGTTTGAGCTATGGTGTGTGTGTGTCTCTGCCACGTGCCTATGTATTCACACAAACACTCCCAAACACTCACACACAGAGACAAAGATCCCCCGTGTAGCATTAACAGACTGTTGGGAGGGGCAAGTGCTGTTAGCGAGCACCGATGATGTCCGACACGGCACACGAGGGGGTGAGTGGCCAGCACCACGCCCGGACGCCTTTGTCTCCAAAGACACAAAGGCACACACGCACACTCCGTGGCACGCACGGGTGTGGAACGTGGCAAAAACATATTTGTGGACAACACAAACAGACACCCCATTCTAACTCACTGACACACAAGGACAAATTGAAAGATCCCACGTATAGCCTTAAACAGAGTGTTGGGGCAAGTGCTGTTAGCGAGCAGCACCTATGCAGGGCCGGAACGGCACACGAGGGGGGGGGCAACACCACGTCCGTTCGCAATCTAGGCTGAGTCGACCTAGGGGAGGCCCAGGACCGGTTCAGATAATCGTCACTGCTGCTGACCGTGAGCAGGAATCGAACTCGTGTCGTCGGGTTCGTAGCGCAGCGCGCTGACCGCTACACTACCGCTCCCCACTGCAATTGTAAGCAAACCCCGCTGACTGACGCTGCTTGATGCACACTGACGTTCGGCTGCATACAAATGACGGTTGGTGGATCACGCAGAGAATTTTCGAAACGCCCCATTCCGCTGTCCTGCGAAATGGTAGTCCGTGAGATAGATGTCAGTCGAGCAAGCGGGTTCGTGAACCCGTCTGTACGGACCTCTGAGTGAGTGTGTGTGTATTAGAGCGTGACCCCTGATGCACAGCGCGGTGCGCATCCTCGTGGTCTCCTCTTTCACGACGCGAAACAACTGGGAACAACAATAACAGCAGCAGCAGCAGCAGCTATAAATAAGTCAGGCAACCATCTCAATAGGGCAGGACCCTCCCGACAAAGAACCTTGAGACTTAGCGAGGCTTTCCTGCATACATACATCGCATTGTTATATTAGTATTGATCACCGTGACCCTCACCGTGTGTCGCGGACTGCCGGCGGACGGCACGCGCGAGATGTCGCACGAGCCGATGCTGCGCTCATGCCCTATGCAGAGTACAGTGCCATCGTGAAGGTCACAAGCGCACACTCGCCGGACCTTACCGCCCTTTCTTGATGCCGGTCAAGGCAGCCCGCTGTCCCACCGGCCAGCCGACTGTCCGAGTGGCCAGCCAGCCAGTTGAGCGGTCACTTGTCCAGGATAAGTTGGTTATCTCCAGCAGCAGCAGCAGCAGTAGCCAGTGCGAACTTCCTCTGATGAACAATTATCTTGTCCCCCCGTCTGAGATGTCGTGGGCGCGCGATTCGCTTTCTGAACAGAAGCGTTCAGCCACGTTGGGATGTCTCCGAGTGAGTGAGTGCGTGTGGAGAGTGAGTGTGTGTGGAGAGTGAGTGTGGGTGGAGAGTGAGTGCGTGTGAGTCGCAGAGCACCATAAACACGCGCACACGTGACGTTGCGGATGACGGGGCAGGGAGGGCGCGTGCGCGTGTGTGTGTGCAGGGGCAAGGGCATGCGCGCGTGTGTGTGTGAGTGTGTGCCAGGGGGCTACACGCAGGGTAGACGGGAAGAGAACGAGCGGAGGAGGAGGATGGGAGGCGGCGGCTGTGGGGGCTAGGCGAGTGGGCGTGATTGGGGTGTGGAGAGGGGGTCCACCGATGCCCCGTGCGTGCTGCGAGCAGCCGGCGCAGGGCCCTGCGCCCGCGGCAGGGACGAAGTCTTCTTGCTGTGCTCTCAAGGCGGGCGGGCGGGGGGGGGCAAGCGAGCCCTCCAATGGCCCCTTCCCTCGCCCCCCGACAAGTGTTGGTGGTTTATTGTTATTTACTAGAGGACATACATTGTGTGTTTCATGTTGGGGGGGGTGGGGGGGGTGTTTATAGAGCTTGACAGACAGAACGGGGCCACCACTGGCACCCCCTTGTGGGAGGTGCCGAGATTCGCGACTCTGGGTGTCACCGCGCCGTGCGTGGCTGGCTGGCTGCGGCCGTCGAGATGAGCGGCGTGGCGGTCGCGGGGCAGCCAGGGGGGGTGCCCTGGCCCCCCTGGTGGGCAAAGCCACGAGTTGGGGCCCCATTGACTACCGCGATGAGATACGTTTTCAAAAACAGTGCCAAACAAACAAACAAACACTTGTTTTGTAGAGACGGAGCGCCCCTACAGTGTTACATATCTGAGACCGTGGGCGTCATGACTTACATAGGCCAGAAGAGGCCGCGACATCGAATAGCCTCGGTGCGACCGTGCGAGAAAAATCAAAATAGTGGGGCCCCAGCTGACAGATTGCCGCACCCTCTGAGCTGATAATGTAGTTACTACGCCACTGATAATGAAGTTACTACATCACTGTTAATGTAACCACTACGCCACTGATAATGTAACCACTACGCCATTGATAATGTAGTTACTACGCCACTGATAATGTAGTTACTACGCCACTGATAATGTAGTTACTACGCCACTGATAATGTAGTTACTACGCCACTGATAATGTAGTTACGACGCCACTGATAATGAAGTTACTACATCACTGATAATGTAACCACTACGCCACTGATAATGTAGTTACTACGCCACTGATAATGTAGTTACGACGCCACTGATAATGTAGTTACTACATCACTGATAATGTAGTTACTACACCACTGATAATGTAGTTACTACGCCACTGATAATGTAGTTACTACATCACTGATAATGTAACCACTACGCCACTGATAATGTAGTTACGACGCCACTGATAATGTAGTTACTACACCACTGATAATGTAGTTACTACGCCACTGATAATGTAGTTACTACGCCACTGATAATGTAGTTACTACGCCACTGATAATGAAGTTACTACATCACTGATAATGTAACCACTACGCCACTGATAATGTAGTTACGACGCCACTGATAATGTAGTTACTACGCCACTGATAATGTAGTTACTACGCCACTGATAATGTAGTTACTACGCCACTGATAATGTAGTTACTACGCCACTGATAATGAAGTTACTACATCACTGATAATGTAGTTACGACGCCACTGATAATGTAGTTACTACATCACTGTTAGCCTGATTTATATTCTAGTCGTGTTCCCGTGTGTCTTTTTAACTGGTTGTTTCCGCCCTGCAATATGGGAGTGATGTTCGCTGTGGTAGCGATGATATTCGTCTCGTGCGCACGACAGCAGCAGCAGCGACACGGTTCATGATCGAGAGGCCAATGCGGAGGTCCCGCTGTTGACGACAGCGAGAGGGCTTGAGCAGAGAGAGAGAGTCCGTGCCGTGTCGGTCCTCCTCCCCCTCCGCTGAAGGAGGCGCACAGACCTCAGTAGTTGACTGTGCGGGCCATAGTGAGGGTTGTGTGGACACAGCCACACGACTCTCGGCTTGTCTTTGATGTCTCTCTGTGTGTCTGCCTATCTCTCTGGATATCTGTGGGTTTGCTGTGTGGTCCGTTGTTTGGGTTGCGTGGCAGCCCCAGCCGCACTGCGCACCAAGAGGAGTCGATGGTGTTTGTCATTCTTGGCGCTGGACCTGAGCCAAACGAAATGCAGAAGCGACGCCAAGTCAGGGATCTGCCTGCGCAGTCATCGCCAACGACCACGAGTGAGCAGTTCCTCAAAGAGTCCACGCTACATGCGAGTGTGGACATCAGCGGGTCAATAAGGATGGATCAATAAGAATGGGTCAATAAGGATGGGTCAATAAGAATGGGTTAATACGAATGGGTCAATAAGAATGGGTCAATAAGAATGGGTTAATAAGAATGGGTCAATAAGAATGAGTTAATAAGAATGGGTTAATAAGAATGGGTTAATAAGAATGGGTCAATAATAGTGTGTATATATTTAACGCGTCGGCTTTCGCGACCAATATCGTCCACTGTGAGCCTAACAGCGGGTGCCAATTGGCACGTTCTGTTTAAGTGACAACCCTTACTAATTGGCTGTGTCGGGTGGTGGCCGGTTTAACGACACATTTATATTTACCCGATCTAACCCAAAACACCTCTATTATGAATGTGTTTTTATAAAAGAAATTATGTTAATGTCGCATAAATTACGCGAGAGGAAAGCAACGTGTAAACATGATCCCAACGCGACTCAATGTACGAGCCAAATGCGAGTCGATTCCCGAGTCGCGACATCCCCTCAACACACAACTCAACACACAACTCAACACACAACTCAACACACAACTCAACACACAACTCGACACACAACTCGACACACAACTCAACACACAACTCGACACACAACTCGACACACAACTCGACACACAACTCGACACACAACTCGACACACAACTCGACACACAACTCGACACACAACTCAACACACAACTCAACACACAACTCAACACACAACTCAACACACAACTCGACACACAACTCGACACACAACTCAACACACAACTCAACACACAACTCAACACACAACTCGACACACAACTCGACACACAACTCAACACAAAACTCAACACACAACTCAACACACAACTCGACACACAACTCGACACACAACTCGACACACATCTCGACACACAACTCAACACACAACTCAACACACAACTCGACACACAACTCGACACACAACTCAACACACAACTCAACACACAACTCAACACACAACTCGACACACAACTCGACACACAACTCAACACACAACTCAACACACAACTCGACACACAACTCGACACACAACTCAACACACAACTCGACACACAACTCGACACACAACTCGACACACAACTCAACACACAACTCGACACACAACTCGACACACAACTCAACACACAACTCAACACACAACTCAACACACAACTCGACACACAACTCGACACACAACTCAACACACAACTCGACACACAACTCAACACACAACTCAACACACAACTCAACACACAACTCGACACACAACTCGACACACAACTCGACACACAACTCGACACACAACTCAACACACAACTCAACACACAACTCAACACACAACTCGACACACAACTCGACACACAACTCGACACACAACTCGACACACAACTCAACACACAACTCGACACACAACTCGACACACAACTCGACACACAACTCGACACACAACTCAACACACAACTCGACACACAACTCAACACACAACTCAACACACAACTCAACACGCAACTCAACACACAACTCAACACACAACTCGGATCGCCAGCGGAGGGGATGAGGCGCGCGTGGTCTCTGTGCACAGGAGCGGTGGCGCAGTCGTTCGCGCACTAAGCAATAACCCGAACCACCACCCCCTCCCTTGCCTCCCATCCCCTCCAGTAGTACGTGCATTGTCATCATCCATGATCTATCCACTGCTGGAAGAAGGCCTCCCCAGGCCATCTCCATTCTTCATGGTCCCGCATGAGCTCATTGTATTGCTCCATCTCCGCGGTGGAGTCCTGTCATGATCGCGTTCCGTCCTTTGGCTGCCATTCCGTGTTTAGTCTCGACCGTCGGCCATCCTCCCTTCTCGCCCAACCTTCAATGTCTTCGCAGTGGACGCGGTGTCTCGAACCTGCTGCGTGTGTGCTCGCGAATCCGCGTGTTCCTCGTTCTACCTCTCACTGTAATTATAGCCACGACATCTCGCCGTGTTTTTAATCGATATTTGAGACTTGTAATTGTCTTATTTTTAATCTGTTATAAAAAAAAAAAATCTTTGCTCCGACGAAGTTGAACATCGTCACTTTGAGACTGTGTCACTGCTTGTGTGCTCAGGACACACCACCACCACCACACATCGCATCACCACCGACTTCCCGCTCAAGCCGCGCTACTCGGCCTCTGCCCAACTGGAAGTCGCTCCCTCTCCTCTGCTACCACCACAGCATTGAATTGCCCTCCCACCCCCAGCCATCCTTGCTGTCGACTTCCTGTCAGGTACAAGTCCAAGACCTCCCAGTCTCCTCTTCCAATGCCATACTGCCTGTGTCTCATAGACTCACACAGAGACCCACAGACTCACACAGAGACTACAGACTCACACAGAGACCCATAAACTACTCACACAGAGACCCACAGACTCACACAGAGACCCACAGACTACTCACACAGAGACCCACAGACTCACACAGAGACACACAGACTACTCACACAGAGACCCACACTCACTATGACTGAGAGCCTCTATGAGATAAATATGCCCACTCACTGTCTGTGCAGCGTCACATTCAGACTCGGCTGCGTCCATCCGCGAGTGTTTGTGTCACAGCGCCACCGTGTGTCACTCTTCAATCCTGCAGGTGTCAAAGACAGATCCCCCGTGTCGCCTTCACGGGCTGTTGGGGCAAATTCACCTGATGGCGAGACCCCGGGGTCCCGTGAGCCCCCGGCTCTCGCACAAACTGCGTTGCGACGTCATTCTATGTCTGTTGAAGGCGAGCGACACGGCGATCTTTGCCTCTCGACGAGCTCCACACGAGGCGCTCGTCAACGTTTCAAGGTTGTGTTTAATCACGACGGCATGCGTCCTCGCCGCTGCGCTTGGCCGACACGACAACAGCACGACCCGCGCCAGGCGGGTCGCGGCGTTCATGTGCGCGGTGGGACGGAGTCGCCAAAACACAAACATCAATTACGATGTTGACTTCCATTCATGAAGTTCAATTGCTGTTAGCGAACGCCGATGAAGGCCGAAACGGCACGGGAAGGGGTGGGTGGCGAGCACCACGCTCTGCCGCTTTTGTCTCCCTGTGGGCGATGTGTACACATCGCTCCAGGTACTCATTTGAGGCTGATTCGACCTCGGGGAGACCTAGGACCGGTTTATATATATCTGCTGATGGCAGTGAGCGGGGATCGAACTCGGGTGACCGGGTTCGTCGTGTGCTAACCGCTGCGCCACCGCTCTCTGCAGGCGCAGGTTGGCCACACGGCGGCGCTGTGAGCATCACGCAGATCCAGAAACATCGACACAACACAAACATCGACACAACACAAACACCGACTAAACACAAAACACAAACATCGACTAAACACAAATATCGACACAACACAAACATCGACTAAACACAAAACACAAACATCGACTAAACACAAACATCGACACAACACAAACATCGACTAAACACAAACACCGACTAAGCACAAAACACAAACATCGACTAAACACAAACATCGACTAAACACAAAACACAAACATCGACACAACACAAACACCTACTAAACACAAAACACAAACATCGACTAAACACAAACATCGACACAACACAAACATCGACTAAACACAAAACACAAACATCGACTAAACACAAACATCGACACAACACAAACACCGACTAAACACAAACATCGACACAACACAAACACCGACTAAACACAAAACACAAACATCGACTAAACACAAACATCGACACAACACAAACACCGACTAAACACAAAACACAAACATCGACTAAACACAAACATTGACACAACACAAACACCGACTAAACACAAAACACAAACATCGACTAAACACAAACATCGACTAAACACAAACATCGACTAGACACAAATCTAACCAATCACCGGCGCCGTTGTGAAGTCAGCATGAAGCAGCAGCGCGTCTCCTTCCCACATCAGCCTCTCCACGTGCACAACACGTGTGCAGGTTGGTTTAAACTTCTCGCCCGCCGCACGCGCCCCGAACCCGCTCGGGAGTGGTTCAATGTCGGCAGCATTGGCTCAACACTCACGGCCGGTTTCGACATTGAGTGTCTCATCAGCAGAGTCAGGCTCGTCTTGCACCAACGCCGGTGAACTGCCAGACGCGAACCCCTCTATCGTGATCGACAGCGCAGACTCATCGCTGGGGTCCTTGTCGAGAGCACGGGTCACAAGCCATCACGAGAGGGTGGGGGCTGTGTCAGCGGGACGCCGCGAGTGGCGCGCCGGGAGGTCGGACCCGCTCGGCTCGGCGCTCAGGAGACCTTGGCGTGGGTGGTCTCCAGGACCCCCCCCCCCCCCTCAAGGAAGCTCTGCAGGGGTCCGGGTCCGGTCCCCTGGCCTGGGAGCCGCGTGCATACGTGTGTGTGTGTAAGTCAGTGTGTGTGTGTGTAGATCAGTGTGTGTGTGTGTAAGTCAGTGTGTGTGTGTAAGTCAATGTGTGTGTACGTCAGTCTGTGTGTGTGTAGATCAGTGTGTGTGTGTAAGTCAGTGTGTGTGTGTAGGTCAGTGTGTGTATGTCAGTGTGTGTGTGTAGGTCAGTGTGTGTGTGTAGGTCAGTGTGTGTGTAAGTCAGTGTGTGTGTAGGTCAGTGTGTGTGTGTAGATCACAGTGTGCGTGTGTAGATCAGTGTGTGTGTGTGTAGATCAGTGTGTGTGTGTGTAAGTCAGTGTGTGTGTGTAGATCAGAGTGTGTGTGGTGGTGGTGGTGTAAGGGTGGTTTGGGTGGTAGTGGTGGTGGCATTGGGTACAGAGTGGTTGTGGTGGTGGTATTGGGTACAGAGTGGTTGTGGTTGTCGCGTTGTGGGTGGGTGGTGGTGATGGAGTGGAGGGAGCTGGGTTGAGGCTGTGGGTGTAGAGGGGAGGGGGTGGGTGAGAGTGGATCTCCGGCTCAGTGGCGAGCCCTCTCCCCGCCGTCGCGCGTTCCGGGACCGGGGGGGGGGGTCTCCGAGTGACCCGCAGCAGCTTCCCCCGTCGCGAGTGGAGTCGGCGGCGTGCATTGGACGCAGACCTGGGAGCGCGAGCAGTAAATAGAGGACATCGCGACTCGCACGACCGGGGTTTTGTGTTCCATTATGGATTTGGACGAGCGCTTTAAGAAGGTCAGACATGAACATTTTTGCGCGTGTGCAGCTGCGTGTGGTGGGATATACCTGTGCGTATGCATGCGTATGGGGAGCGGTGGCGCAGTGGTTAGCGCACTGCGCTATGAACCCGGCGACCAGAGTTCAATTCCCGCTCACGGCCAACACCGGTGACGATGATCTGAACCGGTATTGGGCCTCCGCTAGGTCGACTCAGCCTCAAATGAGTACTAAGTGCGATGTATAAACGTCGCCACTTGGAAGACAAAGGCGGTCGGGCGTGCTGCTGGCCACCCACCCCCTCGTGTGACGTGCCGGTCTTCATTGGTGCTCGCTAATAGCACTTGCCCCGAAAGTATGTTCAAGCTATACGGGGCATCTTTGTGTGTGAGACGTTTATTTGTATGTGTGTATACATGTGTGTGGGGCTGTATGTGTACATGTTTGTACATGTGAAGGTGTGTATTTTACAGGATAGTGTATTGTATTCTTGGCCTTAATTAGGTGTTCGCTAACACCGCTTGCCCCAACAGCTGGTGTGGGCTACACTGGGGACCTTTGTCTTTGTGTGTGTGGGTAATTGCCACGATGCATCACGGAGCAGGGCCTCGTGCCCCGAGGGGACAGCTGAGCCCCGATATCGCACGCCGGATAAATAAACCGAAATCTCTTAGGGAGCCTGCGAAGTTTAAATTATTCAAAGAGAATTATACAAAATGCATGAGTGAGAAGCTATTGTGTGTTTGCAATGCGATTGTTAACCGAACCGTGGGCTGTCCGCTGCTGGATGAAGCGATTGCCACCTCGCGCTGCTGCTGCTGTCTGATCAACATGCTTCTTCTCCCGACTCCCAGTGGCATTAAATTATAATTTTGAAACATACACATTCATCAAGCTTCGTGTGCATTGTGTGCATTGTGTGTATTGTGTTTGTTGGTTATCGTTCTCTCGTTTGTATTCCCTCCTTTGGCTGCCATTCCATTACCAGTCTCGTCCGTCTGCCATCATCATCATTTCCATCCCTTCTAGCCACGACGTCTCTTGCCCTGTAGCCAACTTCACTTCCCTTAACAATGCATCAACGGCACTGGTCGTGAGGACACCCTCCAGTTGACCGTGACCACGGACTGTCGGTTGTGTGCGGTGTGTAACGGGTTCGCGTTTGAATGGCGCAGTTTGGTGAACGCGGAACAGGCGCCGCGTTTCGTGGCAGTGCGAGTGGCGCCCAGCCACGCGTGTCGCCACGAGCCGGGCGGGAGCTCGAGAGGGCCCTGGGTCGTCGCCAGCTGTCAAACGCGGCAACGTGAAGACTTAAGAAGAGCAATGCAGCAAATATAAATCAACACAAAAGCAATGGGCACGTGATGTGCATGTATGTTGAACTTCTTTCGCACCGTATGTAGCCAACCGTGCTCATCGGAGGTGCGAAATCAATGCAAAGTTACATTTAGGACACAATTACTTTGCGTGTGTTGATGTCCCTATTAGACCAACACACGGAGCTCGCTGCCCCTGCCCAGCGCCCTCTGTGTTCCTGGCGCTTCCTGCTCGCACATTGAGTTGCGCTGCGCTCGATCGAAGCGAGTTCATGTCACTGTGAGACGGACACGCAGATCTCACCCGCACCTCGCCTGCTCGCGTTGCATTTGCGCTGTTATTTGACTCGTGCCAGTTTCGTTCATGACCGCTAAACCCCGCGACCGTTCCTTGTTCAAACCTCGTCAAGGACCCCGGGCTCTCTTCGTCTGTGTGCCGCTCTGTCGCTCGCCACGGATCTCCCGTGTAACGTCGCCGGCAAACTGGCCAAACGGGATCATCATCTGTAACAAATACAATCAACCCAACAATCAAAGTTTTTATTTAAAACCCGTTCATGGTAACAGTGACTTAGAGAGAGATGGAAATGGATTGCGGGTGGTTATTGCCCGCGTGTGTAAACATAGGCCTCGGCAAGGTAAGGTAAAAGTTAAAAGGTTAAAACATCGAGCCTACCTTTACCCTACATTTTACCTTACCACAATACAATCACTCTGCCCTTACCTTTTACCCTTTAGCAGGTAAGGTAAAAGGTAAAAAGCAACGAGCCTTCCTTTTACCCTGCCTTTTACCCTTACCCCATACAAATTACCCAATTACAGGGTAATTACTAGGGTACTACACATGAACAATGTTTATAATGGTAAATGCTGTAAGGTAGAGCGCTTTATTCATATAGAATACTCTCGATGATTCCAATTTTACACGCTTGTTGTCATCGTTGTTGGTTTGTCGTTGTTGTCGTTGTTGTCGTCGTTGTTGTCGTTGTTGTTGTCGTCGTTGTCGTGTCCTCAAATCTTGTAACTCAATTTTAACCCACTTCCTAATGTGGTATCGACTGCACACTTGGTTTGCTTATGGCATACTGATGACAACACTATATTCTATCATAACAAACTATATATATGTTTAAACATGATTTTATTTGTTATGTTTCGGCTTGGCTCTAATTGTCCACGCTCAACTGACGTTGGCTGTAATTGGCCACGGTCCGTTACGTCGTGGCAAGCTTCGGGGCCACTTCTTGGAGTTGTGGAGTTCTGCCATTACTAGTACATTTAATAAAAGCGTGTTTAAAAAAGAGGTTTTTTTTATATTACTTATTAAATGGAGGCCACGGACTGCGCCAAGGAGCTTTTAGCGGTAAACAAGGCACCGTATTTACCGGGTAATATTTTGCGGTACCTTTACCCTACCGGGTAATTCTTCAGAGCTACCTTTACCCTACCCTTTACCTTACCCCTTGGCATGTCGACACATTTACCCTTTACCCTTTTACCCGGTAAAAAGGGTGATTTACCTTACCTTGCCGAGGCCTATGTAAACAGACGAGAGTGTTGGTCCGGGTAGGGAAGCCAGTCGCCTCTTTGCATCCCAATTCCCAGCTGAGATCGACTCAACGACAGCAGGCCGCCCCGGTCAATACTGCAACGTGTATAATATATAATATCTATCAAATACTCCTGCTTCACTCACAGCGGACGTTCAAGGCCCTGTAGCGTCATTTGTAATAAGTTAGCCCATTGTGTGCCGGCCTCACGGTCGACGCAAAATTTGACAAATTCTTCAAATGACACCGCAAATGACTCACTGGGATCACACAGAGGAGCGATCATCGCCCCCACGGGCAGACTCGTGCCCGCTCGCTCGCCAATGCTGCGTCAGTCACACTGTGCCACACATGGACAGCTGCCACCGGGGGTGCCCTTCAATGTGTGAGATGAGATGTGATGAGCTGCTGAGGCATTTCAGCAAACGCCATCCACGTGCAAATGGGGACTATAACATCTATTAGGTGGATTATTATATCACAGGATGGAGGCGGCTCAGGGGAGGCCTTCATCCAGCAGTGGAGTGGCCCTGGTCGTTGATGGTGAGTGGTTTAAACGGACCACGTGTTGGCGTACACGTGAAAGTGAAACGTATTTTGTTGACGCTGAGACGCGGCCTGAAGGATTCACAATCTGCGCAGCGTTCCGTTCAGTTCTTTCCTCCTCATAGCAGATTAAGCTTTGTCAGCCCAAGCTGACCAGCGTGGTGAAGTATGGTCAAACAACCCCCACGACCCGCACAGCGTGGGAGGCCCTCGTCATCCATCAAAGCACCAAGCGTGTGAATGTGGAAGAGTAGGCCAATCACCATCTAGAGGGGTTCCCACAGCGCCTTGGAGTGGAGGCCCTTGCGCTGGCGAGGGCGCGAGCACTCGTGGTGCACTCTGGGAAAGCGCATCGCTGTCAACATTCCTGGGTACACTTTGTAATCTTGCACGATCTGGCCCCCCCCCAGGTGACCATCTCTCACGAGTGGGGGGCCGGGGCCCCCTGTTCCGCGTGCAAAGATCGCTGCCCCGGCCTGGAGCTCCACTACTGGAGGTGAGGAACCGGCACCCGGCACACCACGTCAAGGTGTGGGGTTCACTCTGGGCCGTGGCTGCTCGCGGTCACGTGCCACCAGTCTGTCGCAGCGGCGGCGACACCAGGAGGAAGCCTCTTGCATTCCACACTCAGGGGGGAATCCCCGTCGCGATAGCTGGCCCGGTTTTATAACGCCCGCGAGATATGCTCATCGTCATCAGCTAAATGTGCTCATCATCAGCTAGATATGCGCATCATCATTATCAGCTACATATATTCATCATCATCATCATCAGCCAGACATGCTCATGATCATCAGCGACTGCACAAGGCTGGCCCGCGCTAGCGTTGTGTGATGGTGGGGCCAGAACAACATTCAGGCGACGACAACGACGACAACAACAACGCGAGGAGGAGGATTAGGATTCGGGTGGAACGCGCCGCAAATCCTGTGACTGGGTGGACCGCGGGGTCCGAGTCTCCGCCGACTTGCGGGTTCAGTCGAGCCGAGTCGGCGTGTGGATGAGGGCGATAGGGTTCTCGGAGACACACACACACACGCGCACAAAGATCAAAGATCCCCCGTATAGCCTTAACAGACTGTAGGGGCAAGTGCTGTTAGCGAGCACCTATGAAGGCGGAACGGTACACGAGGGGGTGGGTGGCCAGCACCACGCCCGACCGCCTTTGTCTCCCTAGCGGCGATGTTTACACACCGCACCAGGTACTCATTTGAGGCTGAGTCGACCTAGGGGAGGCCCAGGACCGGTTCAGATAATCGTCACTGGTGTTTGCCGTGAGCGGGAATCGAACCCGGGTCGCCAGGTTCATAGCGCAGCGCGCTAACCGCTACACTACCGCTCCCCACACACACGCGCACACACACACGCACACACGCACGTGCACACGCGATAGGGTTCTCGGAGACACACACACACACGTGCACACACACATGTGCACACACACACGTGCACACACGCACGTGCACACACACGCACACACACGTGCACACGCACACACACGTGCACACGCACACATGCACACACACGTGCACACACGCACGTGCACAAACGCACATGCACACACACACGCACACTCACAACAACAACAACAACCGCCATTCGCCACTAAGTGGCGGTGACGTCACCACGACGCTTGTGCCAGGCCAAGTGCACCTTGAGGCCACGTGAAGTGTCGAACGCCCGCTGACAGGAGGTCACGGGGCAGACCCAGCAGGTGCCACGGGTCGACTGACCGAGATGACCGAGATGACTGGCTGATGCACCACCTGTGCCCCCTACTGTACCAACTTGCTGTGCTTTAGCCACCCGGCGCTCCGCTCGTTGTTGTGAGCGTCGCTCCTCCGCCCTCCGTTGTTGTTGGAGGGCGACTGCCTCCAACTGCCCAGTAGCGTCCTTCACGAGCCTCCTCCACTGAGGCCGATCTTGACACCGCTGGTACCAGTCATCGGCAAGTCCACTCAGCTCCACGTCCTCCTGTACCACATCACTCCATCTCTTCTCCAGCCCGTGCCGCGCCCGTTTAGCCCCCTCGATCCGGCCGAACAAAAGCTGTTTAGGCATGCGGTAGCTGGGCATGCGGGCTACATGACCCAGCCAACGCAGCCTTGCCTGCCGGAGGAGCTCACCGATGGGACTTTGCCCAGATATTTCAAGGATTTGTGAGCTCCTCACACAATCCAGCCTGGTTAAACCCAGGATGGATCGTAGGCAGGCCAGCCTGAATGTGTATAACCGGCACGAAGCTTCAGGTCTTCTCGGTCACGGTCATTCCCTCCCTTCTCTACGCTTGCGAAACGTGGACCCCCCTAATGGAGCATCTTCGCCGGTTGGAAACAAAAAAAACGCACACTCACACACACACTCACACACGCACGTGCACGCACGCACGTGCACACACACGCACACACACGTGCACACGCACACACACGTGCACACGCACACACAAAAACAAAGATCACCCGCATAGCCTCAACAAACTTTTGGAGCCAGAGTTGTTAGCGGACACCTATGAAGGCCGGCACGGCACACAAGGGGGTAGATGGCAAGGATCACGGCCGGCCGCCTTTATCTCCCTATTGGCAAAGTTTACACATCGCACCAGGTACTAATTTGGGGCTGGGTAGACCTAGGGGAGGCTCAGTACCACACACAACCACACACATACACACGCTAGTGCACTGTATGATCGCACACACACACACACGTTTGACGCCCACTCTCTCTGGACCGCGCGATGTGGTCAGTGGCAACTCCGAGAGAAGGAACTTGGCCAGGAAATTCGAGCCCGGGCGATAGCGGCGACAACAAATCTAGCGGTGGCTCCGGTCTGGCAGCGGCCTCCTTCTCCACAAAGCAACGCGGACACGATTCTCACTCAGCCTGGGTCTGCCATTCAAACCGTGCCGGCTCCTGCAATGAAGTTTTAACACAGCAAGGCCCTTACCAGACATCGGGACCGGTCTTGCTGCAGATGCCACACAGGTGGCAATCCTATTGCAGTTCCAGCATTCTATCTAGTCTGCCCCGGGCTTTACAGGCTCAGGTGATCATGATTGCAAGTTGATGTATTGATATGCAGGTGGATTCACAGAGAGACCCTTAGACTCGCATATAACCACACGTCCCAATTGGAGAGACCGTAAAACCGGAGTGGAGTTTGAAGTCTCACAAAACCCGAAGCCGCGATCCAGCAACTCTTATGTCCCACTGCGATGGCAGTGGCTAGCCGAAGAACTTAGATGGCTACACTCACCACGCTCACCACACCCGCCACACGCATAACACATTATGCGGTGGTGAGACGTGACATCACATTATCATGGGTTTAATGTCATCATGAGTTTAGCAAAACAGCCGTCTTGTTGTGTTGAACATAGCATTGCTTTTAAGCAAAGCTGTGCAATTAACAATGGGATTTAAGTGACATTGCGATGCCTGTGCTGCTATTAGTCGGCGTATACCCTGTCTGCTAAGGGTGGTTCTAAACTTCACGTGTCTCTTAGACGTCAACCCCCTTGGCTCCGTGACTCCTCCTGGCCATCGTCCCGTGACGCGCCCCAGGCCGCTCACCCCCCAGCGGCACAGGGCACGAAATGCGTCCCAGTGGACGCCCAGCGGGGAGATGGAGCGATGAAATCAGTTTGTGTTGCAGGTGCTCCACGGCGTCAGGGCCACGTCCAGAGACATTGCGCTGAGTGTAGCATTCTGAGTTGACCATTCGCGTTCCTTCACGTGCGTGGGATATATCCCGTCGCCCTCTACCATCCACAAACGACTCGGCGCCGCCTGCGAGTGACGTTACAAACCCCGTGGCGTCGTTCGCAAGAGTTGGCCATCACGTGCCACCGGTGTCACGGTCTAAATTTTCTAAGTTCGAAACGAAACCGCAAATACTCGATTGGGATTCCACAAAGAGCAGACTGTGTCACCTCGTCCCTGTGTGTCACCTCGTCCCTGTGTGTCACCTCGTCCCTGTGTGTCACCTCGTCCCTGTGTGCCACCTCGTGCCACACAGGGACAGCTGCCACTGGGGTGCCCTTTCTAATGTTGTTGAGAAGAGATGCGATGCAAGGTGCTTTGAGATGTGGAGGCATAAAAGCGAGCGCCGTATAGATTAAAACTGATGGCGATGATGTTGCTGGTGGTCTATCTGGAAGTTGGTGGACTATCAGGGTGCTGGTGGTCTATCTGGGAGTTGGTGGTCTATCTGGGTGCCGCACTGCGGTGCAGGGCGACTGAGTAAGGCGGCCACCTCTCGCCTCGTGGTGCCCTCGCAGGAGAGTTTGCGTCAACTGCAAATGCAGCCCGGAGCAGCACCTCGTGGAGCGGGAGCAGGCGGGGCAGCAGCAGCTCCAGCAGCAGCAGCAGCAACTCCAGCAGCTCCAGCAGGAGGATTTGAAGGAGGGCAGCACGACCCCAGAGGGCCTCGTGGGGGCCCAGAGGTCGGGGTCGCCCCCCCTGTGTGACGGGGCCGTGGGTCACCGTCTACTGCTAGCGTCGTCATCGTCACCGCAGTCGATAAAACTCCGCGACGTCAACGGCGATGGTGGCAGGGCTCCTCCACCTCCTCCTCCACCTCCTCCTCCACCCCCACCTCCTCCCGTCCCTGCTCCTTCTTCTCCTCCTCCGGTATCGGCACAGAACGGAAATCGAGGAGTGGCGGAGAGGGAGCAGCGGGCGGCGGTGCAGCACGCGGCTGGACTGGTCAGGCCCTCGCCTCGCCAGGTGAGCGGCGAGCGTGGGGCGCGGTGACACTGCAGCCCCCGGAGGGTGGCGCGTTCGCCGCTTGCTATCGCAGAAGTTCGAATCTGACGGGCCGGCCCGGTTAATACTGTGGTGGTGGTGTAGGAAACATGAAGTACTTTGACTACTACTCCTGTGCTCCGTCTGCCTCACAGAGGACGTTACAGATCCCGTGACGCCATTCGCAGGAGTGGACCATCGCCTACCGGCGTCATGATACAAATTTGCCAAATTCTAAAAAGTAAAAGCGGAAATGACTCGATTGGGATTCCACACACAGCAGACTAATGTTCGCCAGGTGCTGCGTCACCTCGTGCTGCACAGGGGCAGCTGCCACTGAGGGCGCCCTTTAAAATGTGTTGAGATGAGATGCCATGCAAGTCGCGTATCTCGTGTAATGTGCTCAGAGGCGCCACTTCCGCAGTGACGGCTTTGTCAGAAATACCGTTCACTCGTAACAGTGTTAGTGCAGTGTTAGTGCAGTGTTAGAGTTAGTGCAGAGTTAGTGCGGAGTTAGTGCAGTGTTAGAGTTAGTGCGGAGTTAGTGCAGTGGTAGAGTTAGTGCAGTGGTAGAGTTAGTGCGGAGTTAGTGTAGTGGTAGAGTTAGTGCAGTGGTAGAGTTAGTGCGGAGTTAGTGCAGTGGTAGAGTTAGTGCAGTGGTAGAGTTAGTGCAGTGGTAGAGTTAGTGCGGAGTTAGTGTAGTGGTAGAGTTAGTGCAGTGGTAGAGTTAGTGTAGTGGTAGTGTAGTGGTAGAGTTAGTGTAGTGGTAGTGTTAGTGTAGTGGTAGTGTAGTGGTAGAGTTAGTGTAGTGGTAGTGTAGTGGTAGAGTTAGTGTAGTGGTAGTGTTAGTGTAGTGGTAGTGCAGTGGTAGAGTTAGTGTAGTGGTAGTGTAGTGGTAGAGTTAGTGTAGTGGTAGTGTTAGTGTAGTGGTAGTGTAGTGGTAGTGTTAGTGTAGTGGTAGTGTAGTGGTAGAGTTAGTGTAGTGGTAGTGTTAGTGTAGTGGTAGTGCAGTGGTAGAGTTAGTGTCGCTCACCGCGCTGCCCCGTCAGCTCCTTTAAAGGAGAGTGGCCTCTCCCTCTCTCTGTGTGTGTGGCGGCGCGTGGAGGAACTCACTTGGGCTCAACACACAAAGCGCACGAGCGGCCACACGCCAGCACCCTGAGCATTGCCAGTGCGTGGCTCTCTGTGTGAGTTGGTCGGTCTCTACATAAGTCGATGTGTCTCTAGGCAAGTTGATTGGTATATACAAAAGTGTATGGGTCTCTATGTAAGTCCATGTGTATATATGTAGGTATATGGCCATCTCCGTGAGTCTGTGGGTATCTATATAAGTCTATGGGTCCTATATAAATGTATGGGTTATCCCGTCCCCTATAAGTATTTATGTTAGATGGTATTTACTTAAAGTTCACGGGTATCCTTGTAACTATAGATCATGCCTCAATAAGTGGGTCGTTCCGTGGCTCGATGGATGTGTTTGTTGGTAATTAGTTGTTTTCATTGTTTCTCGTTCCTGCCTGTCCCAGTGCCTCTGTGCAATCTGTCTTGTTCCACCTCGTTCTTTGTAGCGGAACATCACTCATTGTAATTCGCGCACATTTCCCACACACCCAGAAGAGTCCATTCCCATTCTCGCACGACTGAAGCCACGACTCGCGTGCAGAGGGATCCATCACAGAGCAGTCCACTCGAGTGATCGTGACGACCAACCCAGTCAGGAAATCGGCTGCGTTCGGGAGGCGGTGGGCATCGATTTGTCCCGACGTTTCGTGCCAGTGCCGCTGTGCTCAACTCTATCGCAGGGACACTGCGCGATTATGATAATAGACCTGGGCTGACAGAGAGACGTGTCCTAGTTTGCTCTGTGGAATAACAGCAGAGAGATACATACACAGAGACACATAGATTCTCATAGAGACAAGTAGATTCATCGTGATGTAAATAGACTCATAGAGAGACACATAGACTCGAACAGAGAGACACATAGACTCACAGCGAGATGCATAGACTCCAACAGAGAGATGCATAGACTCACAGAGAGACACATAGACTCACAGAGAGACACATAGACTCGAACAGAGAGACACATAGACTCACAGCGAGATGCATAGACTCGAACAGAGAGATACATACTCACAAAGCGACACGTAATAATAATGTACATGTTTTACGCGCCTTTAGTTCCTAGATCCCAATGCAGCCGTGTATGGAAAGCAGGGAATGGGCAGAGCCTGCCGGCTGAACGGCCAGACCGAGGCAAGTGGTGAAGGCAAATTTGAAGAGGAGAATATTCAACTCAGACAACAAAGACGCACAGACAGACATATCGACTCATCCAGAGGCCCGTAGACTCAAGGAAGTCTACGGGTCTCCGCGCGAGTCTTTGTGACGGTTGGCCCCCACCCACAGGCCGAACCCGGCTCCCGGTGAGCCCAGGGCGGGGTGGTGGCCGCGTGCCCCCCCCCCCGCCGCTCCTTCTGCCAGGATCTTCGCGTGCGCCGCTCGCAGAGCGCCCATCGACGGTTCGACTTCTCTCTCTCTCAGAATCCGGCGGCGGAATTCTCAAAACTTGACTCATTACCCAGGAATTTCCTGTTACTCTCTCCTACTGCCTTATCGGGGAGCGGAGTAGCGAACTCGGCGCTCGGGGCAGGGCTGTTAGGGGGGCCCAGGAAGGAGAGGGGGTAAGGAAAGTAAAGTGTGTGTGGGGGGGGGGCTGAATGTGGTGGGTGATTGTGATGGTGGGGGCGGGCAGGACAGGAGAGAAGATTTGGCACAGAGACGCGAGAGCTTATCCCGTGTGCGCCCTCGCGTCTCTGGGCGATGATGCCGCCGAATCCCACGGAAGGGGCCACTCAGCGCCCTGTCCGGGGAGCTCCTCGCGGCCCGGCAGTGCCGCTCGGTGGCCCGGCAGTGCCGCTCGGCGGCGCTCCCCCTCGAGGCTCGCGGTCATAAATCGCCGTCGTCGTCGGTATCAGGCACGGCCACTCCACTGCCGGATGAAGACGGCCTTCCCCCTCGAGCCGCCGCCACCCGCACGATCCTGCGACGCAACGGCCCACGCGGCTCCTGCTCGGTGCACGCGCAATGTTTGGGGTCGCTCCATCTCCCCGGTGGTGACCTCGCGGACGCGTGCCACGAGTAACGCGCTCGCGAGGTGAGAACGTCAAACTGATATCCACTGCTGGATGAAGGCCAAACAACCATGCCAGTCATCGGGGCTTGTTTGACCAAACCTCACCGCGCAGGGCAGTGGGGGCCAGTGCAGCAGAGTGGACACATGCCCCGTTCAGATGTCACTCGCCACTGACGTTATCCGTGATCGGAGATCGAACTCGGGTCGCTGGGTTCGTAGTGCTCTGGGAAAACCACTGCACCACCGCTCCCCATTACCCAAACACACTCACGCAGGCTTACACACTCACACGTATACACTCACATGCACGTATACACTCACATACACGTATACACTCACGTAACATATACATTTATACACAAAGACAAACATCCCCCATATAACCTTAACAGACTGTTGGGGCAAGTGCTGTTGACGAGCACTTCTGAAGGCCGGCACGAAACATTAGGGGTGGGTGGCCAGCACCGCCACGCCCGACCGCCTTTGTCTCCCCAGTGGCGATGTTTACACACCGCACCAGGTGCAAATTTGAGGTTGAGTCGACCTAGGGGGCGCGCAGGACCGGTTCAGATACTCGTCACATCGACATATTCATATCGTCTCGCTATGATGTGTACATAATCATAACGCTCGAGATTACACGCAGCCCCATCATGCGGTTATCTCGAGTCGCCAGCAGTTGGTTGTGGTGGCAGGGCCGGGGGTGAGTGAAGGGGTAATGGGTGTGTGTGTGGGTGGGTGTGTGTGTGGGTGTGTGTGTGTGTGCCAGTGTTTCTATAGTGCTGACCACCCACCCCCTCGTGAGCCGTGTCGGCATTTGTAGGTGCTACTCGCTCACAGCACTTGTCGCAATAGCCTTTAAAGGCTATAGGGGGATTGTTTGTCTTTGGCATTTTAGCACTTTGCCAGAAACAGGGGTGACTCACAGCTCTCCTCGCTTCCATCGCTGCTCGCCGCAGCATGAACAGGGTCGTCGGCAGAAGCAGCAGTCGCATAATCATCATCATCATCAGCAGCATCATCATCATCAGCAGCATCATTAGCAGCAGAGCAATCGCTCGGGTACTACGAATCGAGGCGACCGCCCCGGGCCCCGCGCTTTGGGAGGGGCACACTTCGCCGTCACAGTGTCAGATGTGATGCTGCCGATCTAGTTTCAAGGCGTCGGAGGGCCCCACGGGGTGTGATTTGCCCCGCAGCATCATCACCAGTATCGACTATGATCAGGTGCAGAACAAGCAGCATCATTAGCAGTAGAAGCAGCAGCAGCATCGTCAATCGCCATGAGTAGCAGCAGCAGAAACTGCAGCATTATCAGCAGCATCATCGTAATCGCATCAGCAGCCACAGTATGTGTGTGGGTGATCATATTCGGGCGCAAGTTTTTGGGGTGCGTCCTTTCGGGAGCGATTCCGTCACCTCGCTTGGGATATTGTCAATGATGGACACGCACCACCACCACCACCAACCACCACCACCACCAACCACCACCTCTAACCACCACCACCACCAACCACCACCACCTCTAACAACCACCACCACCAACCACCACCACCAACCACCACCTCTAACCACCACCACCACAAACCACCACCACCACCAACCACCACCACCACCAACCACCACCAACCACCACCACCACCAACCAACCACCTCTAACCACCACCACCACCAACCACCACCACCACCTCCAAACACCACCACCACCAACCACCACCACTAACCACCACCACCACCTCTAACCACCACCTCTAACCACCACCAACCACCACCTCTAACCACCACCGCGGTGCCCTCCGTGCCGCTATGATCCCAGGCGTGCCGCCTCCTCGTTCACTCGCAGGGAGGCGCGGCGGCGTGCCCATACAAGGCGCAAGCAGAGGGACAGCAGCAGCAGCAGCCTGGCCGATGGCTTTCGCCTCCCTCCCCAACAACAATGACCGCTGCACGGAGCAGGCGTGGGGAGCTGCCGCGGGGTGGCAGTGGTCGCACTCGCTGCGAGAAGGACGAGGGCTCGATTCACGCCTCGGGCGCCCCATGCTGCGTGCAGTTTGGGAGTTCTCTCGCCCTGTTCGGGCACGGGGTTCCTCTGGGTTTACCGGTTTACTCCCATAAGCTAAATCATAATCATTGGTATGAGCCAAACATCCCAATACTGAAACATTACCTGCGAATTACTCACTTGGGATCACACTCAGCTGCAATATCGCCTCCGCTACTGCAAAAGAGTTGGCAGGACCCTTCTGAAAGAGGGTCTTGAGACTCAGTGAGGCTTTCCTGGATTCACAAGCGCAATAACAAAGATGAGAAAGGCTACGATGACGATGACACCACCACATTGCGTGTCACTACATACACCCACTCACCACACTGCAGGGCACAACACGTCTCTCTCTGCTCCCTTCCCAGCTCTACTCCACTGTGGGAGTCCCTCTCCAGTGAGCGTCGTCTCTTCCCCCCAAGCTCTCACAACAATAATAACCTCGCTCGTTTTAAGAAACGTGTCAACGACTATCGATTGCGACTGTCACGGTGCCGTTGCTTGCTGGCCGCTTGACGTGTTGGGAGTCTGGGCCCCGTGCTCAGCGACTGTTGAAGATCGACCTGGGTCATCAGAACAACCAAAGCGACAACAAAACATAACGGGAAGCAATTCAGCGAATAGAGATCTGAAAGCAAACACAGGCGCCGGTTCGCGAAGAACGTTCTCTGGAGCTGTGCCCGCTCACGATCACACAGCCCGGGCCGCCGTGTGAGCATCATCACCAGCATCATCATCACCAGCATCATCACCAGCATCATCATCATCACCATCACCAGCATCATCATCACTAGCATGATCATCACCAGCATCATCATCACCAGCATCACCAGCATCATCACCATCATCATCACCATCAATCATCACCATCATCATCACGACCGCCACGCGTATAGGGTGTCGGTGTGGGTGAGGCGCACTGGTGGTGGCGCGCACACACCACGCACACTACGCTCACCACGCACACCACGCACACCACACACACCACGCACACCACGCACACCACACACACACACCACGCACACCACGCACGGCGCGCACACACCACGCACACCACACACACCACACACACCACGCACACCACACACACCACGCACACCATACACACCACGTACACCACACACACCACACACACCACGCATACCACACACACCACACACACCACGCACACCACACACACCACACACACCACACACACCACACACACCACACACACCACGCATACCACACACACCACACACACCACACACACCACGCACACCACGCACGGCGCGCACACACAACGCACACCACGCACACCACACACACCACGCACACCACGCACACCACGCACGGCGCGCACACACCACGCACACCACGCACGGCGCGCACACACCACGCACACCACGCACGGCGTGGCGGCCACCGTGGAAGCTGCAGCTGCGCGCGGCGGCGGCTGAGCGACTCCCCCGGTGGTGGTGGTCGGGGTGGAGCTTCCGGCCCGATAGGATCTGAGAGCGACGCCCTCGCGCGAAGCCCGCGCGCGCCTTCCCGGCCACCTTCATCCAGCAGTGGATATGTCGCGCTGATGATGAAGATGATGATGCGGCAGTGTTCACGTGCGTTACAATACCTCTCGTCTCTCACGACAGTTTCGCGACCAATTTTGATCTATAGTAGAGGGTTTTGGGTTAGATCGCGTACATAGATAATGCGTCCTTAAACCCGCCACCACCCGACACCGCCGGCTAGTAATGTTTGTCGCGTAAACAAAACATGCCAATTCGTGACCCACAACATTACAAGTTGTAGGTTTTACTCTCCAACACATCGGGTGTGCTCAACTAGTAGCTGGCATGTTTTGTTTACGTGACAAACCGACTAATTGGCTGTCGAGTGGTGGCGGGTTTAAGGACCCATTTATATTCACATTCTTAGGTTTTTTCGGTAAAGTCACGTAGGTAAAACATCAAAATTAATAAAAAATAAAATAAAGATCACGACGTTTCGGAGGCAACACAAGTCTCCGTCATCAGGTGGGACCGTCACAGCCAGATTAGCTGCATCAAGTGAGGCAATGATTCAAGAAGTAATCCCTTATAAGCAAGTTGAGGGGGGAGGAGAGGGGGGAGCTCATCAGAATGTGGTAGCCAATGAATGGAACGCATCGGGAGGGAGGGGGGCGGGGCTCAAAGACGGCACGGAGTGCCACGTACAACGCATCGGGAGGGGGAGGGGGGCGGGGCCAAAAGGATGGGCGACGGCGTGGACGCGGTTGTGCGCAAGCGACTACTGCTGCACACGCCAACGCATTGGACAGAGAGGGGGGAGGGGAGGCCTGATACACATGATAGAAAATAACTAAAATGCCCATGTTTATACCAATGCTGGCTGAACAATGAAGCGAGTACTGTTAAACACTGGGGATGTTAACACTCGGTAAAGTAAAGTAAAATAGTGCCTGTCAGATAAGATGGTCCAAAAAAGTGTAATTAAGTCTTTTTTGCGTGGTTGATAACATCTTTCCAATGATTTAAAGCTTTCGTGACTGCAGGGATTCATCTTCTTGGTTCTTTCGGTAAAGTCGCGTAGAAGGGAAGTAATAAAATAATAAAAATAAAACATAATAAAATGAAATAATTCTCACGACGTTTCGGCTACAACGCAAGCAGCCGTCTTCAGGTGAAGAATGAGACACTACCAAGCTAGGAGCTTATATACAAACTGGGTTGGAGGTGGAAGGCGCTCTTCCACCTCCAACCCAGTTTGTATATAAGCTCCTAGCTTGGTAGTGTCTCATTCTTCACCTGAAGACGGCTGCTTGCGTTGTAGCCGAAACGTCGTGAGAATTATTTCATTTTATTATGTTTTATTTTTATTATTTTATTACTTCCCTTCTACGCGACTTTACCGAAAGAACCAAGAAGATCTTTCCAATGATTACTAAGTTTGTACCCATCATCACGGTTGAAATTATGTCTGTGTTTGTATATTTGTATGGCTTCGTGTACAAACCTTTGATGGTAGCCAGGAGGTTTGCAGAGAACCTTGGTCTCGGAAAGGACAATTTCATGAGAGCCCACCGAGTTGTAGCAATGATCGGCAACGGCCGAAGAATCAGTTCTGCCGTGTTTCAGATCTGACTTGTGCTCGCGGACACGATCAGAAACATGACGTTTCGTTTCTCCAATGTAGCAATCACCACAAATGCAACTCAATTTGTAGACTCCAGGATACTGTAAGTCAGGAACGACATCCTTCACAGATGGAATCAGATCACGGATTTTATGCACTGTACTGAATCGGACTTGGATCTTATGTTTGTTTAGAATTTTGGAGATCTTTTTGGTCACGCCTGCTATGTATGGTAACGTGATAGTTTTGGTCGGAGTTGCATGTGGCTGTATCTGTGTGGTGGGAGAGACCCATTTATATTTATGCGATGGAACCCAACAACCTCGATTATGGATCTCTCACACTATCTGGCAGTGGATGGATCTTGGCCGGTTGCTTTGTTAGGAAGCGACACCGCCCAGGGCTCACCAGAGTACAGCACCTGACGAGAGCCGGGAGGTCTCACGGTGATGTGTTGAGCAGCAGGGGGGCCCTGTCCACTCACGGCCCAACATAATCTAGTACTGCATTTTGGATATTCTGATTATTATTATCATCACGACGCTTGTTACCCCACGATAGCTTGGCTGAGTCTCAAGCCTCTTTTTCAGGAGGTCCTGCCAAGTTCGACGCAGTCGGGGGCGATGTTGCTGCTGTGGGTGATCCCAATCGAGTGATTTGCCGGTACATTTTCAGCATTTGGAAATGGTTTTGGCCAATAGCATTTCAACTGCGGCGTGTGGGTTTAGCTATGGGAAGAAACATGAGAATCCGGAGGAAACCCGAGCAGAACAGGGGGATAGCGTATAAACTCCACGCAGAAAGGCACCTCAGTCAGAAATCGAACCCAGGGTCCAGGTAGCTGTGGAGCGTAGGCACTGCGCTCCCTTGCGCCGCGCTGCGTCATTGTGGCTGATGTCCGTTATTCGCAGAGCTGGGGCGGTACCCTGGAGCGAGCGGACAGGCTTGGTGACGATCGACGCTCGACGTTCTGTCGCAGGTGGCCGAGGCGCCGGGGGGAGATCCGCACGTGAACGACCGCGGGCCCCGAGACGAGGCGACGCTCAGCATGGCCGACTGCGTCCCGCACTGGGCCCCCGTGGGGGCCAACGGGGGGCCCTTGGGGAAACCCCCAAGGGGACCCCCAGGGGCGCGGACCCCCCCGCCCGAGACGCACGCGGAGGCCAGGTCCTTGAGAAGCGCGGGGAGCGGAGATGCGAGCGCTGCCGAGGGGCTGACTCTCTACGTGAGTCTCCATGCGGCCTCAGCGGCAGTGGCGCCTTGACTCAACCCGTGGCTGTCCACAGCCAGTTCAACAGTAATGGTTGATTTTCGGGATAGTGGCAACAAGATTTGGCAGCAATTAGGTGCCATTTAGCCATATATATGTGTGTGTGTGTGTTCGTACTATACGGAGTATGGGTTCACTGTATATGTGTGTGGGTAGCGACCCAAGCTCGATTCCCGCCCCACAGCCAACATCAGGAGCAATTATCTGAATCGGTCCTGGACCTGCCCTAGGTCTCCTCAGCCTTAAATGAGTACTACCTGGTGCTGTGTGTGTTAAACACCAGCAGTGGAGAGACACAGGTGGGGGCTGGCTTCACCATTCACGTCGTAGCACCTTGAGGAATGACCACATATTTGAGATGCTTTCATCCAGAAGTGGATAGACCATGGCTCACGACGATGGCAATGACAATGATGACGATTATGACGAAGATGATGACGATAATGACGACGATGTTGATGACGATGATGATGGTGACGATGATGATGAAGACGATGATGATGATGACGATGACGACGACCTGTGTCCGTCCCAGGTGTGCTGGGGGTGCGGGGGCACGCTGGAGGAGGGCGAGCGTGCCGTGAGTGCCGGCGGGGAGGACGCGCGCCGCATGTGGCACGTCCGCTGCTTCGTGTGCTCCACGTGCCGCGAGCCGCTCGCCAGCCTCCTCTACTACTGGGACAACGGCGCGCTCTTCTGCCACCTGCATTACCAGACCGGGGCCCAGGACATCCACCCTGCTGGAGAGGGGCAGGGGACGGGCGCGGAGGCACCGCCCGTGTGCGCGCGGTGCACCGAGGTGCCGCGTTTGTCCCGTCCCTCTCGTCTGCGTGGTCTCGTTTGCATTGTTGGGTTCGGTTTATGTTCTCGTTTGTATTGTTTCAATGGGGCTGGTACGAGTGGCTGCTGATATGGCGAGGGGTAGGGTCAGTGAGAGGGCTTGTCCTAGTGGCCGACGAGTTAGTTGGATAAGGCCGGTTGGTCGGTTGGGGCTAATACTCAGAGCTAGTTAGCTAGCTGGTGATGTGTAGCGGTGATGCTGACTGGCTGGTGAGGCATGGAGGTATAGAGGTATAGAGGTGGTGATGGTGGTTGGTGAGGTGTAGAGGTGGTGATGGTGGTGGTGAGGTGTAGAGGTGGTGATGGTGGTGGTGAGGTATAGAGGTGGTGATGGTGAGGTGTAGAGGTGGTGATGGTGGTTGGTGAGGTGTAGAGGAGGTGATGGTGGTGAGGTGTAGAGGAGGCGATGGTGCTGGCTGGCTGGTGAGGCATAGCGGCGAGGAGTTGATCGCGACGCTGCGTTCGTTCCCGGCCGTCGCTGCCGCTGTGCACGGCGCCCTCGCAGGCGATCGTGAGCTGCGAGTACACGCGCGCCGAGGGACGCTGCTGGCACCTGGACCACTTCTGCTGTCTGGAGTGCGGGGTGCAGCTGGCGGGGCAGACCTACGTGGCCGAGACGGAGCAGCCCGTCTGCCTGCAGTGCTACCGCAGCTCCTACGCCAAGGCGAGTGCCGCACCCTCACGGCCACCCCGCGCTTCGCTCACAATCTCCCTCGCAGTAGGAAGTGGACCTCGGTTCAATTCCCGACTCGGGACGTCTTTGTGTGTGGAGTTGGGGGAGCGGTAGTGTAGCGGTTAGCGCTCTACGCTAGGAACCCTGCCACCCGAATCCCGCTCAAGGTCAACACTGATTATCTGAACCGGTCCTGGGACTCCGCTAGGTCGACTCGGCCTGAAATTAGTACCTGATACGATCTGTAAACATCGCCACTGGGGAGACAAAGACAGCCGGGCGTGGTGTTTGCTCGCTAACAGCATTTGCCCCAACAGTCTGTTAAGGCTATACGGGGGACCTTTCTCTGTGCCTTGTGAGTGTGTGGGTGTTTGTCCGAGCGAGTGTGTGGAGTTTATATGTTGTCCTCCTGTCCCGCATGGGTTTCTTCCTGGGTGCTGTTTCCTCCCACAGCCCACACACAGTGGGACTGGTATTGGTCAGACATCCCAATGCTGAATAATTATAATTATAATCACCCAAATGACTCATTTGGGAACACACACAGCAGTAGTAGCAACATCGCCTCCCCGACTGCGAAAACTTGGCAGGACCCTTCTGAAAGGGAGTCTTGAGACTCAGTGAGGCTCTCCTGCCTAAACAAGCAGAGTAATACTAATAACAACTGCACAACCCCCCACTGAGCCCATGACCGTTCACTTCATGAACGTACCCTTGGCATGGGGGAGACTGACCCCGCGTGACCTCGCGACCCCCCCCCCCCCCCCCCCGGCAGAGCTGCGAGGGCTGCGGCGGCGTCATCGACGCGGAGGAAGAGCGCGTGGCGCACGGCCCCCGTCAGTGGCACGCGCGCCCCTCCTGCTTCCGCTGCTCCGGTTGCAGCTGCGCCCTGGTGCAGCGGCGCTTCATCCCGGCCGGCACGCGGCTCTACTGCTCGCTGGGCTGCCGCGACGGCGCCCCCGGGGAGGGCTAGCGAGCTGGGAGGCTGTTGGGGGGAAAGAGGAGGTCGTGGGGTAGGAGGGGTGCATTCCCAAAATGTCAGGGTTTTTTGTAGGGCCCCACGTTAACAATAATAACACGTCAACTGTTTTCTCTGGTGGATATTAAACCAAACATACCAATTTAAATGTCCGGGGTCTGAATGACCAGCCGCTGGCAGAGAGCGCGGTGGGTGGTTCCCCGAGCTACCCGCTGGGGGGCACTCGTGGATCTGGGTGATTGCCAGCGCTCCCAGGTGAACATCTCGGGGTAGGGGGCTGTGTGGGGTGGGGGGACCTACAGGGGGAGGGGGCGGAGAGGGAGAGATAACTCTGCATCGTGGTGGCTCCCTGAGCTACCACGGGAGTGGTTTAGGACTCTGGGTCTGGGTGGCTCATTGCACTACCGGGAGGGCAATGATCAAAGGCCGCCGTAGGGATTCGTGAGATTGGTGCCGAGACGAGCTGCGAGCTGAAGACATGGATCAGAGAGCCACTGCGCCACCCACCGCGTGACGTGTTCACGAGACGCATGGTGATGTCACAGCCATGTGATAGGCTCCGGCTCCGACTGGGACCACGTGGATTTGAGCCGGCTCCCTTGAACCAGAGCCAAGCCTGAGCCGAGCCACCACCACGGTTTGCTTTTATATAACTGCCTTAAAAACAGAGTTCACGATCACACACAAATGGATCACAAAACGCAATCGCGCAGTGGGTGTGCTTTCGGGGTTTTGTCGTCAAGATGGCAAAGAAATGTCCATGCGGACGTCGTGCAGGAAGCGGTGCACGGCCTTGTGTGGCCGTGACAGATGAAGTCAAACAACTACTTCTGAGGTCCCTTCAATTGCCTCTTTCCCACACTCGGTGGCGGAGGGCCCTGTAGAGGTGGACGGCGCGTGGCAGCCAGCTGGAAGATTTTTCATCATCAAAGTTTGAAAACGTATCATTTTCTTGCGTGCGGTCATTGGTGATGAGGCTGAGACCATCAGCTGAGACCCGAGCATGGAGAACCTGGTTTACACAAATCTCAGTCTGTGTGAGTCTGTGGGTCTCCGTGAGTCTGTGGGTCTCTGGGCTCGTCATTGGTGACATGGATGATATCATCAACTCGCTACACTTGAGATCCCCATTTAATTCCAGTCGGTTGTGAAACCTGAATTTGAACCGAAGATATAAATGGAGCCAACTCGAGTTTTTGGGATGGCCATTATGAACCCCCCGAGCCAACCGGCCAACACTGTTACAGGCAGCACGCCCTTCATAGGCCACTTACAGTCTCACCACCAACACCACTATCACCACCAACACCACCAACACCACCATCACCACCAACACCACAATCACCACCACCATCACCACCACCAACACCACCACCACCATCACCACCATCACCACCATCACCAACACCACCAACACCACCACCATCACCACCATCACAAACACCACCACCAACACCACCATCACCACCACCATCACCACCACCAACACCACCACCACCATCACCACCACCACCATCATCATCACCACCAACACCACCATCACCACCACCAACACCACCATCACCACCAACACCACCATCACCACCACCAACACCACCATCACCACCACCAACACCACCACCAACACCACCAACACCACCATCACCACCACCAACATCACCATCACCACCAACACCACCACCAACACCACCACCAACACCACCATCACCACCATCATCTGTTCCACAGAGTAATTGAAACTTACCCTCTCCAGCACCTATGCATACTGAGCTATGCTATGTATTTTTAAACTGTGTAATACATAACTAATGCATGCATCATGCAGTCACTTTCTACCACTAGTTTAAACTGAGCACAACAAATAAACGTATATTGTATAATAATCCAAATGTCGTTATTGTGTTCCATCTCCCGGCGCGGCAAGTGAGACAATGAGTGGTGGCACGGACTGCAGCACGGGCAACCAAGGCTGACCATGCTGATGCTGATGATGCTGATGATGATGATGCTGCTACAGATGATGCAGCTGCTGCTGATGGAGATGACTATGATGATGCAGCTGATGATGATGATGCTGCTACAGATGATGATGCAACTGATGATGATGATGATGATACTGATGATGATGATACTGATGATGATGCTGATGATGCAGCTGATGCTGATGATAATGCTGCTACAGATGATGATGCAACTGATGATGATGATACTGATGATGATGCTGATGATGCAGCAGCTGATGATGATGCTGCTACAGATGATGATGCAACTGATTATGATACTGATGATGATGATGCAGCTGATGCAGCTAATGATGATGATGTTGCTACAGATGATGATGCTGCTACAGATGATGATGACGATGCAGATGATGATGATGCTGCTGCTACAGATGATGATGATTCTGCTGCTACAGATGATGATGATAATACTGATGATGATGATAATACTGATGATGATGCTGATGATGCAGCTGATGATGCTGCTGTTGCTACAGATGATGCAGCTGCTGCTGATGTTAGAAGTCACCAGGTGGCGGTGTCGCCCCGCGTGTGACGCAACGCACGCATTGGCCGCTGTCTCCGTGCCGAATGTGTCACGGGGCTGACAAGTCGCCTCCACATCAAATGCGGGTCCCTCCACGTCACATTCACTTTTCACACATCCCATCAGCAGCACGGCCCTCTGGGAGTGCAATATTACAGCAGCATTTGTTCAAAACAAGCAAAAACATTCAGTGTCTCACCAGCGACCTGTCTCTGCTGCTTTGAAGGTGCGGAGCAATGGCACAGACGCATGCGAACTTCGCGACGAACTCAGCCACGCGAGTTCCATTCCCAGCCACGGCTAACATCAGTGGCGAGCGATATCTGAACCCAGCCCTCGGCCCGCTCTCCTACTTCACCAACCCGCCGCACTGGTCAGCGTGGTGAAGTATGGTGAAGTGTGGTGAAGTATGGTCGTCGAAGGAATCCGAGTTGCTACCAGGAGTACGGTCGTGGCACTTGAGATCACCTGGAGTTTTGAGGTGGTGAGTGGGGAGGTGAGCGACGTGGAGAGGCGGAAGCATGCGGTGAGTGGGGAATGAGGGATGTGGTGAGTGTGGAGGCGAGGGGCGAGGAGTAAGCATGGATGATGCGGGTCACGGTTAGAGCCGGGGGAGGAGGTGGGGTGAGGAGGAGGGTTGAGGAGGAGCGTGAGGGCCACGCACACGGCGCCCCAATCACGCAACAAAGACAAAGGTCTCCCGCCTCGCCTTAACAGGGCAAGTGATGTTAGCGAACACCTATCAAGGCCGGAACGGCACACACGAGGGTGAGTGGCCAGTACCACACCCGGCCGCCTTTGTCTTCCAAGCGCTCATGTTTAGACACCGCAGCAGCTACTCGTCCAAGGCTGGATCGACTCCGGGGTGGGGAGACACAGGACATCGTCACCCATGTTGGAAGTGAGCGGGAATGGAACTCGGGTCGCCGGGTTCGTAGCCCAGTGCGCTAACCGCTACACCACCGCTCCCCGCTACACCACCGCTGCCCACACAAAAACACAGACACACAATGACGCACACACACAATGACGCACACACACAGAGACACACGCAGAGACACACACAGAGACACACACAGAGACACGCAGAGACACGCAGCTCGCCACGTCGCCCCTGATGGTGTTTCGCGCTGCAATCCGCGGCGCGGGTCTGAGGGGCACGCGGATGAAGCGACGCGGCGTCTTGAGCGTTGGACCCAGCGCCTCGAACCCGGCTGGCATGGCAGCACCCCAACCAACACCCTTGATCCCACCCCAACACCTCCACCATTCTTGCGCATGGCGGGCAATGGTGTTGAGGAGATAACTCCGAAGGGGGCTGTCTGCTGGCCACGGGAGGACGTCGGGAGAGAGACAGAGCAGCGCCATCCCTGAAGGAGATCGCGACTTTAAGTCGGCGGCGGGTGGATACGTTTGTTGAGGCCTTCACGGTTGACGGGAGGGGTGGGTGGTTGTCTTTGGCAAGGACAACGTGTCAAATACTCGCACAAGTATGCAATGCTTACCTAGGTCGCAATGCACGGAGACAATATAAATAAGCGGCCAATATCCCCCTGCAGACATCTGCCCCATCAATAACCTCTCTTCACGTCGGCAGAAGCTATTTAATGATCGCGTGACGTGTGTGCCGACCCCACAAGTTCGCTGCCTCACCCCAAGCCACGTCATGACTCCGCGCCTCACCCCAGGTCGGCCAAGCCGCGGGCAGAACTCACGGAGAGCGCTGAGGTGCGGCCGCAGCCTCACGGCCACGAAGCAGCCAGGGGTCGCGCTCACACCCCCGACCCATCCTCGAATCTCACCACCCAGACCCCCACCTCCGATGAGCACGGTGGGCTACGTACGATGCGAAAGAAGTTCTACATACAGTACATATATCTGGAGGGACGCTGCTGCTGTGCGAGCACAGTGGGACATCCTGGATGAGTGCCTCGTTGGAAACCCACAACATCATCATCACACCTCCTGGAGTTGGCGTTCCTCCTCCTCCTCAGAGACACTGAGGTGGAACCATCGGCATCAGGCCGATGTGCAGAACCGCTCCTTCATGATGATCAAGGCAAGGGCCCTCTGTTAGGCATGGGTCCTAATTTGACGCGACACTCTACAACACATCATGCCAAGCTCAGCACCGGCGTCATTGGGGGGAGATTATTTGTTGCTGGCCGCTTGGAGCTGTTGGCGTCTCTGCGCCCTCCGCTCATCAACCTGGTTTATTTTTTTAGTCTGCGCATTTTGTAAAGTATGTGAATTTTTAAGTATCATGAATTCCAGGTTCGTTCCACTGCTACCCTGCCCCTCCCCCCACGTGGTCCCACTCGCTGGTTGTCGGTGGGAGGGATGAACCGGTTTGGCGTGAGGTTGCTCATTAATGCGCTTATTCGTCAGCACGTGTCTGTGTGTGTGTGTCTGTGTCTGTGTGTGTGTATGTGTGTGTGTGAGTGTCTGTGTGTGTCTATGTGTGTGTGTGTGCGTGTGAGTGTCTGTGTGTGTGTCTATGTGTGTGTGCGTGTGAGTGTCTGTGTGTGTGTCTATGTGTGTGTGTGCGTGTGTGTGAGTGTCTGTGTGTGTCTATGTGTGTGTGAGTGTGCGTGTGAGTGTCTGTGTGTGTGTCTATGTGTGTCTATGTGTGTGTGTGCGTGTGTGTTGAGCGTGTGTGTTGATCGTGTGTGTGTCTGTGTGTGTGTCTGTGTGTGTGTGTGCGCGTGTGTTGAGCGTGTGTCTGTGTGTGTGCGTGTGTGTTGAGCGTGTGAGTGTGTGTGTCTGTGCGTGTCTGTGTGTGTGTGAGTGTGTGTGAGTGTGCATGTCTGTGCGTGCGTGTTGAGCGTGTGAGTATGCGTGTCTGTGTGTGTGTGCGTGTGTGTCTTGTGTGTGTGCGTGTGTGTTGAGCGTGTGCGTGTCTGTGCGTGTGTGTTGAGCGAAGTGTAAACCATCATAAAAATGGACATAAAAGGCGGCCACATCACCTCCTGTGCACCTTTACGGCTTGAGTAGGTCAAGTTTATTTTGTTTCACTCGGCGAGAACTCAAAAGATCAGGATGAGTCCCGCTGGCAAGAGTGGACCTGGGTCATGAAGATGACGAAAGCAAAACATCAACACTGAAGTTCTGTACAGCGATGGACCAAATAGAAATCAGAGCAAAAACAACCGCGCTTTAGCAGCACTTGCCTCAAACAGTCTGCGTAAACTCCACGGATGGCCTTTGTCAGTGTTATGTACAAACATCGCCTGGCTCGCGCGTCTCGTCCGACAGCCCCACACGCCGAGACGGCCGCGACCTCGCGTGCTCAGCTTCACGACACACGCGGATTTGTGAGTGGATATGTGGACAGGCTGGCATGTAGATTGGAAGGTAAGTGAGCAGGGTGAGTGGCGAGACAGGCGGGTAGGTGGCTGGGTGGATAGTTGGGTGGATGAGTAGTTGAGCGGGTAGATGGGTGAGCGGGCGGGTGGGTGAGCGGGCGGGTGGGTGAGCGGGTGGGTGGGTGAGTGAGCAGGTGAGTGGCTAGACAGGCGGGTAGGTGGCTGGGTGGATAGTTGGGTGGATGAGTAGTTGAGCGGGTAGATGGGTGAGCGGGTAGATGGGTGAGCGGGCGGGTGGGTGAGTGAGCAGGTGAGTGGCTAGACAGGCGGGTAGGTGGCTGGGTGGATAGTTGGGTGGATGAGTAGTTGAGCGGGTAGATGGGTGAGCGGGTAGATGGGTGAGCGGGCGGGTGGGTGAGCAGGCGGGTGGGTGAGTGGGTGGGTGAGTGAGCGGGTGGGTGAGCGGGTGGGTGGGTGAGCGGGTGGGTGGGCGAGTTGGTGGGCGAGTGGGTGGGTGAGTGAGCGGGTGGGTGAGTGAGCGGTCGGGTGGGTGGGTGAGCGAGCGGACGGGTGGGCGAGTGAGCGGGTGGGTGAGCAGGTGGGCGGGTGATTGAGCAGGTGGGTGGGTCAGTGAGCAGGTGGGTAGGTGGGTGAGTGAGCGGGTGGGTGGGTGGGTGAGTGAGCGGGTGGGTGGGTGAGTGAGCGGGCGGGTGGGTGGGTGAGTGAGCGGGTGGGTGGGTGGGTGAGTGAGCGGGTGGGTGGGTGGGTGAGTGAGCGGGTGGGTGGGTGGGTGAGTGAGTGAGCGGGTGGTTGGGCGGGTGAGCGGGTGGGTGGGCGAGTGAGCGGGTGGGTGGGTGGGTGGGTGAGTGAGCGGGTGGGTGGGTGGGTGAGTGAGCGGGTGGGTGGGTGGGTGAGTGAGCGGGTGGGTGGGTGGGTGGGCGGGTGAGTGAGCGGGTGGGTGGGTGGGTGAGTGAGCGGGTGGGTGGGCGGGCGGGTGAGCGAGCGGGTGAGCGGGCGGGTGAGCGGGCGGGTGGGCGGGCGGGTGAGCGAGCGGGTGGGCGGGTGAGCGAGCGGGTGGGCGAGCGGGCGGGCGGGTGGGTAGGCGGGTGGGCGGGTGGGCGGGCGAGTGAGCGGGCGGGTGGGCGGGCGGGTGGGCGGGCGGGGGGGCTGGCGGGGGGGCTGGCGGGGGGGCTGGTGGGTGGGCGGGTGAGTGAGCAGGTGGGTGGGTGGGTGACCGTGAGCCGTGCCGGGAGGGGCCGTGGTGCGCGCGGGGCGTGGTTTCTCCAGGTGAGTGTTCCACTGTCTGTGCGCTCCCACACCGCCCGCCTCAGCGACCGCGCCGGCGTCTCGCCTCCGCGTCTCTCACCCCCCGCTCTCTCCTCCTCGTCTCTCACCCGTCCGCCTTTATTTCCCCTCCCCACAGACGCGGAGATCGCAGGGCAGACAGAGACACCAGCAGGCAGGAGCTACCAGCAGGCAAGAGCTGCCTCCTCCGCAGTCGTCTCGCGCTGGCGTCAAAGACGGTAACGTGGAGTGAGCGACTCGCTCCAGCGGAGCGCGAACCGGCGACGCGGGCTACGGTAGAGGCGCAGCCTTGAAAGTGCTCGCGTTCGCCCCTGCCGGCTGATCGGGGCCTGGAGATAACTGTAGAGGACTATGAAATGCATATTTTGGCGATACTAACTCGTTCGTCAACAACAACGCGTGGTCTTAAAGAGAAACGACATCTCACATTGGCGACGGCGCTCTTAACGGCTCCTGCCGGTTGACAATTCCCTGAGAGCGCCGTTCCTAGCAGCGAAGGGATTCGGGTCATACGAAGTACAGTACAGCGGGTGCCGCGACCTACAATACTCGTTCACGCGCGGTCAGATAAATTTAGTAACAGACTGGCACGCACGGTCACGGATCGTCGCATTCACTCGTCACAGGCAGCAGCCCTCGTCACTCCACTGCTGGATGAATCCCATCCCAAGCCCGCCGCACCTCTCACGATCCTGAGGCGTAGCGATCCACCGAGCTGCTCACACGCGTAGCAGATTGTATCGCTCCATCTCCTCTGTTGACATCATTTGGGAGGCGTCGGGGGAACTGTGGCTATACTTCAGCAGAGGACGAGGAGCATGGTCATAGCAGCAAGTGGACGAACTCTCTCTGTGCGAAGCCCTCTCGTCGTGGCGAGCGGCAGATCTCGGCATTGGCACCTCGCTCCCGAGCCTATAGCAGCTGCCGCTTCATCACCACCACCACCCTTGCCCCTCGGCACTCTCCATCATCTCCATCCTCGCCCTGCTGCTGCTGCAGCTACCGCGGCTCTGTGAGCCCGCCCGGCTCCGTGAGCCAAGAGCAGTGAGTCGGCAGGCGCTGGCGGGCGGGGCGGGTGTAGCCGTGGTGGTGGGCAAACATCCACCACAAACGTCCACCACAAACGTCCACCACAAATATCCACCACAAACATCCACCACAAACATCCACCACCACAAACATCCACCACCACAAACATCCACCACCACAAACATCCACCACCACCATCCACCACCTCAAACATGCACCACCACAAACATCCATCACCACCATCCACCACCACCATCCACCACCACCATCCACCACCTCAAACATCCATCATCACCATCCACCACCACAAACATCCACCACCACAAACATCCACCACCACAAACATCCACCTCAAACATGCACCACTCGCGGGGCCCGGGCGAGTCTCGTCTGCGAGGGTGAGCTGCCCTGTGAGTTGGGGCCGATGATGGCTGTGTCTGCTACTCGGTGTTATCCCGATTGAGTAAAAAAATGTTGGAGTCATTTTAGACTTCGTCAAAATGCGTACCCTCACGGCGGCACACAGTGAGCTACTCTTGAGCAAGACGTCAGCGGGACTTGGACGTCCGCTGTGAAGCAAACGGAGCGCGTAGCATTCTCATTATTTACATCCCCAGTCGTGAGCGGGGCGGTGAACGCGACACATCGCTGCAGACAGCGTCATGGGAGAGTTTGCGAGTGTGGCCATGAGGTGTGAGTTGGGTGGTGGGAGTGTGTGTGTGTGGTAGTGTGTGTGTGTGGTAGTGTGTGTGTAGTAGTGTGTGTGTGGGAGTGTGTGGGAGTGTGTGTGTGTAGTGTGTGTGTGGGAGTGTGTGTGTGTAGTAGTGTGTGTGTGTGGTAGTGTGTGTGTGTGGTAGTGTGTGTGTGTGGTAGTGTGTGTGTGTGGTAGTGTGTGTGTAGTAGTGTGTGTGTGGGAGTGTGTGGGAGTGTGTGTGTGGGAGTGTGTGTGTGTAGTAGTGTGTGTGTGTGGTAGTGTGTGTGTGTGGGAGTGTGTGTATGAGAGTGTGCTAGGGTGTGTGGGTGAGTGTATCAGTGTTTAAATGGCGTGAGCTTATGATAGTGATAATAGTGATAATAGTGATGGACGATTATCGCCGTCCAGCAGTGGATAGACCATGAGCATGTGCCCCCAGAGCGACCCGTACCGGGCCCCCGCGGTGGAGGGGGTGGTGCGGCTGGTGGCGTACCGTGACGACCCGCTCCCGGACCGGGCCCCACCCGCTCCGCACCAGCCCCGCGCCGTCACGCAAGCAGCCATGCCGGGCGCCCAAAGAAACGGGGCCACGGAGGTGAGTTCGATACCCGGGCCGAGGCTACACAATGCCACTTCTTCCACTGCCCAGGGAAAGCGTGCTGGCCTGGTACGTCAACCCAATGCGTCTGCCAGACACTTGGTGGATGAGGTTGTTCTGTGCAGCCGGAATGAGTCTCGGTGCTTTTCAGGCTCCAGAGCGGTGACGGCACCACGGTCACGCTCGCGCCTCACGGCGAGAAGGAGCTGAGTTCGATCCCTGACTCGGGCGCCTCTCTGTGTGGGGTTTCTGTGTTCTCCCCCTGCTCTGCACGGTCTTTCTCCAGGTTCTCTGGTTTCCTGCCATAGCTCAAAACAGACGTGCATTGTGACCAGCGTTGGCCAAATATCCCAACGCTTCAACATGACCTGGGAATCAGTCACTTGTGGTGACTCGCATAGCAACATTGGTCCCTTCTGGAAACACTCGGCAGGACCCTCCTGGAAAGGAGTCTTGAGACTCGGTGAGGTTTTCCTGGGTAAACAAGGGTAGCTATGATGATGACACAGTTGATGATGACGCCGATAATGATGATTGCAGTGGTAATGACAATGATGATTTTGATTGTGATATAACAATGATGGTACCGATGATGGCGATGACGATGACGGTGACGACCACGATGTCACCCCAGGCCGCCCTGATCCCGGGGCTGTCCGCCGAGGAAGCCGACTGCATGCGATTCTTCGAGGAGATGATCGAGTCGCTGGACGACTCGGAGGCGGAGTCCACGTCGTCCGACCACGCCGAGGGGCGCTCCGCGGACTCGACCGACGGACGTGCCGCCCCCCCCCCGCGATCCGCTCCGAGCCCCCCCAAGTCGAGGCCACCCGATGACAGCCCCCCTCAATCGCCCACCTTGGCGCACGGCGACCCCCCCTCCGCCAGGCTGCAGAACCAGCACCAGGGGCTGGCGCGACTCCGCTACCGCCCGCCCACAGGTGACGCACCCTCCTGCTTGTGTCTTGTTGTTGTTGTTGAGCTCGATTCATCGTTCAACCGTGGGATGGGCCACGTAACGAGTGAGAATAATTGAGAGGGGCGGGAAAAACCCAGAAAAGCAGGAAAGGCAGCCAGAACCAGCACCAACAATTAGCCAAGCTCTGTGGTCCGATATTGGGACGTTTGGCCAATGCCACTAATGATCATTGATCAATGAAACTGCGAATGTCTGGAGATAACCTCTTGGGGCGTGGAGGCAAACCCTCAGTCTTCAACAAATGTCCAAGCTCTGTCGTCCTACTTTGGCCGTCTCCAATGTTTGGCCATCACCAATCCCACCTCGTGTAGTTATAGCCTGAAATGTTATTGTGTTCTGTCATAAAGCTGATGCTTTTTTTGCTGTTGTTGCTGTTGCTGTGCAGACATCGACCCCGTAACACTGGTGACCTCACCCATGACCTCATCCGTGACCCCATCCGTGACCCCACTCGAGCCCATATATGCGATCCCATTTAAGACCTCACCCAAGACCTCACCCAAGACCTCGTATGCGACCCCAAAAGTGACCTTACCCGAGCCCATATATGCGACCCCTTTCAAGGCTCCACCCGCGTTTTCGCACGTGACCTCACCCGTGACCTCACGCGTGACCCCACCCGTGACCTCACGCGTGACCCCACCCGAGCCCATATATGCGACGGTGACCCCGCGCGTGCACTCGCCTGTGACCCCATCCATCATCTCAGACCCACCCCCATCGGTGACCCCATCACTCATATCGGTCGTGACCGCCGCGGCCCCAACCATCTTGGACAACTCCTCGATCAACTTCCGCACGGTCCCAGTGGCCTCCACGTCCTTCCTGACATCGTCAGAGACCGACCCTGTCGTACCACAACAACCACCACAACAGCCATCGCCACCACCGGCACAACAACCAACACAACAACCACCACCACAACAACCACCACCAACACCACAACAACAACCACCACAACAACAACCATCACAACAACCACCACTACCACGACAACAACCACCACAGCAACAACAAACACAACCGCCACACCAACATACACAACAACCAAAACAACAAACGCAACAATCACCACCGCAACAACCGCAGCTGCCGGCGCCGTCGATGGCGGCGTCACAGCACAGCGCGGTCGCCGCCGCCGCCGCCGCTCCCTCGCCGCTCGCCATCACGGAGCCTCCTCCGGAGAGTGCTGCCAAGATGCCCTCCGGCGGTGCCGACGGTGCCGGCGGCGGTGCCGGCGGACCCCGCCGGCTCCACGTCGTCTCGCCCGCCCAGCGGAGCACCCCGCCGTGCTTGGAGGCGCTGAGCGTGTCGGAGCGCAGGGCCAAATTCCTGCGCAATGCGTCGCTGGGCAGCGGCCGGGACGAGGGGGGGCCGGGGGCCCCCCCGGACAGGCGCCAGCAGCCGCAGGGAGGCTCCAAGTTCTGGCTGCAGGGGCGGCCGGAGCAGCTGGTTCACACGGAGGCGCGGGCCAAGCTCGGCCTTCACGTGGGCGGCTCGACGGAGAGCGCCGGCTCGGAGGAGGAAGAGTACGGCCGGGCGCCCGTCGGGCCCCAGCTGTCCCGCTCCCAGTCGGTCGGCGCCGGCATGGAGCACATGGGGACGCAGGGCGGCGATCGGGGTCGACAAATTGGCATTGTAGAATATCGCCAGCAGCAGCAGCAGCAGCTAAGCCCTGCTTCTTCTGTCGTCGCCGCCTCGAGCGCCGCACCCGACAAAGGTCACGCAACTATTTCGGTTCCGCCGCCCCACCCAAACCAGCCGCGCGTGCAGCCCAACCCGGCGGGCGCGGCACCGCCGCCGTCCGCCGCGTGCCACGCCGAACCCGGCCAGAGCTCGCGCGACGCCGACTCAGACGCCTTCTCCCCCGTCTGCTCCGCGTTCGTCAACCGGGTGAGGAGCCGGACCGTCAACTCCACGCACGGCACGGCGGCAGAGGCCGCGGCAAGGGTGGACGCCAAGATGAACACGCGACCGTCCACCACGCAGCAGCAGCAGCAGCGGCCGAACGGTGCCCAGAATGCCACTGCACGGGCCTCGGCTTCCCGTCCGCCGGCTCTGCATGCCGCCACGAGCCTGGTGGACATCCGCGAGCTGGCGCCTCCGGCCGCGTATGCCGGGAAACGTGAAGTGGAGTTTCAGGCCGGGTTCCACGCCGGGCTCAAGGCGGCCTTGGAACTGGGGCACCTCTCCGGCAACCAAATTGGCCTGGTCACTCAGGTGGCCAACCCCGTGGTCAACCCCGCGGTACATCCCACGGTACATCCCGTGGTCAATGCTGCGGTAAACCCCGTGGACAAGCAGGCACCACCGGCTCGCCAAGACGCCCCTATGCCCCAGCTCAAGCCGTGGCAGAGACGCATCACCATTAAATCTGGGGACAGCTACGGAGAGCAGACGCTCCCCTCTCCCGCCACCCACGACGCCGATGCAGCGAAGGCAAAGGCGGCGGCTGTCAAAGCGACGACTCCGACCGCCGACGAGCCCAGGGGCGAGGCCGTGACGCGGGCGCAGAAGCAGCGCATCACCGTGTCTCCCGCTGTCGTCCACCTCAACTCCCCGCTCTTCCGAGCGCCGCAGGTCTCGGCGGACGAATCTCAGCCGTACAACACCGGAGTGGTGGCCGCGCGTTCGTCGACGTCGCTGCCGAGGTCCTACGCGTCCCACGGCACCCCCCAGAGCCCCAGCGTCACCGCGGCCGCTCCACGAGCCACCCCCGTGGGGGGGCAGTTCGTCCCCGTGCGAAAACCCTCGCAAAACGACCACACGGAGGCTCTGAAGAAGTTGGGAATGAAGGGGGGTCACCGTTGAGTGCTGTGTGTGTCCGTGTGTGTGTCGGTGTGTGTGTCCGTGTGTGTGTCCGTGTGTGTGTCCGTGTGTGTGTCCGTGTGTGTGTCCGTGTGTGTGTCCGTGTGTGTGTCCGTGTGTGTGCACTTTGAGGCTCGTCAACAGTTGGAGGCAGTCGCCCTCCAGCAACAGCGGAGAGTGGAGAAGCAACTCTGACAACAGTGAGTGGAGCGTGGGGCAGGAGAAATGCAGCGAGGTGGTGCAGGGTGGAGCACAGGTGGGGCATCCGCCGGTCATCTCAGTTCACCTGTAACACCTGGGACTGCCCTCTGACCTGTCAGCGCAACGAATACGGTGACTCAAGTTCAATTCCTAATCATGACGAATATCTGAACTGGTCCTGGGCCTCCCCTATGTCGACTCAGCCTTAAATGAGTACCTGGTGTGCTGTGTAAAAACATCGGCGATCGAGAGACGAAGGTGGCCGGCGTGGGCCTGGTGCCCCCCCCCCTCGTGCGCCGTGCTGCCCTTCACCGGTGCTCGCTAACAGCGCTTGCCCCAACGAGATGTGCAGGCTACATGGGGGGGTTTTGTGCTTAATTTCTCACTGAATATTTTCTGGGTCGCTGGTAAATTACTGGAGTCGGGTATGATCGATGTGTGTGTTTCGGTCGATATTTCTGTTGTTATGATTGTAAATATCGTATTTGCTAAACAGTGTGTTCATATAATAATGGGATTTTACCACAAGGGAAGTGTAAATATATAATCTGCTGCCTCGGTGGTTGTATTGTATGTCATCATGATCATCGTCACCCATGATCTATCCACTGCTGGGTGAAGGCCTCCGTATGCCGTCACTCTCCCTGACTGTCATTCTGTCACCAGTTTAATCGATCGCCTGTCGTCCATTGTGGCCATGACGGGCCCCGGTCCCCCCTCCAGGCAGCGGTCAGCATTGACCTCCCTTGTCGTGCGTGCTTCTCCAAGCCGCGTGAGCCCCTGTCTCTCCGTGTCATTCCAAGCACGCGTCTCTCACGCACGCTTCTTTGCGCACTTTTCAGCTTCTCGTTTCCGACCCGAGGTGTGATAGCCGGGGGCATGCAGAGTATTTTTGCATTGTTTTAGTTTAAGCGGCGGCGATTTCCCATCGCGTTGTTTTGACGATGAACCTGGCGATGCGCTGCTCGAGGCGCCTGGTGAGATGGGGACGCTGCGCTGTCGCATTCCTGCGCAGCGCGCAGGAAACCGGTTTTTCAGCGGTGAGTGGTCGGTGGTTTACGATGCAAGTATTTGCGAGCGCCGTCATCGGCCCTAGGCCGTGAGTCGCGCACTAAATGAGGCATCACCTACGCTCGTGAAACCGCGGTGGTCCTTGTCGATGTTTTTGTGAGGGGAGGGTTTTATTCTGAATTCCTGCTGGATATTTACAGCGCGACTGAATTGTGTTTGTCTATTTCGGGTGATGAAGGGTCTTACGACACAAATGTGACCAGCTCACCGTGTCTCGTCGCTACATTGTGCTGTGAGGATTGTTCCGAAGCTGAGCGGAGTCGATCTGAATCGATAATAGCTGGCTCCTTAACAGCTTGTACACGTGACGGGTTCATTTGTTTGGCTGCGTTGTGTGGTGGAGGGTATACAAGACAAGATCGTCACGTGACCCTAGAGTCAGTTGGTAGCTGTGGTTGCTGATACCTCTGTTCAAGTGATGCAACGTGTAATGAAACGTGTGCCTATACTCAAGATGCGTTATGGATTTAAAAATAACACTTTGGAATTTTGGATTTTTAAGGAAAGCTTTGGATCGTATTTTCATATAATTTACTTGGTTACATATCTGTGTCTTCGGGTTCGCAAAAGTGATGTCACCAACACCAGGTGACACACATGTTGGTGTCAAAGCAGTGACTACATCTTCAAATCTCCTCCTTCCCATGTTTGTCTCTGCACATGAAAAATACATTTATATTTTTTACAAACCCATTTCGGCGACACGGCCTTTTGGGAGTTCATTTTGTCAGCGGCATTGGTTTAACACCAGCAAACTCTCCACCGGATTTGACCTGCGGTGTCTCACCAGCAATCAAGCCAAACCTGATGCTGGTTGACTCAGGTTTTAGCCAAGCGCCTGCATTACGTGAAATTTCACGGTGGCAATACATTATGCTGTAGCGTGGTATATTCATGATAACAGTTCGCATAGTAACAAGAGCCCTTGGTCAATGCACTGCTGGATGAAGATATTGTTTGCATTGTCTGCCTCGTTCAACCTATTTGCTTAAATGGAACGTCTCTCTACGATTTGCATGCGTTACAGATACATTATGCTCATGAGCAATATTCATTGTGTTTGTTGTTGAGTGCCTAAATAATAAAGTATAATCATTCCTTGAGCTATTATTCCCTTTGGATCAATCCCATAATCGTGTCTGACATTTATTTATCAGTCGGTGTTCACAGCAGACGGCTCGCGATCATAGCACCCTCGCTCTGCCAGGGTGCTTGAACGAGTACCAGGGCCATGTGCCCTATCGTTTGAGTCGTCTCCATAACAATGTGGAATCTCCGCTGCTGGCTTAGAGATGCGTGCCGTCCCGTCCTCTCTGAGTGGGGAGATCACGACTCGCTTGTGTTCGGTCCTTGACCTCCGAGTTTGCAGCACATCGATAGATTATTGAATCTATCTGTGCAGTGCTGCGAGTGTGCTCGTATACAGCAGCGTCTCCGTGTTGTCCGGTTTACTCCCCCCACACGGAGCCAAACTCTCGTCGTGAATGGGATTGGCCAAACATTGCCCTGTGGCAGGACCCTCCTAAACAATCGTCTGAAGACTTCGGCGAGGCTTTGCTGTGTAAGCGAAGGGCGTTGTTATTACGTGCGTGGTTTGTGTGTGTGCGTGTTTTATTGACACTTCGGCGTTTGGTTTATTGCACGTGGTGGAAGGCGAACCCCATGGAGCGAGGCGGCTCGAGTCGGCGCAGGCCGTGCCGCGCCTGACGCTCGCGAGACCCTTGGGGGCGACTCGCACCGAGGAGTCCCAACGCCGACGTCGGCACGGATCGTGGCGGCGCGCGATGCCGCCTCCGCAGCTGCCCGCCGATTACAACGTTTTCTCTTTGCTCATTCATCAGTCAATCTTGATTTGAAGCTTTCGTGACTGCAGGAATCCATACTCTTTGGTTCTTTCGGTAAAGTCACGTAGTTAGAAATAAAATAAAATAAATCACGACGTTTCGATCGCAAAACAAGCGGTCGTCATCAGGCATTCACCATTAATCATTCATCATTAATCATTCACCATTCATTATTCACCAACTCACTCCCCAACGCGTGTCCTCGGCGCCGAGCAGTAAGGCAGCAGCAGCAGCTTGCCAGTGGCGAGATGCTGATGGAGGCAGAGAGAGGGGGGTGTTGTTGTGGTTTTGAGTTGTCCTGGCCATCTGAGTGTAAACAGTGACGCGGGATCCTGTTGGCTGTGACACGTCGTGCATGATGGGACACATACCACGTGTTGCCTGTCACACGTCGTGCATGATGGGACACAGACCACGTGTTGCCTGTGACACGTTGTGCATGATGGGACAGACCACGTGTTGGCTGTGACACGTTGTGCATGATGGGATGCAGACCACGTGTTGGCTGTGACACGTTGTGCATGATGGGACACAGACCACGTGTTGCCTGTCACACGTCGTGCATGATGGGACACAGACCACGTGTTGCCTGTGACACGTTGTGCATGATGGGACAGACCACGTGTTGGCTGTGACACGTTGTGCTTGATGGGACACAGACCACGTGTTGGCTGTGACACATTGTGCATGATGGGACACAGACCACGTGTTGGCTGTGACACGTTGTGCATGATGGGACACAGACCACGTGTTGGCTGTGACACGTTGTGCATGATGGGACAGACCACGTGTTGCCTGTGACACGTTTTGCATGATGGGACAGACCACGTGTTGGCTGTGACACGTTGTGCTTGATGGGACACAGACCACGTGTTGGCTGTGACACGTTGTGCTTGATGGGACACAGACCACGTGTTGGCTGTGACACGTTGTGCATGATGGGACACAGACCACGTGTTGGCTGTGACACGTTGTGCTTGATGGGACACAGACCACGTGTTGGCTGTGACACGTTGTGCATGATGGGACACAGACCACGTGTTGCCTGTGACACGTTGTGCATGACGGGACACAGCCCACGTGTTGTCTGTGACACATTGTGCATGATGGGACACAGACCACGTGTTGGCTGTGACACGTTGTGCATGATGGGACACAGACCACGTGTTGGCTGTGACACGTTGTGCATGATGGGACAGACCACGTGTTGGCTGTGACACGTTGTGCATGATGGGACACAGACCACGTGTTGGCTGTGACACGTTGTGCATGATGGGACACAGACCACGTGTTGGCTGTGACACGTTGTGCATGATGGGACACAGACCACGTGTTGGCTGTGACACGTTGTGCATGATGGGACAGACCACGTGTTGGCTGTGACACGTTGTGCATGATGGGACACAGACCACGTGTTGGCTGTGACACGTTGTGCATGATGGGACACAGACCACGTGTTGGCTGTGACACGTTGTGCATGATGGGACACAGACCACGTGTTGGCTGTGACACGTTGTGCATGATGGGACAGACCACGTGTTGGCTGTGACACGTTGTGCATGATGGGACACAGACCACGGGGTTCATGAATCTGCTGTTGAGCTCACGCGGGACGCGCTTCCTCGTGGCGGGCACCTGCCCACATCTGTCCCCTGCACGTACACAATGCAAAATACAAACATTTCTTGTCACATCCCGTCAGCAACACGGCCTTCAAGAGATCGATATTTTCGGCTGATGGCTGCGAAACATTCATTCCCAGAAGGCCGTGTAGCTGATGGGATGTGTAAAGAAATGTGTCTTGAAAAGAACACTTACTTTTATTTTAACGTGGAGAGACAGATATGAGAAGGAGATGGTATCGCCTTCGTGGTTATCGTGTCTAAGACACAAATATACAGACATAGATATACATAGACACAGCCATAGACATACAGACGTAGACATACAGACATAGACATACAGACATACAAACATACAGACATATAGACAAACATACAGACATACATACACACATACAGACATACATACATACAAACATACAGACATACATACAAACATACAGACATACATACAGACATACATACATACAGGCATACATGCATACATACAGACATACATACATACAGACATACATACAGACATACATACATACATACAGACATACATACAGACATACATACAGACATACAGACATACAGACATACAGACATACAGACATACATACAGACATACATACATACATACAGACATACATACAGACATACAGACAAACATGCAGACATACAAACTCGAGTGAGACACGAGCGTCATCGCAGTGCGTCCGCCCCGGCACCCGCGTGCAGAATGAAGCTGCCACTGCCGTGGGGCTCTTCGCGGGGCGTGGGGAGCGGTGGTGGAGTCGTTAGCACATTGCTCCTACTAATACGGCGACCTCAGGTTCGATTTTCCCGAACGACCGATAACAGTGGCGTATATTTGAAGCGATCCCGGGCCTCCACAACATCAACTCGGCCTTAAATGAGTACCTGGTGCGTTTTAGAAACATCGGCACGGGGGAGACAAAGGCGGCCGGGCGTGGTGCTGGCTACCCACTGTCTCGCGTGCCACCGCGCCGGCCTTCAAGGCTGCTCGCTCACAGCACTTGCCCCAACAGTATGTTAAGGCTACAGGGGGGCCGGGTGGGGGATCTTTATCTTTGTTTTCACGGCTCTGCTGTACATGTCCCTGATGTGTTTTTGGGTTGTATTGTGTAATGCTCGGTACCATGTTTGACGTTTCGCTCCATGTACCGGCAGCTTCTTTAAGTGAATTGAGCAGCGATGTAATAATATGCATGAGAGGGCATGCCCAAATCGAATTTAGTTCCTGAAGTGGATACCAGCACGTGGAGCAGAACGTCGGACACATTATATGTTTTATATATATACAGAATATCGTCGGTGGTGTGTGGAAAATATATCAGTTATCAATGTAGCGAAACATGTGGTGATGCTGCTGCGGCTGTGTTGGCAGTGGCGCGTCGGCACGACTAATAACGAAATCGCAACACATTCCTCAACAACACAGTGCCCTTGCAATATATAAATATGTAAATATATAAATATATACTGTTTATATGAAACAAAGGCGACGTTTTGGACAATGACCCTTCTTCAAAGAGAGCCATTGACAACTGTGTTTGTATGCTGGCGCTGTTGTTATTATCTAAAGATCTCGGCTTATTGACGGAGTCGTGCAGGCGGACAGCTGTGCCCACGTGGAGCTGCTGGCGCCGTGGAGCGCGAGGGGAATGCGCCCGTGCAGGTCGGGCGAGGGGGGGGCTGCTGGGGGGGGGGCGGGGGGTGACCCACACGAGGCGACTTCATTTGCCTCAATTTTTACTCCGGTTGTAAGAACCGGTTTTTTTGCATTACCAGTTACCGAATCAAACAAAACTGGTTTACCCATTTGCCGCACATCAAGCAACGTCTGGCGCACAAGACACGAAGGAAGCTGTCACGGTGGTGGAGGTGGTGGTGGAGGTGGTGGTGGTGGTGGTGGAGGTGGTGGAGGTGGAGGTGGTGGAGGTGGTGGTGGAGGTGGATGTGGTGGAGGTGGTGGTGGAGGTGGTGGAGCGATCGGACTCGCGATTTAGAACTCGCGCCGGCTCGATTCCATCTCCCCGCGCGGCAGTGGAGGCGTGGGGCGCGTTTCGTGAATCTCCCCCCACCGCCGCTGTCCACCCAGAGGTGCGAATGGCTTCACCGCAGTCAATCGATAGGTCGCTTGTGGTGGGGTAAGGTGTGGGTACGCCCACGTCAGGATGGAAGAGTAGGCCAAATACCCCATAGAGCTCCCTCTAGTGGAGGCCCTTACCGCCGTCAGCGGCATTAGCGACCACGGATTCCCCTTGACGTTTGAACTAAGAAACGAGGGCAACTGCACCACGCCGTGACGGAGGTCGCCGTGCGGTGTGTAGTGCACGCGAGTCAATTCGCGCGTTCTTTGCTGAACTCCCACGGTCCCCGCACCGCGCGGAGGGCGCAGAAGGTTCGCTCGGCTCTCACAAAGCTGCATGGTGCTCATGATGCTCTCGCTATCCCCTCGTTCTTGAACCTGTGTTAGGCGCCGTGAGTGAAGGCGCTCTACGATTGTCAAATACAACAAGGTCCTGTATGGATCGCGGGGCTGGGTTTTCTCCGTGTTCCCACGTTTCCTCCACACGATGACAAACTCCCACTATTTAAAAAAATACTGTAAAGGAATTGGCCAAACACCACAATACACCAAGACCCTCTTGAAAAGCAGCCTCTGAGGCGCAGCGAGACTTTCGTGGATAAAGAAATGACAAAGTTATAACGCTAATAAACAATGACACTGTGATTACGACTCAATGGAGTGCCGCCCAAGGGACGCATCCGAGAAGACGTCGAGGCGGGAGACGGAGCGGTGAATATCGCTCCCCGTGCTGCAGGTGCCGGGTCGGTTACCGACTACACCGCAGGAGCGGGACAGTATTGATCAGATTGACCACGGCTACTGCCGACGATGATGATCGTGGCGATGAATGTCAAACACCACGGACAGGGCCGTCTCAGCACGGCCCTGGTCCGGTGACATCCGCAAGGCGACAGCTGCTGCCGCGCGCGACTCGCGTCGTCGTGGGCAGAGGCGCCCCCCCCCCCGCCAGGCTCCCCCCCCCGCCACCCCCCCCCCCCCCCGTCAGCCTCCCCCCCCTCGCCAGCCCCCCCCCCGCCAGCTCCCCACCCCCCCCAGCCCCCCCCACCGCCAGCCCCCCCCCCCGCCAGCTCCCCCCCCCGCCAGCCCCCCCCCCGCCATCCCCCCCCCGCCAGCCCCCCCCCCCGCCAGCTCCCCCCCCCAGCTCCCCCCCCCCGCCAACCCCCCCCCCTCGCCAGCTCCCCCCCCCCGCCAGCCCCCCCCCCCGCCAGCTCCCCCCCCGCCAGCCCCCCCCCCGCTAGCCCCCCCCCGCCAGCCCCCCCCCGCCAGCTCCCCCCCCCAGCTCCCCCGCCAGCCCCCCCCCCCCGCCAGCTCCCCCCCCCCCAGCTCCCCCCCCCCCCGCCAGCCCCCCCCCCCGCCAACCCCCCCCCTCGCCAGCTCCCCCCCCCGCCAGCCCCCCCCCCCGCCAGCTCCCCCCCCGCCAGCCCCCCCCCGCTAGCCCCCCCCCGCCAGCCCCCCCCCCCGCCAGCCCCCCCCCGCCAGCTCCCCCCCCCCCGCCAGCCCCCCCCCCCGCCAGCCCCCCCCCCCGCCAGCTCCCCCGCCAGCCCCCCCCCCCCCGCCAGCTCCCCCCCCCCCCCAGCTCCCCCGCCAGCCCCCCCCCCGCCAGCTCCCCCCCCCCCCCCAGCTCCCCCCCCCCGCCAGCCCCCCCCCCGCCAGCCCCCCCCCCCCCGCCAGCTCCCCCGCCAGCCCCCCCCCCCGCCAGCTCCCCCCCCCCCCAGCTCCCCCCCCCCGCCAGCCCCCCCCCCGCCAGCCCCCCCCCCCCCGCCAGCTCCCCCCCCCGCCAGCCCCCCCCCCCGCCAGCTCCCCCCCCCCCAGCTCCCCCGCCAGCCCCCCCCCCGCCAGCTCCCCCCCCGCCAGCCCCCCCCCCCCGCCAGCCCCCCCCCGCCAGCTCCCCCCCCCCGCCAGCCCCCCCCCGCCAGCTCCCCCCCCCCGCCAGCCCCCCCCGCCAGCTCCCCCCCCCCAGCTCCCTCGCACCGCCGGGGTCGACACTGAGCCTGAGGCCGAACTCGCACCACTGATATTTGCATCTCGACATTTAAAAACGTCGCTGTGATGATGTGGCAATGATGATGATGATGGAAGTGGCGGTGATGATGACGTGTACCATTGTACAACAGCTAGTTCATGTGTGCTGTGAAGAAGGGGCCATTGACCGAAACGTCGCCTGTTGTATTCGTTTCCTTTTCGGGCCACAGTGTTGTTGTTGTTTGTGCATCACTGTCACTGCAGTATCGCAGCATTTTTGTTTTGTTTGTAGGAATATTAAATTGATTTAATCGATTTTTCTGTATCGTTTGTCTTCGCTTTTTAAACGCATGATGATAATCGATAAATTACCTATGTACAGTACAAGCTAAAGGCGCAGCCATGTAACAAAACAAGCGGCTAAACGATGGCGAGCAGAGGGAAGTCGCGTGCGTGGCGAGTGAGGCGGCAGAGATTGGGTGCAAGGGCGACGTGTGGTGTGATGTGCTGTAACGATGTTGAGATGTGTTGAGATGTGTTGTGATGATGTTGAGATGTGTTGTGATGATGTTGAGATGTGTTGTGATGATGTTGTGATGTGTTGTGATGATGTTGTGATGTATACGTGAAGAACGATGGTTTACAAAACAAGAGCCTCCTCTCTCTCCGTGTTGGCTGGGGCTGGTGATGGCGATGCGTTGGTGGTGCTGCGTGGAAGTTAATAATCAACCACAGCCATCACCAATCACGGACTCCTCCGCCGCTGGGTTTCGGTGTCGACTGCCCGTGCCCAGTTCTGACCGCGTCCTCCTGCCACGGCTCTGCGCTCGAGGCCAGAGCTAGAGGCGCAACCCTGCAAGTGCCTCCCCACGCCACTGCCTTCAGTTGGGCCTCCACGAGAGGCATCTCCAGGGAGCCCCTCTCGGCCTACTCTTCATCAACCCGCACTGATCAGTGTGGTGAAGTATGGTCAAATACCCCACCGTTTATACCGATGGGAGGACACCCTGCAGTTTCTTTGGGTGTCGCGCCCTGCCGACTCGCCCGCTACGCCGCGTCTGCTGTTGCTAGCGCGGATTAATAATTGGCTCGGCATTTTCCCACTGGCGTTGTGGCGCGAGTGAATGAGTCCACGACATATGGAGGGCTTAGCTCGAACGTATTTTTGACTTCAATGAAGTGAACGTGGATATGGAAGCGCAGGAGAGTGAAGTTTGTGTGTGTGTTTCGAATTGGGGGGGTGGGGGTGGTGGCACAGCTGTGAGTGCCTTGGTTAGTGAACCCGGCAACCTGTGTCAGTCCCCAGCCACGGCTATCATCATTAACGAGTGACATCAGAACGGCTGTGTAAGCATCCGCATTGGGGAGACAAACGCGGTCGGACGTGGTGCTCTCCACATGATCCCCTCGTGCTCAGGCTTAATATGTGCTCGCTAACAGCATTACCCGATCAGAGGGGTCTTCGTGTTGTTTAAATTTAAGATGTATGTGTGAAGGTGTGTGCGTGAGAGAGTTAATACACATATCCTGCGTCTGTGGCTGTGTCAGTGTGGGTGCACCCAGTTTAGCACCGTCTTGCAAGTTTTGTGACAATGCAAAGGGCAGAAGTGTAATAATGTTAAGAATAATAACTCGCATCATCTCACAAGCACGCGGCTGTGCTGTGGGCGTGGAGTTGGAGACATCGCGAAGACTCCGCCGCTCTTTGCCGTGAACATAGCAAACAAGGGCGTCGCGTGTCTAATGGTAATGTTAATAAGAATGGATACGAATAATAAAGCCCAACAATTGTATCATCACTCAATTACATACATACGCAGCCAGCACGACTGCTTCCCATATATGTCCCTACATACGGAATGAGAGGATGTTAAACACATCCCATCAGCCAGATGACGGCTTTGCTTCTGCGCGTGATTTGTAGTGTTTGTTTCAGCGGCATTGGTTCAATGCGAACAAAACCCTGGACCGGTTTCAATATTCAGTGTCTCATCAGCACTCTTTGGTTATTTCGGTAAAGTCACGTATAAAAATAAAATATCATCAGCAGTCAGGCTCACTTACGGCGCCAATGATGGCGACTAGCTGTTGTCTGGAGGCGAGGGCCCCACTGTTCGATGTGGGTCCTGGATTGAATGGCATCTTCGCTTACTTTTATAAAACGAGAAACTGACACTTAAAAGTGGAATGAAAGATATGCGAAGCATGTGTCTTGTCATTGTGTTTATCTTGTTTCTTCCGATCTCAACACAAACGCTATGGTGACTCAATTGAAGGGGATTGTTCGCATCGTTGGCATTGTTCAGCGTGTGCAGTCAGTCGTGCGCGTCCCGGGATGGCGCCCTGGGGAACTCGCTCCGCTGGTGCCACCGGTCGGTCTGTCGTCGCCGCTGCGGTTGAGACCCGGATTCGAACCCATGGGGGCTTCTGTGCAGCGGCTGCCGGCTCCCTGCGTCTGACCGCCCAGCCACCTCGGCCAGCTCTAAATGGTTTACCCACGAAGACAAACACTGAGTGTTGAGTTACACGTTTCCTTCCGGCGTCAGTGCTGCCCCCAACGATCACGGACAGAGAGGTAGAAGTCTCCACGTGGGCGCCACGGGGCGTGCGTGCGAGACGTAGACTCTGTCCCTGCCGGAGTCGTGGTCAGGTTCATTCTCGGGGTATTCCCGAGTGTTTGGCGAGGGTATTAACATCTTTGTGACGGTGGGGGTGACGCGAAGTTGTTGGAACTCAGCGGGTGCTGCTGCTGCTGCTGGGCTCCTGCTGCTGCTGCTCCTGCTGCTGCTCCTGCTGTAATTGCCGGGATGGAGCGCCCAGCTCGGACCTCACTGCTGCGCCGGAGAGACTTCAGAATGAAGTGGCAGTCGGGGTGAATGATGGTCAAGCACTCGTTGATTCACTTCACTCTCTTGCCCAACGGCGGCTCAGTTGCCTCCTAGTCACTCTTCTATAGCTGCTGCTGCTGCTGCTACTACTCCCATGGTTCCTGCTCCCGTGAACGTCACTCATTGATCCCTCTACCTGTGTCGAGGACTCCATCCCGCGCGCTGTCTTGAACCGCCACAATCCGCGCTTTCTTTTTTCCCCGAGCTCTTGCTCAATTCTAGAGACGCATTCCACTCTTTATTATCGATATTACAACTTCGACGGTGCTGTTTGTTGCTAGCCTTTGCCCTTGTGGCCTTGGGATCGGCATCTGTTTAGAGAAATAAAACACTTGGTAGGATGGTGATAGATGGTGACTGCTTGGGGAGGCATTCATCCAGCAGTGCATTGGTCATGGCTGATGACGTGGATGATGATGGTGCTGCTGCTGCGCCTGATACATTACTGATGTTTCCTGAAAATGCTTTATGTGACTAGAACAATAGGGGAGAACAGATAATTGTCTGCTTATTAATGTCGATGTGGACGGTCAGCATCTGCCTCTGCAAATTTACTACCTAATCATTATCTGGGCTCATCCTGGCCACCACTTCAAAGCGCTGAACACTTCAAAGCGCGTCTTGGCGCAGCGAGAATTCACACTCGTGCGAGTGTGCCAACAGTGGGGAGCGGTGACGAAGTGATTAGCACATTGCACTACGAATCTGCCAGCACCAGTGACGATTATCTGAACCGGTCTTAGGCCACACCTAGGTCGACTCAGCATCAAATTAGCACCTGGTGAGATGTGTAAACATCGCCATTAGGGAGACAAAGGCGGTCGGGCATGGTGCTGGCCACCCACCCCCTCTCGTGCAGTACCGGCCTTCACAGGTGCTCGCTCACAGCGTTTGCCCCCATAGTCTGTGAAGGCTATCCGGGGGATCTTTGTCTTGTTGTTCTCGCAATGACATGGCCAGATTTGCGGACGTGCCCTGCATTCAACGGTGACTTTGGGGGAACTCGGGAGACCTGAAAGGAAATAGAACTGAGCATTGTTCTTGTAGCAAACATCGCGCAATGCCGAGTCTTCTGCTGACTCGGCGCAAAGCCGCGGTGAGCTCCTGCGGCTCAAGTGCACAACCAGTCATTGGTGTACCCCCCCCCTTACAACGCGGAGATAGTGGTGGAGATTCATCGTTCCTATGGCGGGGGCGTGTCTGTCCATAGGACAACCACAGGACAATACCCCAGGACATGAACACGCAAAGACAGCCGTGCATTAAATACACAACCACACACACAATGACTGCACAAACATAAATACACAACCACACACACGCAATGACTACACGAACATATATGCACAACCCTGTATACACACACACATACCCATGCAAACACATACTCAGCAATAACATTGTGCCAGGCTAGGTGCACATACACACGCGCGCTGCGTCGCAGTTGCTGTTATTAGAAGGCGGTGGCACAATGCGCACGGAACATAGACAAAAGTCCCCCGTATAGCCTGAACATACTGTTGGGGCAAGTGCTGTTAACGAGCACCAACTCTGACGCACCCTAGACACGCCCGACACACAGAGAGGCGCCCGAGTCGAGAATAGAACCCAGGCCTTCTCGCTGTGAGCCACAAGCTGTCACCACTGCCGCCACAATACGGGCCCGAGTTCGACGAAAAACTCTGTAAATATACACACACAGCAGAAACATCAACAACATCAACAACATCAACAACGTGAAGGCCCCAGCGACGGCCAAATTCTCGAGTGAGCGCACACCAACTCTCTTCCTCCACGGCGCGAGCCGCGGAGTGAGTGGGGTAAAGGGGGGGGGGTACAGGGGAGGTGGGGGTAAAGGGGGGGGTACAGGGGAGGTGGGGGTAAAGGGGAGGTGGGGGTAAAGGGGAGGTGGGGGTAAAGGGGGGGGGTACAGGGGAGGTGGGGGTAAAGGGGGGGGTACAGGGGAGGTGGGGGTAAAGGGGAGGTGGGGGTAAAGGGGGAGGGGGTTAAAGGGGAGGTGGGGGTAAAGGGGGGTGGGTAAAGGGGAGGTGGGGTAAAGGGGGGTGGGGGTAAAGGGGGGGTTAAAGGAGGGGGGGGGTAAAGGGGACCCCGGGGCTCTGTCCCCCTCCCCGCACCCCGCTGGTTGCTCGAGGGGCCGTGAGGGCGCGGCCCAGGGCGCGGGTGACTCTGAGGGTGTGGAATGAGACCCGGGGGGGGCGGGGGGTAAGATTCTTTCAAAATGTCAATCTATTATTACGAATGTCACTAATATCGTTCATCAATTTTCATGATTCATCATAAATTATCATTTTGCATTATCATTGTTGATCATTATCATGAATTACCATGATTGACAATCTTTGTTATGTTCATAATTAACATAAATTTAAAAAAAACAAGGTTGCTGAGCACGGGCACAAAGATCAAAAAACTCCAAGCGGCCAGGAACAAACAGCACGACTACAATCGTGATGGATAGGAGTGAAGGCGTTTCTTTAATTGAGCGAGGTGATTTTTTGTGACAGTTTAGGAAGAGAGACGACGATGCTGGGAGGAGGGAATTCGATGATGATGATGATGACGATGAATGAGAGAACCTCACAGGTTCGAGACTTCGTGTCGCGAAGACAGGGGAGGGGGCTTGGGCAGGTCGCGTCACGAGACCTCGAGAGACGGCAGCAGCTTGGTAAGGCCATCACCCACAGATCCCCCCGCGTAGCCTTATAACAGGCTGTTGGGGAAAGTGCTGTTATAGCGAGCACCTATGGAAGGCCGGCACAGCACACGAGGGGGTGGGTGGTTAGCACCAAGCCCGGCAGCCTTTGTCTCCCCAGTGTAAATGTTTACACATCGGACCAGGTACTCATTTGAGGCTGAGGCGACCTAGGAGGAGGATGCCCAGGACTGGTTCAGATAATGGTCATTAGCATTGGCCATGAGCAGGAATCGAACTCAGGTAGCCGGGTTCGTAGCGCAGTGCGCTAACCGCTGCACAACCCACATAGATCACCGACTCTCACTCTGCAGAACAGGGGTAGAAGACACAAACTCCACACAGAGAGGCGCACGGAGACTGGCACCACGGGACCCATGCGCATTCTAGCTGAGATGCGCGAGTGTGACCACCGCCCACCGGTGATGCGAGATGGCGAGTCGAGTTGGTTTCCGGCGAGCGGGGAAACGCGTCACAACTCGGCCCCGGGGCTCCTGCCTGGCCCTTCCTCCCCGCGCCCTCGCCTCAACACACACACACACGTTTAGTTGCGCAATTAAATAATTAGTTACTCAAATAATTAATTACTTACGTAATAAAATAATTACGCAATTTATCGTTTTGCTTCTTCTGGAGTTGTGGAATCAGTTGCAGCGCCGGGATGGCTTTACGATGAGTCGCAGGGCCGTGGGACAGGGGGCGCCTTGGGGAGTCCTTTATCCAGCAGTGGGTAGCTAATGGATGAGTATTATTCCGTTCGTCACATTTGACTATACTTCGCTACGCCGGTCGGTGTGGGTTGGTGAAGGCGGGGAGCATAGAAGTACGGTACAGCAACGGGTTTCCACTTGCCACCACGTACCCCTATGGCAACTTGTTTAAGTGTAATGGTAACGCATGCCGTTACCAGGGTTAAACCAGCTTAGCTTCCCAGATTGGGAGCAAGCTTTGCCAATTGAGTGAACGCTGTAGGCGCAGCCCTGCAATTTCTTACTAATGCCACTGCTGGCCGAAGGGCCTCCCACAACAGGGGGCTCGAGAGAGGCCGCTGGCCTTCTATTACACGCTGGTCAGTGCGTCTATGAATAGGTGCGAAGAGGCCCCACTTTACACACTTTACACACTTTACACACTTTACCCACTTTACACACTTTACACACTTTACACACTTTACACACTGTACACATTTTACCCGACCTGCCAATCGACTGACCGCGGTGTACCCTGCCGGGTGGATGGAGGCGGGATGGAGGAAACCGGCCCCATTGTTTCCACTCCCGTGAAGATTCTCAAGTCGTCGGGTTTTGCTTGGAACGGGGTCGGTAGCGTCACAAACTAGCATCATTATTATTACTATGGCGACGACGACTACGTGTCTATAACATCTGGCAGTTCGATTCAAGCACAGCCTGACTGCTGACGAGACCCCCTGCACGCTGCTGGCATTGTGCACTCATTGAAGGCGATGTCGCCGATGTAAATACACCTTCATTTGCGTGTACAGATCTGTGGAGGCGCATTGCCGAACGAATCCAAGCATCTGATCAAGCAAACGTAAGCGATGTCCGGGGTTGCTGGGATTTGGTTGCTTCTGTTGTTGGTAAGAGCCCTCCCTCGACTGCGCGGAACCTGCTGCCACGCGTGTCTCCGTGGTGAGCTCGCCTCGTATCTCGCTCCGTGTCATCTCCCTCGCGTGTCCACTTTGTGCACAACAGCAACAGGCGTCATTCACCACCAAGTGGTGGTGATTTCACCTCAGCGCTTGTGCCAGGCGAGGTGCATTTTGAAGCCGTCACGTGAAGTGTGGAATGCTCGCTGCTCACAGGTCACGGCATAATCCCAGGTGTCATGCCTGAGATGTTGTGCTACAAAGATAAAGATCACCCGTATAGCCTAAACAGACTGTTGGGGCAAGTGCTGTTAGCTAACAGCGATGAAGGCTGACACGGAACACGAGGGGGTGAACGGCCAACACCACGCCCGGCCGCCTGTTTCTCTCCCCATTAGCGATGTTTACACATCGCACCAGGTACTTATTTGAGGCTGAGTCGTCCTAGGGGAGGCCCAGGACGGGTTCAGATAATCGTCACAGGTGTTGGCCGTGTCGCCAGGTTCATAGCGCAGCGCGCTAACCGCTACACTACCGCTCCCCTCCACACAACCGGCACGCACACACACACACATACCTGTGCGAGTCGCACGTCCAATATAGAACACAGGACAATTGACAATGGGCGCCCTGTGTGTGAGCGAGGCACCGAGCCGCCTTGTCTGGGGGGAGTGAGTGGGGGGGTGAGCGGAGGTGAGTCGGGTGAGATGAGGCTCAGAGGAGGGAGCCAGCGAGGTGTTACTGCAGGTACAGAGCAGCGAATACCTCGCGTCTCCCGGAACGCTCCCGATCTCGTGAGACGTCGCAAGCTAATCCGGGTTTGAGTCTGAGTTACAGGTCCTATAGGCTCGTGTCGGGCAGCAGAGGGTAGTGCAGACCAAAGCAGGGTTGTGCTGTACTCTGCGAGGTCACGCTGACCTGTGTGGTAGAGTCGAACAACCGCCCGTGATTGCCGGCAGTGGATCGACATTTTATTTTTATTTTTCCAGTGGGTAAGGCCCACTAAGCTATATCTCTGTTTTGTTAGAAGCGACCTGGCTATCACAAATGATAGCTCAACAAAGTGGCTTATCATGTGGAAAATTATAGCAGCCAAATACTCTAAACACATATTTCTAAATTTGGAGAGAAAAGACCCAGAGAAAAATCTACGCAACCACGGGGAGAATATAAAAACTCCAAATACGCAGGCGTCAGGGTCGAACCCAGGAGCACCTGTATACCAGGGGAGGGAGTTAACATCTCCCAGCCACCGAGGCTGTGACACACAGCGCGATCCACGTCAATGTCCTATGGATGTCGCGATCCATAATTTTTTTTTATGTCATGTGTTACATTATTGCGCTGGTTATTTCCAAGAATGCCTGGATCAATAAGGAGGGTCCTGCCAACGTTTGGCAGTCGGGGCGATGATGCTGTTGTGTGTGATCCCAATTGAATAATTTGCAGGTGACTTTTCAGCATTGAGATGTTTGGCCAATACCGGTTACATTGTTGTAGGTATAGCAGGAGACCGGAGAACGCGGAGGAAATCCATTCAGAACTTGGGGGGAATATACACACACACCACACACTCACTCACACACTCACATACTATCTCACTCGCACGGTCACCCATAGCCTCACAGTCACTCACTCACTCACACACTCAATCACTCACACACTCACTCACACACTCAGTCACTCACACACTCACATAATATCTCACTCACACACTCACTCACACACTCAGTCACTCACACACTCACTCACACACTCAGTCACTCACACACACTCACTGCAGAACAGAGGGGGGGGGGGGTACAAACCCCTCCACACCGAAAGGTGCCCGAGTCGGGAATCGAACCCAGGTCCTTGTTGCTGTGAGCCACGAGTGTCACCACCGTCCATTGTAGGGGGTGTACAGTTCGGATGTGGCGCTACATTGTCTGCTGCCAAATCACAGAGAGAGATTGCAGTTTAGGAGGCATCAGCAGCCTGCATGGGGGCTCCTGACGCAGTGATGCGGAGCCGAGCTCTGTTGGCAGGCGACAGCCGCAGCACGGAGCGCTTCCCTCTCCAGCGCAGACGCCAGCCTCGTCCCCTGGAAAATCACCACGCTACAAATGGCCATGAATTACAAACGCTGCATGGCCAAATACATATTTTGTTGAACGCATCCCGTCAGCCACGTCCTTATGGGAGTGCATTTTGTGAGTAGCATTGGTTCAACACGAATAGGCGGCAGGGTCGTGGTGACGCGCGTACCTCGCAGCAAGGATCGCCTGAGTTCGATTCCCGACTGGGATGTTTCTGTGTGGAGTTCGTCTGCTCTCCCCATGTTCTGCACAGGGTTTCCCCGGCTTCTCCCGTTTCCTCCCTTAGCTACAAAAACAGACACGCGGTGAAATTGGTATTGGCCAAACATCTCAATGCTGCAAAATCACCTGCAAATAACTGCCTTGATATCATCCACACAGAGCCGCAGCATCGCCCCCTGCTAAGAACGTGTGGCAGGGTCACGTGACGGTGTGTGGGGTGAGGGGGTAAATTGAGCACCCCGATCTCTCGCCTACCTCTCACCTACACCCCACACACGACCCACCACCACCCCGCCTCTCAGCTACACCCCACACACGACCCACCACCACCCCGCCTCTCAGCTACACCCCACACACGACCCACCACCACCCCGCCTCTCAGCTACCCTCCCCCCCCGAATCTGACACTCCCCACCCCTCCACGTCTCACCTCCACTCCCCCCACCGCTGCCCCTCACCTGCCACGCACGTGGGTACATTCCTCGACTGTCTCCCTTGGCGCTTCGGACTGCGCGAAGCGGCGGCGGTTTCGAGCCTCCTTTCCTCTTGCATCATCGCTGAGCCCCCCCCACCCCCCGAGGGTAAACAGCTTCACGCCCTCTGCATAGCCACATAAACGCCACTCGCTCTGAGCATAGGCGAAAGTCAGACACAAGATACAAAGCGCTGTGTATGCAGCGGCCAATCACGAGCCCGTGCATCTCCATTCGCTTGAAACACACTGTGGCCACGTTCATATTCAGTCTACAATTATAATTGGAGAATTAATATTCACTCCGTCTGGTCTCTCCATTTATTTGCGAGAAAAATAGGGCAATTGCCCGAAATGTCGTACCCATTACATGTATTTTTAAGGCCACAGTGTTATTGACGAATGCGTCGAGTGTAGTCTACGTTGGTAAATTGGTCTTTATTCTAAAGCTATGTGAGCACATTGGTGTTCATGTGAGCCTATTGGTGTTCATGTGAGCCTATTGGTGTTCATGTGAGCCTATTGGTGTTCATGTGAGCCTATTGGTGTTCATGTGAGCCTGTTGGTGTTCATGTGAGCCTGTTGGTCTCTGCGAGTCTCTGGGTGAATAGTTGGCACATGGCGCCATCTGGCGGCTGCTGTGCGGGCCACGGTACCGCTCACTCTCCCGTGCAGTGGACTTGGCCTGCTGATAAGACACTGGATGTTGACAACGTTACAAAGCTTTGCCTGTTGTGAACAACTGCTGTTGAAATGTTGTATTTCTAGAATGCCGGGTGGCTGATGGGATCTGCAATTTATTATTTACCTATTCGTGTGTAGTAAGACATATGAAGACTATTGTTTCCCATGGCCTTTTTTATGGACATCGTGCACATTCAGCCGTGAATCAATCCACGTCATGATGGGGCCTCCCCACGCCGTGCGTGTCGAGGGGGTTGTTTGACCATACTTCACCACGCTGGTCCCTGTGGGTGGGTGGGTGAAGGAGGGGAATGGATGCGGGAGGTTTGGCTGCGCTGTCTTCTCGTCCATGCTGATCAGACGTCTCGGAAGAGTGCCCACAGTTTGCTCCACCATACCGAGTTGTGGGTAGAGAAAGAGATCTTGGTTTGAGATTTGACAAACATCCCCTTATAGCCCGAACACACTTTTGGGGCAAGTGATGTTAGTGAGCATGAATGAAGGCCACCATGGCGATGTTCACACATCGACAATGGGGAGTGGCGATTTGGATCCTGGCGCCCCAGGTACTCGTTTAAGGCTGAGCCTACCTAGGGGAGGCCCACGACCAATTCAGATAATCGTCACTGGAATTAGCTGTGAGCGGAACTCGGATCGCCGGGTTTGTAGCTCAGCGCGCTAACCGCTCCACTACTGCTCTCACACCCACGCACACCCACACACGTGCTGTTACACACGTGCTGTTACTCACGTGCTGTTACTCACGTGCTGTTACTCACGTGCTGTTACTCACGTGCTGTTACTCACGTGCTGTTACTCACGTGCTGTTACTCACGTGCTGTTACACACGTGCTGTTACACGTGCTGTTACTCACGTGCTGTTACTCACGTGCTGTTACACACGTGCTGTTACTCACGTGCTGTTACTCACGTGCTGTTACTCACGTGCTGTTACACACGTGCTGTTATACTCACGTGCTGTTACTCACGTGCTGTTATACTCACGTGCTGTTACACACGTGCTGTTACTCACGTGCTGTTACTCACGTGCTGTTACTCACGTGCTGTTACTCACGTGCTGTTACTCACGTGCTGTTACACACGTGCTGTTACTCACGTGCTGTTACACACGTGCTGTTACACACGTGCTGTTACTCACGTGCTGTTACTCACGTGCTGTTACACACGTGCTGTTACACACGTGCTGTTATACTCACGTGCTGTTACACACGTGCTGTTATACTCACGTGCTGTTACTCACGTGCTGTTACACACGTGCTGTTACACACGTGCTGTTATACTCACGTGCTGTTACTCACGTGCTGTTACTCACGTGCTGTTACACACGTGCTGTTACACACGTGCTGTTATACTCACGTGCTGTTACACACGTGCTGTTACACGTGCTGTTACACACGTGCTGTTACTCACGTGCTGTTACTCACGTGCTGTTACACACGTGCTGTTACACACGTGCTGTTACTCACGTGCTGTTACTCACGTGCTGTTACACACGTGCTGTTACACACGTGCTGTTACTCACGTGCTGTTACACACGTGCTGTTACTCACGTGCTGTTACTCACGTGCTGTTACACACGTGCTGTTACTCACGTGCTGTTACTCACGTGCTGTTACTCACGTGCTGTTATACTCACGTTCTGTTACTCACGTGCTGTTATACTCACGTGCTGTTACACACGTGCTGTTACTCACGTGCTGTTACTCACGTGCTGTTACTCACGTGCTGTTATACTCACGTTCTGTTACTCACGTGCTGTTACACACGTGCTGTTATACTCACGTGCTGTTACACACGTGCTGTTACTCACGTGCTGTTACTCACGTGCTGTTACTCACGTGCTGTTATACTCACGTGCTGTTACACACGTGCTGTTACACACGTGCTGTTACTCACGTGCTGTTACTCACGTGCTGTTACTCACGTGCTGTTACACTCACGTGCTGTTACACACGTGCTGTTACACACGTGCTGTTACTCACGTGCTGTTACTCACGTGCTGTTACTCACGTGCTGTTATACTCACGTGCTGTTACTCACGTGCTGTTACTCACGTGCTGTTACTCACGTGCTGTTACTCACGTGCTGTTACACTCACGTGCTGTTACTCACGTGCTGTTACTCACGTGCTGTTACTCACGTGCTGTTATACTCACGTGCTGTTACACACGTGCTGTTATACTCACGTGCTGTTATACTCACGTGCTGTTACTCACGTGCTGTTACTCACGTGCTGTTACTCACGTGCCTGTGGGCAGCCACGGTGGCGAGGAGATGTTAACTACCTCGCCTGGCAAGCAGGAGGGCCGTCGGCTCGATCCCGACCCTGACGCCTGCTCGATATTTCGAGTTTGCGTGTCTCTCCACCCGTGGTCCCATGCATTTTTCTCCGGGTCCTTCGGTTTTTCCCTCCCCATTTATAAACATGCGTTTACAGGATTTGGCTGCGATACATTCCACATGATAAGCCACTTCTTTGAGCTATCATTTGTGGCCAGGCCACTTCTGAAAAAGAGCTCTATAGCTCAGTAGGCACTACCTGGTAACATCATAAGTTGTCGTGTTTGTAGAACAAGATAGGCCACACGAACAGCACTCGGTAAAGCTTCTTCGCGATTGGCTCTGCGGCCTCCCGGAGCAGCACAGGCAGTGCTTGCTCTGCCTGTCGCAGCGTCAGGCGAGTGTGTGAGTGTGTGTGATTATTCTAGGTGTACCAGGACAAAGATCACACTTCTATATTCACAGCCATGCCATTGGTCAATCCACTGCTGGACGAAGGCTTTCTTCCCAGGCTGGCAGTTTAGTTCATTTTGTGTAACCAGGTGATCATTCAAGAGACCAGGATAGACTCTCATTAGGCACCTCCTGTAGAAATACGAGCAAAGACAACCCAATATAACCATGGCCTACACACGCAGAACAACCAGAGTGAAAATACTGCACAAACATGAATCAATACCGGTAATGGGGTTTCTTGACCATACTTCACCAAGACGGTAATTTCAAATTGGTTGAGGGGGCTGCGCACAGGATCGGGTCGGATATCACTTGCCACTGATGTTGGTCGTGGCCGGGAATGGAACTCGGGTCGCCACGCAGTTGCGCTAACCACTGTGCCACGACTCCACCCACCGCCCACACGCTCACGAACCCAAAGACAAACCCCTCGCATATTCAACCTTCCAGAGCCGACAGGAACGTTCTGTTTGCGAGTGCCCATTAAGGCCGGAATGGCGCACGAGCAGTTTGACGTGGCGTGGCCAGGACCACTCGCGGCGAGCCGCCTTTGTATCTCCCCGTACAAACACGTGGGCGTGTAAACACGTGGGCGTGTGCAGCAGCGGGTGGCGGGGTACAAGGGGGAGGAGGATGGATACCCAGCAGTTGCCATGGTTACATCCCGAGATGCGCATCCTCGAATCGGGCGCGGTGGCTCCCAGAGGAGACGCGGGACTGTGTCCCCGTGTCTCTGTGTCCCCGTGTCTCTGTGTCCCCGTGTCTCTGTGTCCCCGTGTCTCCGTGTCTCCGTGACACGCTTGCACCTAGCCTGGTGCAAGCGTGTCACCGTCACTTAGTGGGAAATGGAGGCTGTCGTTTCGTATCTGAGTGTATATATGTGGCTGTGTGGATACATCGGCAACTGGGGAGACAAAGGCGGCCGGGCATGGTTCTAACCAGACGTGTTTGAGTTCGTGAGCAAATCAGAAATCCAGGGTGGACTGAGAGAGGGGGGGGGGGATCTCGTTGCATTCACTCACCCCCACCCCATCCCCGCCCCTGCACCACACTTCACCACCGCCCACGTGACCACCATACTTCACCACCACCCACGTGGCCACCACCACCACCACACACGTGACCACCACCACCATACTTCACCACCACCCACGTGACCACCACTACCATACTTCACCACCACCCACGTGACCACCACCACCATACTTCACCACCACCACACTTGACCACCGCCCACTTTCATTATCGCTCGTGCCCCGTGCTGTGTGTGTGTGTTGTGTTTGTTTCGCAAGTCGTATTGTTGCCAGGATGCGATTTCTGCTTTTGAAACGTCATCAGGCGGCTGTGGAGGGGGCGCTCCGCCTATCGCCGTCTGCCAATCGAGCAATTCCCCCCATCGTTTGTTTTCTACGGAACGAGACCCCCAGCCGCCAGAGCGAGCCCATCGCGGCCTGGCGAAGCCGGCCACACACATACACAACTACCATCACAATCACTACACAAAACCTTCCCACGCACCCTCATCAACTCAAAGATCACCCGCATAGCCTTTGAACAGACTGTTGGAACAAGTGCTGTTAGCGAGCACCTATCAATCACCCGCTCACACACATACACTCAGACTACAAAGACAAAGATCCCCCTTAAATACATTTGACAGATGACACAAAAAAATAGAAAGATCCCCCGTATAGCGTTAAGAGACTGTCGGGGCAAGTGTTCTTAGCGAGCACGGCACACGACGGGGTGGCTGGCCTAGTAGTGATATTTGTACGCACCGCACCGGGTACTCATTCGAGGCCGAGTCTGCTTCGGGGAGGCCCAGGAACGGTTTAGATAATCGTCGCCGGTGTTGTGCCGTGAGCGGGAATCGAGCGCAGCACGCTTACCGCTACACTACCGCTCTATGAAACACACAAACACATACACACAACAACCGCCATTCGCCACTAAGTGGCGATGACGTCACCACGACTGTTGTGCCAGGCCAAGTGCACCTTGAGGCCACGTGAAGTGTCGAACGCCCGCTGGCAGGTCACGGGGCAGACCCAGGTGCCACGGGTCGACTGACTGAGATGACCGAGATGACTGGCTGATGCACTACCTGTGCCCCCTGCTGTGCCAACTTGCTGTGCTTTAGCCACCCGGCCGCCGCTCGTTGTTGTGAGCGTCGCTCCTCCGCCCTCCGTTGTTGTTGGAGGGCGACTGCCTCCAACTGCCCAGTAGCGTCCTTCACGAGCCTCCTCCACAGAGGCCGATCTTGACACCGCTGGTACCAGTCATCAGCAAGTCCACTCAGCTCCACGTCCTCCTGTGCCACATCACTCCATCTCTCCTCTAGCCCGTGCCGCGCCCGTTTAGCCCCCTCGATCCGGCCGAACAAAAGCTGTTTAGGCATGCGGTGGCTGGGCATGCGGGCTATATGATCCAGCCAACGCAGCCTTGCCTGCCGGAGGAGCTCACCGATGGGATCATGGGACTTTGTCCAGATCTTTCAAGGATTTGTGAGCTCCTTACACAATCCAGCCTGGTTAAACCCAGGATGGATCGTAGGCAGGCAAGCCTAAATGTTTCCAACCGGCACATTAACACAGACACATTAACACAGGCACATTAACACAGGCACATTAACACAGACGCATTAACACAGGCACATTAACACAGACGCATTAACACAGGCACATTAACACAGACACATTAACACAGACACATTAACACAGGCACATTAACACAGACACATTAACACAGGCACATTAACACGGGCACATTAACACGGGCACATTAACACAGACGCATTAACACAGACGCATTAACACAGGCACATTAACACAGACACATTAACACAGGCACATTAACACGGGCACATTAACACAGGCACATTAACACAGACGCATTAACACAGGCACATTAACACAGACACATTAACACAGGCACATTAACACAGACGCATTAACACAGGCACATTAACACAGACACATTAACACAGACGCATTAACACGGGCACATTAACACAGACACATTAACACAGGCACATTAACACAGGCACATTAACACAGACGCATTAACACAGGCACATTAACACAGACACATTAACACAGACGCATTAACACAGGCACATTAACACAGACACATTAACACAGGCACATTAACACAGGCACATTAACACAGACGCATTAACACAGGCACATTAACACGGGCACATTAACACAGACACATTAACACAGGCACATTAACAGACACATTAACACAGGCACATTAACACAGGCACATTAACAGAGACACATTGACACGGGCACATTAACACAGGCACATTAACACAGACACATTAACACGGGCACATTAACACAGACACATTAACACAGACACATTAACACAGACACATTAACACAGGCACATTAACACAGACACATTAACACGGGCACATTAACACAGACACATTAACAGAGACACATTAACACAGACACATTAACACAGGCACATTAACACAGACACATTAACAGAGACACATTAACACAGACACATTAACAGAGACACATTACCACAGACACATTAACACAGACACATTAACAGAGACACATTAACAGAGGCACATTAACACAGACACATTAACACGGGCACATTAACACAGACACATTAACAGAGACACATTAACAGAGGCACATTAACACAGACACATTAACACAGACACATTAACACAGACACATTAACACAGACACATTAACAGACACATTAACACAGGCACATTAACACGGGCACATTAACACGGGCACATTAACAGAGACACATTAACAGAAACACATTAACACAGGCACATTAACACGGGCACATTAACACAGACACATTAACACGGGCACATTAACACAGACACATTAACACGGGCACATTAACGCAGACACATTAACAGACACATTAACACGGGCACATTAACAGACACATTAACACAGACACATTAACAGACACATTAACACGGGCACATTAACACAGGCACATTAACACAGACACATTAACACAGACACATTAACACGGACACATTAACACATGGGTGAGTCCGTGAGTCCATGCGTGGGGAGCGGTGGCGAACCCGGCGACCCAAGTTCGATTAGTGCTCACGGTCCACACCAAGTGAACATGATCTGGACCTCCTCTTGGTCGACTCAGCCTACAATGTGTGCCTGATGCGATGTGTAAGCATTGCCACAAAGGCGGCCAGGCGTGGTGCTGGCCGCCCACCCTCTTGGGTGCCGTGTTGGCCTTCACAGGTGCTCGCTAACAACACTTGCCCCAAGTCAGTTAAGGCTATACAGGAGATTTTTGCCTTTGAGCTTTTAGGTGCGTGAGTAGATACATTTCTACGGGACACATAGAGACCCATCAAGGCAGACTTGCGTGTCTTGAGTCCGTGGTGTGCGAGATACTGCCCCCCCCCGCGCCCGCAATCCTCACGCTTTCTCCTCCTTCCCTCTGGAGGAGGCGCTGATTGGCCGCGTGCGCTTGAGTGTAAGATCAGGGAGGAGGATGCTGATGTGGGTTGCCAAGCGACTAAGAGGGGGGGGGGCTGTGGGGTGCGGGGGCGGGTTGCTGGGTGACTGAGTGGGGCTCGGGAGAGTTGCCGGAGGACGCGGCCACCAGAGCCTGCAGGTGGCCAGCGCGGCCGCTGGGCGGCACAATTCGCTCGCGAGATGACAACTTCACAGCTACACAGACAGACACGCGGATTCACACAGACACGCGGATTCACACAGACACGTGGATTCACACAGAAACGGAGATGCGCAAAGACACACGCACGTAGACGCACACATGTAGGCAGTCTCACACAAACACATAACCATAGACACGCATAAAGACACGTGCAACAAAAGACGAGCACAGACACATTCACACATCACAGAAATCCACTTCCACACTCAACACGATCCTGGCTATGCGCCTCTCCCACGCGGCTTCTTCCTCGCGGCTTCGCGCTCCCTTCCACTCCTCCTCCTCCTCTCCCGCTTTTCATCCCGAAGCCTCCTGCACCTCCCCTCGCTTCCTCGCACCTCCTCCTTTCATCCCTCCCTCCCGCGCCTCCGCCTTCTCATCCTGCCCCATTCTCCTCCTACCTCCTCCTCGCCCTCCCCGTGTCCCCTCCCTCGCCTCCTCCTCCTCGTCGTCGTCGTCGCGCCTCCCTCGCGTCGCCATAGAGAACATTGCGGCTGCACTCAGCTGCTCCTCCGCTCCGGATCTTTCACTCGACCATCGGCAACTGCGAAAGAGAGAGCGAGACACACGAAGGGGCCGAGCGAGAGACAGAGAGAGGGAGGGAGTAATAGTGCGAGTGAGACGCGCACACACGCATACATACAGACATAGAGAGCCCAATGAGGAGCCGAGAGAGCGGCGACTGAGGATCTGAGAAGAGAGCGCTCTTAGCGAGAGAGAGGGAGAGACACGGAGACGAAGGAGGAGGGGTCGAGTGAGCGAGGGAGATTGCGAGAGAGGCAGCAGCGGCGACTCCTGCGAGTCTTTGGGACGAGAGCGCTCGGAAGAGAGCGAGGGACGGAGACATTCGGAGAGAGCGCGCAAGGAGAGCCGGACCCGGAGCGCAGCAGTCGAGGCGACATGGGAGGAGGAGGATGCCGCGCGTCCCGTCGCCTTGAGACGCGCCTGCACGGCCACTAGGAGCCGCAGGGCAACCCGGCGGCGAGGCGGCGCGCGTCCTGTCCGCCATGCTACTACCTGCCGAGCCGTGCCAAGGTACGTGCCAGGTGGCGTCGTCGGCGGCGGCGGCGGTGATGGGCGGGAGAAGGGGTGGGGTGAGATGCGAGATGGAGGTGCGGGTTGGTTGTAAGATTGAGATGTGGACGGGAAGGTGGCAGATTGGAGATGGGCGGTGGGAGATAGAAAGACTCGAGGACATTGGCAGCAGCAGCACTCGCACCGTGGTCGCGATGATCATCAGGAGTAGCAACCGCATCATCCAAAGATTCCCCATACAGCATCAACAGACTGTTGGGGCAAGTGCTGTTAGCGAGCACCTATGAAGGCCGATACGGCAGGGCACTCCACCACCACCACCACATACAGCAGCATAGCCAACAGTAACTTCATCATCGTACATCATCATCACCACCAACATTACCACCATCATCATCATCATCACCAACATTACCATCATCATCATCACCAACATTACCATCATCATCATCATCACCACCAACATTACCGTCATCATGAGCCACCCACTGCTGCATATATAATCACCATCACCATTACCATCTTCATAATCGCATCACGCCCCCGTGCGCTAATGAGTCGTAATTCGGCGCATTCGCCACACGGTGTAGGGCGCCCGGTCTGGGTGATTAGTATGCGCGTCGTGTCGAGGCGACTCGACGGGACTCACGTGGAGTCGTAGAGACTCTGATGTTAGAGGCGGGAGTAGGATGGGCAGAGTGGCGTGGAGCGAAAATTGCCTTCCCATTCATCCCCTGGCATTGCAGCAGTTGCAGCAGCAGCAGCTGCAGCAGCAGTCCCAATTGCAGTTGTCACAGCAGCGGCAATGGTAGAATGAGCAACAGCAGTCTCATAGTAGCAGCAAGTGTAACTGCAACAAGATAATCAATAGCAGAAGCGATAGTAGCAGGTGCAGCAGCAGCATGGTGATTATCGGTAGCAGACGCATCAGGATGCTAATAATAGCATCAGCAGTAAGCGCATTGTAGCAGTTGCAGCAATATCAGCAAGCGCAGTACCAGTAGGAGCAGCATCATGTTAGGCTAATAATAGTAGGAGTAAGAGCGTCATAATCATCATTATAAGATAATAAAAATAGTAGGAATAACAGCGTCATAATCATCATTATGAGCAGTAACAGCATGAGCAGAAAGCCGTAGCAACAGCAGCCAGCAACACCGTCATCAATAGCAGCAGCAACAGTCGCAGTACTAGCAACAGCAAACTACATATTACTCAGTAACACTGTCCTAAAAATAAACTATTGGCGACGTTTCGAGCAATAGCCCTTCTGCAGAGCGCATAACTAGGGCAGTGACGAATGTGTTTATTTTTGTTGTTATTAGTGCTAGTACACTATTGCCAACGATTGCGAAGTATCAATGGCATCAGCAGCAGCAACATTGACAGCAAGCATAGCAATTGCATTCATCAATGTCATCCTCAGCAGCAGAATCATCATCAGCAGGCGCATCATCAGCAGCATTACCACCATCATCATCAGCAGCATTACCACCATCGTCATCAGCAGCAGCAGCAGCATCACCATCATCATTAGCAGCAGCATCATCACCACAAGAATCATCCCCACAAGCATCATCGCCACTATCATCATCATCAGCATCGTCACCGTCATCAGCAGCGTCACGAGCCGCTGCTCCTCCTCTCTCAGAGCCGCGGAACTCGCGCGGGGCCCTCGCGGACTGCGAGGGCCGCGTCGTCACACGAACCCCCATCACGGGTCACGTGGGGCGGGACGGTGGCGCAGGGCCTCGCGACCAAAGCAACCTGGGTTCGATTCCCTGACTCGGGCGCCTCTCTGTGTGGAGTTTGCATGCTCACCCCCTGCTCTGCATGCCTCTCATCAAATAGCTAAACCCACACACACAGTGGAACTGGCTTTGGCCAAACAGCTCAATGCTGAAACCGTACAACAAATCACTCACTTGGGCTTACACGCAGCAGCGTCGCTCCGTTCTGCGAAAACCTGACAGGACCCAATGAGGCTTTGCTGGGTAAACAAGCGGGAGAATATTAATACATCCCATAGCACCGACATCAGACATCATATCCTCTATAATACCTGCAAGGCTGCGGCTAGCATTCACGTGCGAGCTTACCCCAGTCCATTTAGTGGCGAATTAATTTGTGAACAGTCGGGGCGAGAAGGATGCAGGATATATTAATGTATTCAGGAGAGCCATCACCGAGTCTCAAGACTTTCATTCAGGAGGGTTCTGCTACACTGAGATGTTTGGCCATGAGTTCCAGTTTAATTTACGACAGATTATTTGTGACGACGCAGCGTCGACAGTGGTTGGCCTATGGAGAGACTCGCCCCTCCTCTCGTCCATAGGAATGTGGAATTTCCACCTCTGGCTCAGAGCTGTAAGCAGGCGATGAGCAACGATACCTCGATATTCATTTGAGTCGTAAATCACTCTGAATGTTGAGCGATGCGTCAGCACAAAAATAACAGGAACTAAACACAGACTCGCATTATCTGTGTGCTATGAAGAAGGGTCAATGCCCGAAACGTCACGGAGGTGTGACGGTTGTGTTGAGTTTAAATCTCGAGCGTTTGGCTTGGTCTGGGAGAACCGGAGAGAAACGCAACACTCACAACTCTGCACAGATCGACTCATCCCAGTGACAGATCCAGTTCACCGACTCGTCTGTGGACTGAACCTGTTGCTGCTGCTGCAACCCCCTGGCCATCTCACAGCCGCGTGCCTATAACGCTGGGTCATGCACTCGTCGCCTCTTAGCCAAGCGCCAAGGCGGATTGAGAGGGAGATTGAGGGGGTGGGGGGGTCGTTGAGAGAAGGGGGGGGTACTGAGGAGGTCACCGTTTTCAGAATCAACTTCTAGTTTAGAGAGTTAGAAATCAGTCATCGTCTTCCAATGGAGTCTTATCAGTGAATGTGCTCTGATTTAAACTTGCCCGGATATTCCACCTGCCGCGCCCGGAGATAGAACCTAACTTGGCGGCGTCTACATAGCCGAGCCCAGTGCGATATTGAACCATCTGACACATGACCCAGCTGACACCCAGCACAGCGGACGATTGAGCCACGACCTCAATGACTGATGCCTTCCCCTCTCTCGATTGCCCTGGGCATTGCTGTAACCGCTTCGCCGGGGTGCTGCTACCAGGCGGTTACCGCCCGGTCGGCGATCTTAGCTCGCCCCTGCCACGGGAGGAGCGCCCCCGCTCTCTTCTCGCCGCCGCTGCCGCTGCTGCCGCATTCGGTGCGAACAGCAGAGGGGCTCGCAACGTTACTAACAGGAGCGCCACCGCGACCACCGTTATCATCGTCACCACCACCACCATCGTCATCACCACCACCTCCATCGTCATCACCACCTCCATCGTCATCACCACCTCCATCGTCATCACCACCACCATCGTCATCACCACCACCACCATCGTCATCACCACCACCACAATCATCGTCACCACCACCATCGTCATCGCACTCGTCTGCAAAGCGGACGCTGTGCGCGGCAGCGTTTGTGATTCGAGGCGGCGCCTCTGTCCCCAACCTCCTCGCTCCGCGCTCTCAGCCAAATCCACGCTCCCACCCCCCACCGATCAACCAACATCACCCAACATCATCACCCATCACCACCACCATCCTCACCACCACCACCACCACCCTCACCCTCCTCTGCCTCCGTCTTCCTCCACCAGGCGGGCCGAGCTATGCCAGCGAGCGCGCCTCCCCGGCCCCCGCCTCCTCCTCCTCGTCCGTGCCGGTCGGGCCCCCCCCGCCACGCGCCGGGGCACTGTCGTGGGAGGCGGCCATCCAAGCTGCCCGCCTCGCCCAGGCAATGAGCTCGATACCGGGCACGGGCGCGCAGCACGGAGGCGGAGGCGGACGCGCACTCGGCGCCGGAGCGCACGGAGCGCACGGGGCGGGCGCCGTCACCGCCGCGACGCTGCCGGCGACGTCCGCGGGGCCGCGCGCTCCACCCGGGACGCCGCGGGTCGGCGCGGCCGTCGTCGGGGTCGCCGCGGCCGCCGGGGCCCCGGCGGCGGGGGGGCTCGGGGCGCAGAGGAAGCGCCACCAATACGCCAAGGGGAAGAAGCAGTGCGGGTCTACGGGCGCCGTGCGGCCCGCGAGGGCTCTGCTCTGCCTCTCGCTGCAGAACCCGCTGCGCAGAGCCTGCATCGGCATCGTGGAGTGGAAGTATCCTCGTTCCGTGCCCGCACGCGGCAGCGCGCCGGTGAAGAAGGGTCGTGTCGCGGACGATGCGATGCCGCGCGCTGCGTGTTACGGGCGGTGCATCCGTGCAATCTCGTGCCGCCGTCGTCGTCGTGCAAGCGGCGCTTCGTTCATTGAGGCGGGAGGGGGATGTGTGCCCTGAGTGCTGCTGTGTGCAGGGGGCTCGTGCAGTGGTGATGTCGACTGCGATCGAGTGGAGTGGTGACGTGCTGCTGTGGTGCTGCTGCGCCGTGTGTTGTTGTGGGCGCTGTGCGGGGTGGTCGTGTGATGGATGGTGGTTACGGGTGATGTGATGTGGAGTGACGCATGCTTGCCCTGTCCGCCTGGGATATTGCGTGTGATGGGTGCTGTGATGTTTGGGGTTGTGGATTGTAGTGGTGCGATGTGGAGTGTGATGTCACGTGTGGTGCCGTGCTTCGTTGTGGTGGTGTGATGTGTTGATGTAGATGGTGGTGATGTGTGGGCCCTGTGTGGTGGTGACGCGTTGGCATCTGCTATGATAGTGATGTGCGGTATGATGCTAGATCGTGCGTTGTGTAGATGTGTGGTGATGTGTGGGTATTATGTAAGACCTTGTGTTGTGGTGACGCGTGGTATGCAGTGTGCTCTGTGATATGGGGAGTGTTGCTGTGCTGGGTTACATGATGCCCACGGGGGGGAATCCATTGCCGTGTGTGGGGGGTGTGCCGTGTGTGGGGGTTGTTCCGTGTATGTGGGGGTTGTGCTGTGTGTGTGTGGGGGGTGTGCTGTGTGTGTGTGGGGGGGTTGTGCTGTGTGTGTGTGCTGTGTGTGTGTGGGGGGGGTTGTTCCGTGTGTGTGGGGGTTGTGCTGTGTGTGTGTGTGCTGTGTGTGTGCCGTGTGTGTGGGGGTTGTGCTGTGTGTGTGTGTGTTGTGTGTGTGCTGTGTGTGTGTGGGGGGGTTGTTCCGTGTGTGTGGGGGTTGTGCTGTGTGTGTGTGTTGTGTGTGTGCTGTGTGTGTGTGGGGGGGTTGTTCCGTGTGTGTGGGGGTTGTTCCGTGTGTGGGGGGTGTTCCGTGTGTGTGGGGGTTGTTCCGTGTGCTGTGTTTGGGGGTTGTGCTGTGTGTGTGTGGGTGTTGTGTGGGGGTGTTGTGCTGTGTGTGGGGGTGTTGTGCTGTGTGTGGGGGGGTTGTTCCGTGTGTGGGGGGGTTGTTCCGTGTGTGTGGGGGTTGTGCTGTGTGTGTGGGGGTGTGCCGTGTGTGTGTGGGGGTTGTTCCATGTGTGGGGGGTGTGCCGTGTGTGTGGGGGTTGTTCCGTGTGTGTGGGGGGTGTGTGGGGGGGGTTGTGCCGTGTGTGTGTGGGGGTGTGCCGTGTGTGGGGGGGTTGTGCTGTGTGTGTGGGGGGTGTGCCGTGTGTGTGTGGGGGTGTGCCGTGTGTGTGTGGGGGTTGTGCTGTGTGTGTGGGGGGTGTGCCGTGTGTGTGTGTGGGGGTTGTGCTGTGTGTGTGGGGGTTGTCCCATGTGTGGGGGGTGTGCCGTGTGTGTGGGGGGTGTGCCGTGTGTGAGGGTGTTGTGTGGGGGGGGTGTGCCGTGTGTGTGTGGGGGTGTGCCGTGTGTGTGGGGGGTGTGCCGTGTGTGTGGGGGTTGTTCCGTGTGTGTGGGGGGTGTGCCGTGTGTGTGGGGGGTGTGCCGTGTGTGTGGGGGTTGTTCCGTGTGTGTGGGGGGTGTGCCGTGTGTGTGGGAGTTGTTCCGTGTGTGTGGGTTTTGTGTGGGGGGGGGTTGTGCTGTGTGTGTGGGGGTTGTTCCGTGTGTGTGGGGGTTGTGCCGTGCTGTGTGTGTGGGGGAGCGGTAGTGTAGTGGTTAGCGATCCGCGCTACGAATCCAGCGACCTGACTTTTATTCCCGCTCACGGCCAACACCAGTAACGATAATTATCTGAACCGGTCCTATGCCTTTCCTAGGTCGACTCAGCCTCAAATGAGAACTTGGTGGGGTGTGTAAACATCAAAACTAGGAGACAAAGGCGGCCGGGCGAGGTGCTGGCCACCCACCTCCTCTTGTGCCGTGCCGGCCTTCATAGGTGTTCGCTAACGGCACTTCTCGTACAGCCTGTTCCGGCTATATGGGGGAACTTTGTCTTTGTGTGTGTGGGTGTCTATTGTGCTGTGTGTGTGTTGTATTGGTTGGGTTGTTGATCGGGGTGTGCAAGGGGCTGGTAACCCATCCACTCGGTACTAATTTATACCAGTAGCGACACGGTGCAAACACCCATTTAAGTTTAGGTCACCAAATGCCCCCTCCCTCAGGTCCCCATGAGTGATGGGGCAGTTGTGGAGAGAGTGGAGAAGTTTCCGTACTTGGGCAATGTGCTTATGACCAGCTCCGGTTGGGCAGCCGAGGTCTCACTCCGAATCAGTCGAGCGGCATTATCTTTTCATCAGCTGTGTAACGCTGTGTGGAAGCTGTCTGGCCTGTCGCTCCGTACAAAGCTCCGGGTCTTCTCGGCCACAATCATACCATCATTTCTCTATGCTTTCGAAACGTGGAGCCCTCTAAAGGAACATCTGCACCAGTTTTAAACATTCAGGCTAGCCTACATATGACGTGGTACAGAAGGATGTGGAGCCGATTGGACTTGCCGATGACTGGTACCAGCAGTGGCAAGGTTGGCCTCTGTCGAGGATGTTCGAAAAGGGCGTTGCTGGGGAGTTGGAGGCAGTCGCCCTGCAGCAACAATGGAAGGCAGATGAGTGACGATCACAACAACGAGCGGAGTGCCAGGTGGCTAAAACGCAGAAAGTTGGCACAATGGGGAGCACAGTTGGTGCATCTCCCAGTCATCTCACTCAGTCAACCTATGACACCTGGGTCTGTTCGATGACCTCCTGCCAGTAAGCGGTCGACACTTCACGTGGCCTCCAAGTGTTGGTGTTGTTGGCTCGGTGGTTGGGTAGTGTATGCAGAGGCTCGTTCTGTGGTTGTTGTTCGTGTGGTTGATGTCTGTGAGTGATTCGGATGAGTGTGTGGTTTAGTGGTGTGTGTGGTATCTTAAAGTAATTCTCTCGGGAACAAATACTAGTTGATGTGACACACACACACACACAGTCATATATAGACACAATCATATGTACACACACGCAATCATATGTACACATACATAAGGTCATATGTACACACACAATTAAATGTACACATGCACTTATATGTACACACACAATCATATGTACACACACTCATATGTACACGTGCTCATGTACACATACAATAAGCGCCATTCGCCACTAAGTGCCGGTGACGTCCCCACGACGCTTGTGCCAGGCTATGTGCACGTTGAGGCCACGTGAAGTGTCGAACGCCCGCTGGCAGGAGGTTAAAGGGCAGACCCAGGTCCCACAGGTCGACTGACTGAGATGAGTGACTGATGCACCACCTGTGTCCCCTACTGTGCCAACTTACGGTGCTTTAGCCACCTGGCGCTCCGCTCGTTGTTGTGAGCATCGCTCCTCCGCCCTCCGTTGTTGTTGGAGGGCGACTGCCTCCATCTGCCCAGTAGCGTCCTCCACGAGCCTCCTCCACAGAGGCTGATCTTGACACCGCTGGTACCAGTCATCGACAAGTCCACTCAGCTCCACGTCCTCCTGTGCCACATCACTCCATCTCTTCTCTAGCCCATGCCGCGCCCGTTTAGCCCCCTCGATCCGGCCACATACATATCCACTCATATGTACACACACACACTCATATGTACACACACACAATCATATGTACACACACACATATGTACACACACACACACTCATATGTACACACACACATATGTACACACACACTCATGTACACACACACATGTACACACACATGTACACACACACATGTACACACACATGTACACACACACACACATGTACACACACACACATGTACACACACACACATGTACACACATACATATGTACACACACACATGTACACACACATACATATGTACACACACACATACACATGTACACACACATGTGCACACACATATGTACACATACATATGTACACATACATATGCACACACACATGTACATACATACATACACACACACACATGTACACACACACATGTACACACACTACACATGTATACACTACACTCCATAGCGTCTCGTGCACATCACGAGGCGCTATGGACGGGAGCCGGTCCGAGTGACAGGGGGTTTTTGGCAGAGGGGAGTGAAAGTGAGGGGTCCATTTAGAGGGGGTCCACAGGGGTCCAGGAGGGAGGGGGGAGAGGGGGGACCAGAGATAGACACAGTTAGAGACGGAGAGAGACGGAGAGAGATACAGAGATAGACACAGTGAGAGACTGAGAGAGACGGAGAGCGACACAGTGAGAGACGGAGAGAGATGGAGAGAGAGATGGAGAGTGATGGAGGGAGATGGATTGCGGTAATGAACGATTGAGAGAGCCGGGCACAGGGAGAATGAGAGAGAGAGAGAGAGGAATATGGATTTCTCGTTATTTAAATACAGTTGCTGAGCACAAGCCCAAGGCATCCAGTGGCCAGCAACAAACAGCACTGTCAAAGTTGTAACAAAATACGAGTTAACGTGAGCCTTACATTGAACAAGCGGGGGGAAATAGACGATCGGAGGGAATCCCAAAGTGGAGCAGTGCCACACAATCAGCAGAAACTGTTGTGACCTGCGGTGTGGTGAGTGGGTGAGTGTGTTGTTGTGAGCTGCAGTGTGGTGAGTGGGTGAGTGAGTGTTGTTGTGACCTGCAGTGTGGTGAGTGGGTGAGTGTTGTTGTGACCTGCAGTGTGGTGAGTGGGTGAGTGTTGTTGTGACCTGCAGTGTGGTGAGTGGGTGGGTGTGTTGTTGTGACCTGCAGTGTGGTGAGTGAGTGTTGTTGTGACCTGCAGTGTGGCGAGTGGGTGTGTGTGTTATTGTGACCTGCAGTGTGGTGAGTGGGTGAGTGTTGTTGTGACCTGCAGTGTGGTGAGTGTGTTGTTGTGACCTGCAGTGCGGTGAGTGGGTGGGTGTGTTGTTGTGACCTGCAGTGTGGTGAGTGAGTGAGTGTTGTTGTGACCTGCAGTGTGGTGAGTGGGTGAGTGTGTTGTTGTGACCTGCGGTGTGGAGAGTGGGTGAGTGTGTTGTTGTGACCTGCGGTGTGGAGAGTGGGTGAGTGTGTTGCTGTGACCTGCAGTGTGGTGAGTGGGGGGTGAGTGTGTTGTTGTGACCTGTAGTGTGGTGGTTGAACACATTGTGGTGAGTGGGGGGTGAGTGTGTTTTAGTTGGCCTGATGGGACTTAGTCCTTAACAATTGGCAGAGACCAAGTCTATTATAATGTGTGTCTAGTCCTTTAATCACGATCGCTGGCATTGGTCGCTGAGCGGCAGGGTGGAGCAGTGGTAACATTGGTGCCTCACAGTGAGAAGGCTCTGGGTTCGAATCCCGATTTTGGCACATTATCTTTGTGGAGTTTGTGGGTTTCCTCGGGTTTTATGGTTTCCCAATGCTGGACATCGACAGGCAGATTTGAATTCCGCAGATTGCAACATTGCCTCCCACTGTGTCTCGGTGAGGGTTTTTTGGGTTACCAGGCGTAGTGATGGTAGTCTATACACGTGGTGGTTGTGGTGGTTGTGGTGGTTGTGGTGGTTGTGGTGGTTGTGGTGGTGGTGGTTGTGGTGGTGGTTGTGGTGGTGGTTGTGGTGGTGTTTGTGGTTGTGGTGGTGGTTGTGGTGGTGGTGGTTGTGGTGGTGTTTGTGGTGGTGTTTGTGGTGGTGGTTGTGGTGGTGGTTGTGGTGGTGGTTGTGGTGGTGGTTGTGGTGGTGTTTGTGGTGGCAGAAGTAGCCACCCTTCTGAATGGTTGGCTGAGGTGCCATCTGTGGAAGAAGTGCTGGACAGAAATGATCTCCCAAGGGAGGTGCTGAGGGAGGGTGGCATCTGTGTGCAGACTGCCCTACATTAATTACATTATCACAACTGTCTGGACCACAGGACCGGTTCCACAGGATTGGAAGGATATCCTGGTGGTCCCCCCTATAGTTGTTACAGACTGTAACAGCTACAGGGGCATCTCTCTTCTCATTGTGCTGGGAAAGGTCCTGGCAAGGATTATTCAATATCACCTTGCCAGGCACGCTCAGGAGACACTTGCTGAGAAGAGGCTTGCGGGAGCCCCCATGTGGTTTCAGACCAGGGTGGTCCTGCAAGGGTGCCATATTCTCCATCTGCTACAGCAGAGGTGTAGGGAATTCCAACAATACCTACATCTCTGCTTTATTGAGCTGGTCAAGGCCTATGATACCATCAACAGGCCAGGGCTGTGGGCAGTTCTTCGTGCTTTCGGAGTCCCTGACCCTCTGCTCACAATCATTAAGGGCCTTCATGATGGTGGGCAGGACCGGGTAATACTATGTGGCCAGGAGTCGGAGCCATTCCCTGTTCACCTTGGGGTGCGACAGGGATGTCCTCTGGCTCCCACATTATTTAACATCATCTTTGGCCATGTAGTTTGAGACATTTTCCATGGCTGTACCGGTGCAATTTCCATCTGGTACGGATACAATGGGAGGCTGATCGATGCCCAGGTGTGGTCGAGGGATGGCTCCCTATTGCTCAACCATGTTATGTATGCCGATGATCTGGTGATTGTTGCTCACTCAGAGGAGGAGTTGGAAGCGCTGCTGCTGAAAATGGAGTGTGCCACTAAGAGGTGGGGGTCTTACCATCAGCCCAACCAAAACTAAGCACCTGACTGGGTATTTTGTGCCACCACACACTCCACCCCCTCAGCTCCCCATTGGTGATGGAGCGGTTGTGGAGAGAGTGGAGAGTTTCCCATACCTGGGCAGTGTGCTTATAACCACCTCCGGTTTGACAGCAGAGGTCTCACTCCGAATCAGTCGGGTGGCATTATATTTTCATCAATGCTGTGTGGAAGCTACCTGGTCTGTCGCTCCTCATGAAGCTTCGGGTCTTCTCGGCCACAGTCATGCCCTCCCTTCTCTATGCTTGTGAAACGTGGACCCCTCTAATGGGACATCTGAGCCAGTTAGAAACATTCAGGCTGGCATGCCTACGATCCATCCTGGGTTTAACCAGGCACGATTTATGAGGAGCTCACAAATCCTTAAAAGATCTGGACACATTCCCTTCAATGAGCTCCTCCGACAGGCAAGGCTGCATATCCCAGCCACCGCATGCCCAAGCAGCTTCTGTTTGGCCGCATAGAGGGGGCTAAATGGGCACGACATGGGCTGGAGAAGAGATGGACTGATGCGGTACAGGAGGATGTGGCTGCTGAGTAGACTTGCCGATGACTGGTACCAGAGGTGTCAAGATCGGCCTCTATGGAGGAGGCTCTTGAAGGACGCTGCTACTGGGCAGTTGGAGGCAATCCGTCCTCCAGCAACAACAGAGGGCAGAGGAGCGATGCTCCCAACGAGCAGAGCGCCGGGCGGAAAGTTTGCACAGTAGGGGGTACAGCTGATGCATCTACCAGTCATCTCAGTCAGCCAACCCATGGCACCTGCTGGGTCTGTTCCGTGACCTCCTGTCAGCAGCGAGCCTTCGACACTTCACGTGGCCTCAAAGTGCACCTGGCTTGGCACAGGCGCCGTGGTGACGTCAGCATCACTTAGTGGAGAATGGCAGGTGTTGGTATTGGTGGTGTTTATGGTTGTGTTTGTGGTGGCTCTGGTTGTGGTTGTGTTTGTGGTGGTTGTGGTGGGGTTTTCGGTGGTGTTTGTGGTGGTGTTTTAGTGGTGTTTGTGGTGGTAGTTGTTGTGGTGGTGGCGCTAGTTGTTGTGGTGGTTGGTGGCGATAGTTGTTGTGGTGGTGGTACTTGGGGTGGTGGTAGTTGGGGTTGTGGTTGTGGTGGTCACATCACATATGATGGTGATGGTCATGGTTGTGATCACCAATGTTGCTCATCATGACTGGTAATAGCGATGAGTCGTGATCACGTGTGGTGGAGGTGGTGGTGTTCGTGTTGGTTGTCAAGAGCCTTGGTTTTGGTCACGGATCGTGTTGCTCGTCACCAGCGGTAAGGGTCACGAGCCGTTGTGGTTGTTTGACTTCCCTGTCATTCGGTCGCCCACCTGAGGGTGGGCCCTCTTGCGAACGCGACTCTGCTACCACCTCTCTCTCGAGCTCTCAGTGCCACAGTCTCTGTGCCATTGTCTCTGTGTCATTGTCTCCGTGTCATTGTCTCCGTGTCATTGTCTCCGTGTCATTGTCTGTGTCATGGTCTCTGTGTCATTGTCTCTGTGTCATTGTCTCTGTGTCATTGTCTCCGTGTCATTGTCTCTGTGTCATTGTCTCTGTGCCACCACTTCCGCGTGCCCGGCACAATGACGGCGCCCGGGGCAGTGATTGATTGCGACCGATCCCCGATTGCGCCACTGATGATGATGTCACGATCGGAAATTGTTGGGGCTGCCGGTGATGACGTGCGGATGACACACACACACGTGGACGCCAATGAAGGTAATGAAGAAAGACAGTGACTACTGATGATTATGATCGTGGGGGAAGCCTTCATCCAGTAGTGGATAGATAATTACATAATGATGGCAAGGCTTTCATCTAGCAGTTGACCAACATGGCTTACGATACTGATGATGACTGATGATGCAGAACCTGCATCCAGCAGTGGATAAATAGTGGCTCATAATCATGATGGTGGTGGTTGAATGATGCGAACTTATTTTGATTTATTATAATAATGGATAATAATAGTGATTAAATGATGATTATGATTATGACGATGATGATTATTGGTTGATGATTTGTAGTGCGTGATCACAGTAGTTAACGGCGAGTGAAGGATGGCGATGACGATTGATGGCAGTTGACCAGGTTGGTTATGGTTGACCACGGTGGCGGTGGTCGGATGGCCGCAGCGAGGGACGACACCGACCTTCCCGGGCCCTGTGCCCGTGCCGAGTTGAGCTCCCTCGTGTTTTTTTGCTGCTCCGCGTGCCTCTGCTAATTACCACAATTACATCGGCCTGGCTATTTCCGCAGAGCCGTGCGCTGCGATTAAATCGCTTTGAAAGGCGAAGTTCGTGCGACTCGGGGCTGTGATGGTGCACAGCTGTCGTGCCGCGTGCGTTAACCCTTCGGCTGCTGCCTGCGAACCGCCCTTCAACTCAGCGGGCAGAGTTCACGGTGGCCGGGCGCCGGTCGCTACGCTGCACGCCTCTTCTTGACGTCGTCGCTATTATTATTATTATGGCCACGCTCCATCACCGAGGGAAGCCTCCAGACTCGTTTTGAGGAAGGCCTCACCAAGTAGGCGACGTCGCTAAGTGCAATACACTTGAGCCATTTGCAGGTCATCATCTCTCAGCATTGGGATGTTTGGCCAATGCCAATTCCATTGTTTTAGCTGTGGGAGGAAACAACAGAACCCGGAGAAAACCCATGCCTAACAAGGGGAGAATACACAGGCGGCACAAAGGGACCTGAGTCTGGAACCCAACCAAGGCTCTTCTTGTTGCGGAGCAACTGTGTTTACAAAATGAGTCTACTGCTGGATGACTCCCTTGCCACTTCATGTCGGTCACGTGGGAGTTGGACCATTTTGGTTCAATTGGTTGATGCGTCGGTCGGGTCGCTTGTGATGGTTTAGATTTTTAAACTTTCTCCGATCGATGGTCACGACTCCTTGACCCGTGGCCTCGCAGACCGTTTGACATCCTCATCCTCCTCACCATCTTCGCCAACTGCCTCGCCCTCGCCGTCTATGTGCCCTTCCCCGAGGACGACTCCAACCGCAGCAACGCCAACCTGGTACGACCACCACCAACACGATCACCACCAACACGATCACCACCAACACAATCACCACAACAATCACCACGACCACCACCACGAACACAATCACCACAACAATCACCACAACCACCACCACCAACACAATCACCACAACAATCACCACGACCACCACCACCAACACGATCACCGCCAACACTACCACGAAAACGATCACCATCACGACCACCACCACGATCACCACCACCACGATCACCACCACCACAACCACCACTACGACCACCACCACGATCACTACCACCACGACAACTGCAATTGTGATGATGACAGCGATTGTGATGATGACAACGATTGTGATGATGACAACGATTGTGATGGCGATTTCTGACATCCCCATGTGGTAGGTGTAGACCTTGATGCGTGTCATGATGGACGTTGAATTTTAATTTTGGTAATTCAGATTGTAATGATGATGGTGAGTGATGACCGAACGGGCCGTGGTGATGGACATGCTGCCCACAGCGCGGCTGTCTCGTCGCCGGCTGTCTCGTCGCCGGCTGTCTCGTCGCTGCTGCGTGCTGTCCGCACGTTGCCCGTGCTCGGAAACCTCTTCCTTGCAGAGCAAGCCCAGGCCGCTTGGCGCTGTGAGGAGCGAGCGCTCACTCTACGCTGCCACGCGTCCTCGTTTGTTTTGTGCTCCCCCGGAGCGGTGACCGCGCGACACTGCCTTTGAGAAAAACACACGGGGCTGAGGAGTTCCACGGATGCCTATGCGTTGAACTTCTTTCGTACCGTACGTAGCCAACCGTGTGCGTCTGTGTGCGTGTCTGCGTGCGTGTGTTTGTATATGAGGAGTGATGTGAGGACGTAGTGTGATGTGTACGCATTGCCACTAGGGACACAAAAGCGAATGAGTGCTGGCCACCCACCCCCTCGTGTACCGACCCAGCCTCCATGAGCGCTCCTGCTCGCGAACACCACTTTCGCCAAACGTCTGCTAAGCCGAAGCAGGGCGTCTTTGCCGAGTGATCAATCAACCTGAAGCTAACAGCACACCACCGCCGCTTTTCAGAGGACGGCCCTGGAAGCTCGCACCATAAAAATACTTCTGACATGAATGCAGTTGTATTCTTATCTCGCGTACAGTACATAGACATCACTTTGACATGTCCTTCTTTGTGAGGCTGTGGGTCTCTATGTGAATCAGTGGGTCTCTATGTAAGTCACTGATAACTACCATGAGATCATAGACTCACTGTAGCGGCCCGGCTCGGCGTGTCGGAGCCGCAAGGCCTCCTGCGCATTACGTGTTGTATTTTTCATTTCCATGAATTCAGCCGACGTTCAAATCGCAACCTCCCTAGTCTCCCTCTCTCTGCATCTTCCCCCCCCCTCCGCTATTTGTGGGAGCCCTCGCTCTAAACATAGTGCGAGCATGGAGCAAAGTCACGCCCAGACCGATAGCTCATCCCAACCCCCCTCCCAGCAGTGCTGTCCATGTGGGTCTCTATGTGAATCTATGGACCTCTATGCGAGTTTATGGGTCTCTGTGTGAGTCCGTGGGTCTCTGTGCGTGTCTATGGGTCTCTATGCAAATCTGTGGATCCCTGTGATTCTATAGGCCTCTATGTATGTAGTCAGGTCTCAAGTAAATCTAAGGGTCGAAATTAAGTCCATGTCTCAGCAAGCCTTTCGGCCTCTATTGGAATGTATCGGTCCCTTTGTGAGTCCGAGTCTCACTGTTATTATCATTGTACTGTTACTATCATTGTAATGATAGCGTAATTATGATCATGATAATAGCAATTCAATCTTTTAACTCGTGCCCCGTATACAGGAGGGGGCCCTGCATTAGGATATTTGGACAATCGCTGTAGGAAGGAGGTGTCTGGATTCGTGTTCGGGAACCCGAGAACCCGGGGGGGGAAACCTTCCAAGAGGTTTACTCAGCGGCTCTTGTCCAACTTTCATCTTTTTGCTTTTCGCTTTTATGATTGTGGTGACTCAGGGAGGTCCCTCTTACAAACGAAAATACTGTAATCTGGTCAATCTGAATTATTCGTTAAATAAATCTCTACGTGGTCCACCAACCCTCGCCTCCAGTGCACTGGATGGCAGACGGCGCAGACCCCTTCCAGCGCTCGCATTTTATGAAAGGGATTTGACGAAATCTCTCCCTTCCTCCTCCTCCCTCTCCTCCCCCTCATCCCTCCCTCTCTTCCACCTCCTCCCTCCCTCAAATTGTTCCCACAAGTGCAGCGAGGATGGCGAGCCAGATATGGCTTTTTTCTGCATGGTGGGAGGGTGAGTGGGTGGGTGGGTGGGGAGCGGTAGGGTAGTGGTTAGCGTACTGCGCTACGAACCCGGAAATCAATGCCCGTTCACGTTCAAAACCAGTGAGGATTATCTGAACCGGTCCTGGGCCTCCACTAGGTCGACTCAGCCTCAAATGAGTACCTGGTGTAGTGGTGTGTTAACATCGCCACTGAAGAGACAAAGGCGGCCGGGCTTGTGGGTGGCCATCCGCCCTCTCGAGTGCCGTACCTGCCTTTTCGTAGGTGCTACTCGCTAACAGCACTTGCCCCACGAGTCTGTCGAGGCTATGCGGGGGTCTTTGTCTTTTGGTTGGGTGGGGATGAGAGGATGGAGGAGAAGTGGCGGGGGTGGCAGCGGCAGCATTAATTAATTATTTAATCGGTATCCGGGTTGTGTTTTTGCCGCTCTCCACTTTGCTCGCCGCTCGCATCAAAGCGGCGGCGGCGGCAGCAGCCGCGAGGTTCGCGGCGCCTCTCAGGGCCCCCGACGCCGCGGGGCCCGGGCCTCCTGCGGGGTTTCACTCCGCTCTGTGTGTGGGCGATGGCGCTGATTGCGCCTAATCATCTGACCACGTTTGTGTCGTGGGGCCCTTCCACCAACCCGACGCAACCAAACGCATGAAATGGTCGCGCGTGGCGCAGGGGGGCAGCGACGGCGCTGAGTGCGATCCTTGCCACCGCGTCTTGCTCACGCAAGGCTCGTGCGTGACCAGAGCCCGCCTACCCCGCGTGGACATTCCACGTGCTTGGCTGCTTGGCTGCGTGTCGGGTGGTGGAGGGTTCTTTTTGACGTACAATTGATCAGATCGTTACGGGGCCTCACGCCCAAATCAGCTACGGCACAAGATACTCGCCCTGCAAACGATGCGCTCTCCCCGTGCATCATCTCGGTTTCGTTCAGATCACCGTCTCTCTCTGGGGTGAATAAAATTGGTACCACTCTGTGGGACGTTGGTGAGGTTTGTTTCGTGATGGGTATGGTGCCGGGAGTAAGAATGTGGAATTTTCACTCCTGGCTGAGAAGGGCCGCCAGTCGGAGCGACGCGTGGAACATCACTCGTCATCATTGCCTGGCCACGTCGCACATGGGTTAATGGGTCACCGAGAGATGCATGAAGCTCGCAACCCGCTGGGATGTGGGGTGGCAGTACAGCAAGGGCGTTCGTGAACCCGGCGTGTGCGGTGGACGTCCTCTGGGTTTCCCTCCATAGCTAAGAGGCACTCTCTCAGTGTAACCGGTACTGGGCCAAACGTTCCAATGCTGCAAAATAACCTGCAAATCACTCAATTAGGACCACACACAGCAGCAGCAGCAACATCGCCGCCCCCCTACCGTGAACACTTGGCAGGACCCTCCTGAAAAGGAGTCTTGAGACTCATTGAGGCTTTCCTGGGTAAACAGGCTTAATAATAATACTACTCGAGTACGACAACATTCACCACAGCGCTGTCCCATCCCCCACTGTACATGCAGCGGAGCGTGAGTCAGGCTTTGCCTGTGGGAGATGGCGAGAATGTCTGCTCGGGTTTATCCCCAAACTTGGTTCGCTCGACTCGAGAGCTTCCCCAGAAACAATTATTCGGGTGTCACAGTCGAAGGTCAAAGCCATCGCTGCTTACCCCGAATCATCGCGCACCCCCCACCCCCCACCACCACACTCCCCCGGGAGGGAGAGACGCGGCTGGCTTACAGGAGAGCCCTCCCGTTGTTGTGGTGGTGGTGGTTGTGGTGGTGGTTGTTGTTATGTCGTTGCCAAGCGCCGGCCCAACAATGCCGAGGGGCCAGCAACAAGCAGCACTATGTTGAATGCGCATGCCGCTGCCGAGGCATCAGCGCGATGTTCCCCAACACCACGACCGTCGACGACTCGTCACGCTCAGCAGAGGAGCACTCGCTGGGGCTGCCTCGTCGCTGCGGTGTGGACCTGGGCCGAAGGGGGCACGTGGAGCGGGGGGTGGGTCGGTGTTTTGCATAAATCGGTGATTGGGATAATCGTTACAGACAGTGCGGCGACGCGGGGATTCGCCGTTATTGGGAGACGCTTCAATGCCTGGGGCTCCGTGAGCCACACGAGCCCCCCCCCCCCCCCCGTGTGATGTAATAGCCGGCACAGCGACGGTGGCGATGATGTAGCGCAGCGTACGAAACGACACACAGCGGGTGTGCAAGGAGGTGTTTTGGCCGATTATTTATTTTGATGTTTACGTTCCCCACAACAACAATAGGTCCCACGTCTCACAGAGCGAGGTTCCTTTCCAATAACCATCTGGTAGCTCGCCAGCAAACGGGTCCAGAGTGTTTGCTGGGGAAATGATGTACTTGCGGAAGGCAGGTCGCTGATGGGATGTGTAAAATAATTGCGTGTATATTTCATGTGAAGGATCGGATCTGGCAAAGAGGATAATTGTCTGATGATTAATTGAGCTACTTATGTTCCACCGTGGCGGAGCGAATGATTACTTTTTTCGGATTACTTTCGCGGATTACTTTCATTTGGAAGTAATCCGCGTCTCCTCCACCCACCCCTGCCGCACCCCAGCGCCTCCCCCGCAGCAGCAGCTGAGAGTGAAAGTTAAATTTAAATATCCTCGGCCGCTCCGTCGCTGGAAAAGAAAACTCCCTTGCTGGTGATGTGCGATGTTGGGCACTTTGGCTGGGACCAATTCTCATTGCCTCGGAACCGCCGCGCGTCAGAGCCGGTGATGGCGAGGCTGACGAGGCGTGTGGCCGCTCGCCACGGGTCACTGACGCGCGTGTGGGGAGGTCAGCCCTCCCGTCGTTGACGTGTCATCTCGTGATTGCTATTTATTTGCTCGCGTCCGTAACTTTATTTTAGCTTTTTGCGCCATCGATCCGCCTCGTTGGCGCTGCCGGTCGGCTGGGGGCACAGAGATTCGAATTCCAGCAGGCCGCCCTGGTTAACGCGGCGGGAGTCAACGTCGCCAGTGTCGCCGCACACAGCAGCATCATCACACACAGTGGAGGGAGGGGGGGGCGGAGGGGGAGCAGGAGGATTTGGCCAGAGGGCGAACTTTATTTTTTTATTGAACCACGTGATGGAATCTGTTTGCGTGAAGAGGCAGTGGGGATCACGTTACCTGTGACAGCTGAATTGGGCTGTGGGAATTTTGTTTTCATTTCATATCCTCATCAGCCATGGTCAATCCACTGCTGGATGAAGACCTCCACAAGCCACCGCCACCTCTAAAGATTCTGCAGGTCAACCGCCCACCCAGCCCCCTGCACATGACTGATTTCATCGCTCCATCTCCAAGGCTGACACTCCGTTATCATTCTTGACCGTGTCCCATTGTCCTCTCTTGTGACGTCATTTTTAAAAATCCAAATTCCAATTGTACTGTGAGTGTGACGTGGGTGGGTGAGTTTAGAAGCGGAGTAGGTGTTAGGGAGCGGTTAGTGCTCTGCGCTACAAACTCGGTGACCTAAGTTCGATTCAGGTTCATGGCCTACACCAGAGGCGATTATCTAAACAGGTCCTGGGCCTTCCCTAGGTTGACTTAGCATTAAATTAGTTTCTGGTGCAGTTTGTAAACATCAGCATTGGGGAGACAAAGGCGAGCGGGCGTAGTGCTGGTCACCCATCCCATCGTGCGCCGTGCCGGCCTTCATAGGCGCTCGCTAACAGCGCTTGCTCCAACAGTCTGTTAAAATTATGAGGGTGATCTTTGTATCTTTGTCTTTTTGGATAAGTGTGTGAGTGAGCGGGAGACTGAGTGGGTGGGTGAGTGACTGGGTGAGTGAGTGAGCAGGCGAATTAGTGGGTGGGTGAGTGACTGGGTGAGTGAGAGAGCAGGAGACTGAGTGGGTGGGTGAGTGACTGGGTGAGTGAGAGTGCAGGCGAATGAATGGGTGGGTGAGTAACTGGGTGAGTGAGTGAGCGGGAGAATGAATGGGTGGTTGAGTGACTGGGTGAGTGAGAGGGCAGGTGAATGAGTGGGTGGGTGAGTGACTGGGTGAGTGAGTGAGCGGGAGACTGAGTTGGTGGGTGAGTGACTGGGTGAGTGAGTGAGCAGGCGAATTAGTGGGTGGTTGAGTGACTGGGTGAGTGAGAGAGCAGGAGACTGAGTGGGTGGGTGAGTGACTGGGTGAGTGAGAGTGCAGGCGAATGAATGGGTGGGTGAGTAACTGGGTGAGTGAGTGAGCGGGAGAATGAATGGGTGGTTGAGTGACTGGGTGAGTGAGAGGGCAGGTGAATGAGTGGGTGGGTGAGTGACTGGGTGAGTGAGTGAGCGGGAGACTGAGTTGGTGGGTGAGTGACTGGGTGAGTGAGAGGGCAGGTGAATGAGTGGGTGGTTGAGTGAGTGACTGGGTGAGTGAGTGAGCGGGAGACTGAGTGGGTGGGTGAGTGACTGGGTGAGTGAGAGAGCAGGTGAATGAGTGGGTGGGTGAGTGAGTAACTGGGTGAGTGAGTGAGCGGGAGACTGAGTGGGTGGGTGAGTGACTGGGTGAGTGAGAGAGAGAGCAGGCGAATGAGTGGGTGGGTGAGTGACTGGGTGAGTGAGTGAGCAGCTGAATGAGTGGGTGGGTGAGTGACTGGGTGAGTGAGAGGGCAGGTAAATGAGTGGGTGGTTGAGTGAGTGACTGGGTGAGTGAGTGAGCGGGAGACTGAGTGGGTGGGTGAGTGACTGGGTGAGTGAGAGAGCAGGCGAATGCATGGGTGGGTGAGTAACTGGGTGAGTGAGTGAGCGGGAGAATGAATGGGTGGTTGAGTGAGTGACTGGGTGAGTGAGTGAGCGGGAGACTGAGTGGGTGGGTGAGTGACTGGGTGAGTGAGAGAGCAGGTGAATGAGTGGGTGGGTGAGTAACTGGGTGAGTGAGTGAGCGGGAGAATGAATGGGTGGTTGAGTGAGTGACTGGGTGAGTGAGTGAGCGGGAGACTGAGTGGGTGGGTGAGTGACTGGGTGAGTGAGAGAGCAGGCGAATGAGTGGGTGGGTGAGTGACTGGGTGAGTGATTGAGCGGGAGACTGAGTGGGTGGGTGAGTGACTGGGTGAGTGAGTGAGCGGGAGACTGAGTGGGTGGGTGAGTGACTGGGTGAGTGAGAGGGCAGGTGAATGAGTGGGTGGGTGAGTGACTGGGTGAGTGAGCGAGCGGGAGACTGAGTGGGTGGGTGAGTGACTGGGTGAGTGAGAGGGCAGGTGAATGAGTGGGTGGGTGAGTGAGTGAGCGGGAGACTGAGTGGGTGGGTGAGTGACTGGGTGAGTGAGTGAGCGGGAGACTGAGTGGGTGGGTGAGTGACTGGGTGAGTGAGAGGGCAGGTGAATGAGTGGGTGGGTGAGTGACTGGGTGAGTGAGTGAGCGGGAGACTGAGTGGGTGGGTGAGTGACTTGGTGAGTGAGTGAGCGGGAGACTGAGTGGGTGGGTGAGTGACTGGGTGAGTGAGTGAGCGGGAGACTGAGTGGGTGGGTGAGTGACTGGGTGAGTGAGTGAGCGGGAGACTGAGTGGGTGGGTGAGTGACTGGGTGAGTGAGTGAGCGGGAGACTGAGTGGGTGGGTGAGTGACTGGGTGAGTGAGTGAGCAGGTGAATGAGTGGGTGGTTGAGTGAGTGAGTAAAGAACTTGGGAAGAGAAGTGACGGGAGGGGGAAGCTTCGTGCTGGGGAAAACCTGAGAGGTGTCTCTGGGGTCGTGACTTCTACTCAACAGCCCCCCCCTGTCCGAGCCTGTACCCTCGGGATTAGAGGTTATTTACGGCCCCCAAGAAGCACTGTACAAAGCCCCCCACCCCCGGCACCTAATTAATTGCTCCTCAGCCCGACACTCGATAGCGCCTCGAGCTTGTTGCTCTTGATGAGCGTGACGGACCCTCCGTGACGGACCCTCCGTGACGGACCCTCCGTGACGGACCCTCCGTGACGGACCCTCCGTGAATCATCTGCAGTAGATGTTTGTTCCAGCTCCCCTCCCCTTCGCACGCGAGATTTTCCGTAACAATGTCGCGATGTCGTCTTCGTGCTCCGTGCTGATCGTGGAAGATCAACTCGCTGGAGCCGAATTTGTAGCGCCCACGGAGGAAAAAATGCTGCCAGAACCGGCGCCAACAATTTCCCGAGTGAAGACAGTGATAGACAATGGAGATTTTTATATCTTTATATCTTTATATGTTACGAACATTTGATTAGCACAGGCTCAAAACGTTAAGCAGCCAGCAACAAACATCACTATCAAAGTTGTAACAGATTAGATAGATAGTGTAACGCGTCTCTTGAATTGAGCAAGGCTATTATTATAATGAGAGTTTGGGGAAAGAGACGGTGATGGGAGAAGGGAATTCCAAAGTGGAGCAGTGGGAGGAAGAAGCAGAGAGACAGAGGTCGTGTGACTTGCAGTGTGGTGAGTGGCTGGTGAGTGAGTAGCTTAATGGGTGAGTGTGTGATTAGTGTATTGTTTTGACCTGAAGTCTGGTGAGTGAGTGGGTGGGTGAGTGGGTGGGTGGGTGAGTGGGTAGGTGAGTGAGAGTGGGTGGGTGGGTGAGTGGGTGGGTGGGTGGGTGAGTGGGTGGGTGGGTGAGTGGGTGGGTGGGTGGGTGAGTGGGTGGGTGGGTGGGTGAGTGGGTGAGTGGGTGAGTGGGTGGGTGGGTGAGTGGGTGGGTGGGTGGGTGAGTGGGTGGGTGAGTGGGTAGGTGAGTGAGAGTGGGTGGGTGGGTGAGTGGGTAGGTGAGTGAGAGTGGGTGGGTGGGTGAGTGGGTGGGTGGGTGGGTGAGTGGGTGGGTGGGTGAGTGGGTGGGTGGGTGGGTGGGTGAGTGGGTGAGTGGGTGAGTGGGTGGGTGAGTGGGTGGGTGGGTGAGTGGGTGGGTGGGTGGGTGGGTGGGTGAGTGGGTGGGTGAGTGAGAGTGGGTGTGTGGGTGGGTGGGTGGGTGTGTGGGTGGGTGGGTGGGTGTGTGGGTGGGTGGGTGGGTGAGTGGGTGGGTGGGTGGGTGAGTGGGTGAGTGTCTTGTTTTGACCTGCAGTGGGGTCGTGGTGGTTCACAGCGCGTGGTCAGGCTGCTATCCCGAGTCCTCCGCACGAGTGGCCGAGTGAATCTGCGAGTAAAGCTCGCGGGACCAGTGACCAGGGGAAGAGTGGCAGAGGACGCGTCCCGGAGCTGACGCTCTGCCCACTAGGGTAGTTCACGGTGTGCCCACCAGGGTAGTTCACGGTGTGCCCATCAGGGTAGTTCACGGTGTGTTCACCAGGGTAGTTCACACTGTGCCCACCAGGGTAGCCACCGGTCCACCCGACCCCGATTGCACCGGCACGGTCCGGGAATTGCTCAGTACCGAGATCTGCTCGCCGTGTTGCTGCGTTGTGAAATGAACTGCGCGGTGCTGATGAGCGGCTCGGGCTGCCTGAGGGACGTGTCCAGGTTTGTTTGGTGCACACACACACGGGGAGAGAGGTTCTCTTGCCACGGTCCCCTGCCGCGGCACTGCGCCTGGCCTGGCACGAGGGAGTGGCCGGGAGGGGTGGAGAGGGCGGCCGGGGTTCAGGAGGAGGCTGATTCATTGTGATTGAGACCCGCGACTGGGGAGATGTAATGCTCCCACTTCTTCAGGATGTATGTTCGGTGTGTATTGCCCGGATGTCTAATTGGTTGTTTTTGTTGAGGGCGGCAATGTCTCGTTTATTCGGTTCAGTTCCATGACGCTCCCTCCCTCCCTCCACTTCTTCCAAACATGCGTTTCGAGAGAGCGTTGTCCGATGTGTGGGAGCCTGATGCCCCCCCCCCCGCGACGCCACTCATCGCTGCCGGCGTCAGCGCCGCCCGGCAGCGATGCGCGCGCGACCCCCTGGCCACGGCGCACATCGGCGGCGAGCCGCTCGACCGTCTGGGAGCGACCCTGGAGTTACTTCGCATTCGGTGCGGCGTGTCAACATAGGCGCGTCAATGAACGCAATGGGGAGACAAAGGCGTCCGGGCTGATCTTCCCGGGCGCTCGCTGACGGCACTTGCCCCAACATGTTGAGCTATACGGGGGATCTTTGTCTTAGCGGGGTAATGGCAGCGGCTCTCAAGCGCCGCGGCCTCGGTTTGCCAGGACCATGAATCACCCCGACAGCAGCAGCAGGATTCCAGCATCGACTGAGGTTGTGCTCTGTGCAGCAGCAGCGCTACTTTAATATAATTGTTCGGAGTTAACGAGACTTTAACCCGATGAGTAATGTAGCCAGATGATTAACACAGCCATGCAGTTCAGATGAGACTGTTGTACAAATCAGATTCATCATTTTACAATTGCTACTAATATAATGGTTAAGTTTGATGCAGGAACTGTGGTGTTGCTCGCCCTACTCGATATGGGGGTTGTCTTTGTTGAATGCGACGGGGTTTGTGTCGATCCGATCGAGAGCGGTGTTCGAGTCGGTGGCGATCAACGTTGCTGCCGTCCCCGCGCGCGTCGGGCAGCTGAACGTCTCTCGCGTGCAGCTGACTCCAATCGCGATCATTCACGGGGAGGGTGGGGGGGTGTCACGGGGGAGATGTAAACACGATTCGAGTTGGTGTCGAGATCTGTGATTGTAGAGCGGTGGTGCAGAATGGAGCGTTTGTTTTTGCGCGCGGCGCGCACGGAGTAAGAATATTGTTTGGTCGGAGAGAATGCCACTCGCTCGCTCGGCTCTCCTGAGACACAATGAGGTTCATTTCCTTTTTCGCGAAATAGCGATTGTTAGGAGAGTGGGTAAGGCCGCTCACAGTCACAAATACAAATATCCCCCGTGTAGCCGTAACTAATGTAGGGGCAAGTGCTGTTAGCGAGTAGCACCTATGAAGGCCGGCACGGCACACGAGGTGGTGGGTGGCCAGCACCATATCCGGCCGCCTTTGTCTCCCGAGTAGCGATGCTCCCACACAGCACTAGGTCCTCATTTGAGGCTGAGTCAACATAGGGGAGGCCCAGGACCGGTTCAGATCATCGTCACTGATGTTGACCGTGAGCGGGAATCGAAGCGTGCTGACCGCTCCCCGACACGTGAAGTGGTAAACCCAAGGACAGGGTGGGAGGTCGAGGCAGGAATGAGGATTCGAGATGGAAGGAGCGGGGGGGGGAGCCCCCCCCCCTCAGTCACACCCAGCCCCTCCTCTCCGGCTCGCGCTAATGTAATGAAGGCGTCATCGTTCATCCATCAGCGGTGGGCGTGAGTCAATGCCGACAACACTCTCCCTAACACTCTCGCTCGCTCATCTCTCCTGCGCCCCCCTCGCATCTCACCGAGCACTCTCCCCCCCGCGCCCCCCCCCCGCGCCCTCGCATCTCACCGCCCCCCCCCCCCCGCGCCCCCCCCCCGCGCCCTCGCATCTCACCGCCCCCCCACGCCCCCCCCGCGCCCTCGCATCTCACCGCGCCCCCCCCGCGCCCCCCCCGCGCCCTCGAATCTCACCGCCCCCCCCCCGCGCCCCCCCCCCCCCACGCCCTCGCATCTCACCGCCCCCCCCCCCCGCGCCCCCCCCCGCGCCCTCGCATCTCACCGCCCCCCCCCCGCGCCCCCCCCGCGCCCTCGCATCTCACCCCCCCCCCCCGCGCCCCCCCCCGCGCCCTCGCATCTCGCCGCTTCCCTCTCGCCGCTTGCCGAGCTCCCACACTCTGCTCGCTCTGTCTCTGAGCTCCCACGATTTCACGGAAATTACATTTTAAAAAATTACATCAATAACAACATATTTCGGGGTTATTATTGCGCTAATAACAAGGCACTACCATGGTCGTTATTATCGTTACGATTACACAGATCGCCTGTGTCTGCACACGCCCGTCTCAAGACTGTTTCAGAATCAGAATCTCTCTTTGTCCTGGAGGAATCTGATGAGCTATGAAGCTCTTTTTCACTGACGCCCAGAAGGGGCAGCTCGGCAAATAGAGAAAAGGTAAGCAAGTAACGATAAATACATAACTATAAAACATATAAGTACATACATTCATGCCGATTCTTTAACTCCAAATGTTTCCAATGAAGGTGGCGGAGTTTGCTCCAAATAACCGCACGCCAAACAGTTTATTTTTTGGACAGAAGCGAAAGAGACATAAATCGGATGTGTGCGGTGATGTCCGAGTCATTCCGATCGAAGAGAGAACCAGCGGAGGCTGGCCCCGAGTCGAGGTCCAGAGGAATGTGCTGGCAGATCGCGGAGCCGTGTGAGCGTGGAGTTGGTGGCGCAGCGGTTAGCGAACATCGTTTATGGACATGGAAACCCGAGTTCAATTGCCCCACTCAAAACCCATATTGCTTATATCTGACCTAGACCTGGTCCTCCCCGAGGTTGACTCTACCTTAAATGAGTGGCTGGTGCGGTGTGTAAACGGAACTGGGGAGACAAAGGCGTTCAGGCGCGGTGCTGGCCACCCACCCCTCGTTTGCCGTGGCGACCTTCATAGGTGCTGCTCGCTCATCGCACTTGGCCCAACCGTCTGCTCAGACAACATGGGGGATCTTCTTGTGTGTGTGCGCGCGAGTTGGAATGTGGAATGGAGCAGCTGGTATTTGCATTCTGCCCTGCAGTGCGGATGACATCACGTGCACACGTTCAAGCCCCCCCCCCCCTGCTGGGCGAGCCCCCCCCCCCGACCCCCCATGCCGTGTGAGTGACGGGGACTCTTTGACCATCCTGCAACCTCGCTGGTTCCTGCCGGCTGGTGAAGGCAGGGAGCATCGATGATGAGGCGCAGTACAGTGTGTTTCTGCGCTGCGCACTGTTGACGACGGAGCCTTGCAGAGTGCTCTAGCTGGTTATGCTGCTCGACATCGGTGTCGTCCTGCCCGAGTTTGACTCGGCCTTGGTGAGTGCCACTGCCCTCCTATCCAATGGACACTGCGCATGATGTCGTCATTCATGCGCGTGGCACACAAAATCAGGAACGGATTGAAATCATTGATGAGTCCTGGATTTCAAGTCTACGAGTCACTCACACACACACCGATGCTGAGGGCAGGGCCCAACGGCTCAAAACGTCAAGCGCCCAGCAACAAACAGCACCATCAGAGTGGTAATGTAGTACGGGCAGTCCTCGACTTACGGACGGGTTACCTTCCTGAGACCCTTTCGTCGATTTGTTCGTATATCGGAGCTCAATATTTAATTGGACATAGGGTCAGTGTTATAAAATGTGTTATGGTTCAACAACTCATAAATAAAAATACAAATTGTACATTTAGATGTAATACTTAATAAATACTGTAAAGTGACTAAAACATAATTATGTAACATGAAAATAAATAGTCAGTTTTATTTTCACTTACCTTGAGTCGAATGGTTCACTGTCAGTGTGCACCACGCGTGGTGCTGGGACTCGGTGCATCTCGTCGAGGAGGATCGCTACGCCTAATAACACAGTTCCACCCTTCAGTTCGTTAGTACAGCCACACGTTTGCAAGTCGTATGGTTAAAAATAATAACATCTCAAGGCGCTTCGTTCATCATACGGCTGTTCACAAGTCGTACGCTCGTATCTCGGGGACTGCATGTACTTATTTAGCGCGGGCACTTGAGACTCTGACTTGCAGAGTGGAGTTCACTGTGCTGGTCGGATCATTCACTTCCCCGGGTGAGAGGAGGGGTGAGGTTCTGCCGAGGGGTGCGACACGACCGCTGAATCCATTGCCCCCACAAAGTGGTAAGAGACAAGATTTACCACTCTTCTCGAATTGTGCACGGTTCACTCGGGGCTTGGGAAAGGAACGGATGGGAGAAGATTCCAAAGTGATGTCTTCAACATAGACCGAGTCCTCAACACGGTTGGAGGAGCGAGGTTCACAGGAACAGTGACCATGGCAGTAGCCACAGAAGAGTGATAAAGAGGCAGCTGACCGCCGTTGAGCGAGTGATTGGAGTGAATCGGTGAGTTCTGGATCGGCGACCGAGGGGGACATCTCGTAGCTGGTGGTGGTGAGACTGAAGAGTGACCCTTGGAGAGCAGGTTTCGATCGTGAAGCAGCTGAGGAATCTGGCATAAGGAAGGAAGCGGTGGCGAGGTTTGGTGCCATCAATGGTACCACCTCTTGACCCTGCCATTGGGGGAGTGGTGGAGTCACTGCCAAGGCCAACCTCTGGATCCCCGGCGCTGGGTTTATTATTCACTGAGCACAGCACAGCCAACTGTTCAAGTAAAATGTCCACCATCATTGATTGATTTTTCTCTCCATTGCAAAAGTTGTATTTTATTTAACCAGGTACGAGCCAATTGAGATGTTCTCCATTTGTCCAATGTCCCTTTCTGCCGCAGTAAGTGCTGTTTATTTGACTTGAATATAAGGTAGTGGGGAATCTATTGGCCAGATGAAATATTATGGGGCATCTGTGTGCGCAAGTGGGTGTGTGAGAGAGAGTGGTAGGGTAGTGGTTGGCACACTGCTGTACGAACCCGGTCAACGGAGTTTGATTTCCACTCATGGCTAACATAAGTGGTGGATATCCATCGCAGAGAGACCCAAAGACCCACACACACCGGGGGAGCAATGGGGGAGTAATGTCTCCCTCTCTAGAATTAGCAATCGTGTTCGCTCGAGTCGCTGTGTCGTGGGGGGGCATGGGGCCTCCCTGGGGACACGAGGGGGGGTACCCCCACCACTCCGGTTCTTCCGAACGGACCCCCCTCCCGTGATGAGCCTCATTTTAATCTCGACCCGGTCGCTCGCTCGCTCTCCCCCTCTCTGACGGAGATGATTCACGCGGAATGGAGTGGACATGACATGTCGTGCGTAAACTCTGCCCTGTTTAAAAAAATAAAAAGTTTGCGTGAAAATCAAGTTAAAAACGCTGCTGTAATGAACAATCACCGCTTTAATTACCAAATTAGGATTCTTATTCATACTCTCACGCACAGATCCCAGCTCAAATTCACACGCATTCACTATTTGCGAGTGCTGGCAGAAGGGCCTCCACTAGAGGGACCTCTAGAGAGCCCCATATAATAGTGTATTTGGCCTACTCTTCCAAGGTGGCCAGGCATGTTGGAAGAGGTAGGATTAACCATACTTTACCACACCATACGTGACAAATGTATCCTTCGACTAACTGTGATGTAACCATTTATACTGCCGGACGCGTTTCTCAATCGGCCCACTTCTACGATGAACGCTGTGCAGTCAACTCTCTGTGAAGTTCGCTACGAGACCGGCACCAGCTATCGGTACAAATCAGTTGGCGCCTGTTCACAGACGCCGCCGGCTCCCGGGCAGGTGGCGGCACTAAACACGCGCCGGTGAGCACAGCTGGCCTCGTCCATTCCGCTTCTCTCCTCTGTTTACAGAGAGCTCGGAAAACGTTGAATCGCTCGGGCGCCGTGGCAGAAGCGACAACGCGACGGTACTCAGACTGCGCCCCAACACCTGCTGACCCGAGTTGGATTGCCGGCCACGACTCGAACTGGATACAGTGTGGCTCGCCCCCTCCCCTCTCCTTCCTCAGCCCACACTGGCCAGCTCAACATTTCTAACACAGTTCAGAATATTGATTTATGCTGGAGGAATCCGATGAGATATGAAGCTCTTTTTCACAGATGTCCAATAGTTTCACAGATGTCAAGTTTCTGAGCAAAGGCCCGGAGGCCTGAAATGTCAAGTGGCCAACAACAAAAACAGTACCACCCGAATAGCAACAGCACCATCAGGGGTCCAGTATACCAATCCCAGCTGAGATTGAGGCATTGCTTGCTCAGCTCCTCTTTACAGCCAGTGGTGGAAATTCCACATTCATATGGAAGAGGCAAATATACCCACACGACAAATACTGTTGACTTCTACAAAGTGATACTCGGTGGTACTCATTTTATCAACCCCGGAGGGTAGGATGATTGGCCAAGTCAACTCCCGGCCCCCACGCTTCTTCCCCAACCAGGAGTTGAACTCGCGACCTTCCGATTGCGAGCCGCTGGCTCCACCGCTGAGCCTCGTGGCCAGGTGGAGCCCCCCTCGGCAGCCTCCCGCACCTCGTCTCTTCTCCTCTGTGCTCGGAGCCAGCGTCCCTATTTGTGTCGCTGTGACTTCACTGTGCGCTTGGGCAGCAGCGGAGAGCGCCGTGCGTCTTCATTCATCACGGCCACAAATACACAACCCTGGAGGTCATCTGCCTACCGCTACCACCAAACCCCTTCGCTGTCTCTCCCACCACAACGCTCATCCCTCATCTCTCGCCCTCACCTCTCACCGTCACCGCAGCCGCTCCTAGAGCTGCACAGGAGCTGCCGTCACTGTGCTGGGGTCAACAGGAAGCCGTCGTGAGGTTCGGAGGAAACGCGGAGATCGGGAGGAAGGGAGGGCAGGTGTGTGTGTGTGTGCGTGTCTTTGTGTGTGTGTGTGTGCGTGTCTTTGTGTGTGTGGGGAGCAGTAGTGTAGCGGTTCACGCTTTGCGCTACTAACCCCGACACGAGTTGGATTCCTGCTCAGGGACAACACCGGTGACGATTATCTGAAACGGTCCTGAGCCTCCGCTAGGCCGACTCGGTCTCAAATGAGTACCTGGTAGGATGTGTAAACATCATTACCATTATCACCACCACTACCACCGTCAACATTACCACCACCATCACCATCAACCACCGATGTGGACATCATCTCTGCCACCATTATTATCCCTTTCACCATCTCCAGTACGTGACACATATCCGCGTCTTGATTTGAAGCTTTCGTGACTGCAGGAATTACTCTTTGGTTCTTGTGGTAAAGTGACGTAGAAAGAAAATAAATTAAATAATATAATTCGACGTTTCGATTGCAACACAAGCCATCGTCATCAGGTGCGTCTCCGTGTCTGTGTTCTGTCTCTAAGTTCACGAGGTTTGTTTTATACCTGATGACGACTGCTTGTGTTGCAATCGAAACGTCGTATTCTATTATTTAATTTATTTTCTTTCAACGTTACTTTACTGAAAGAACCAAAGAGTATATCATCGTCTGTTTACACATTAGCACAATAGTCACCCGATATGTAACTTATTTTGTAATTGTACTGTGATCAGTCTAAACACAATCTGTCCGAGCCAACTCGCGACAGGAAATGGTTTACATATTCTATTGATTTGTGTTTGTGCGATATTGCAATACGCTCGTGCCACAGTTGCTGTTCCTGTGCTGGTTGACATCCCCTGGTGGCTGTGCTCTGTTGGCTTTGCTGCTGCTGCTGTCACCGTGCTGGCACAGGAGGCCAGCCTCGTGGAGGAGACTCCACGAGGCTGGCCACTCGAATCAACTTGACCCGCCACCGCATTGTGTACACAGCATCAACCTCCAGGTGTAGACCTGCCCGTCTCATTTCACTCTGCTCTGAACACCCCGCCAGGCGAAAGGGGCGAGTGTTTTGTATGTTTGTGATGTTTGTGCCTCTACACAGTCCATTAATGTGTACAGTACATTCCACTCAGCCGCTGTGTACTGCTGTGTCATTCCCAAGGAATGTGAATTCAGTCTTTACGCGTCTCACCTGCCAGCATTGATTTATTGAAATGTATACATTTATATATTTAAATTCGTTGCGCCTGCTGAACCAGTAAGAGCCTCGCTGAGTCTCAACTCCCTGAAGGCTGTTCCCAAGAGGGTTTTGCCCAGGACCGTCCACCACGCCTCGCTGAGGCCAGACCCAGGCACATGCCACGGCCAGCCTCGGGAAATCATCAAAACCGTGCGTTGTCTGCCGTCAAGGGGATCGCTTTGACTGCTTTCGTAAAGGATAATGGTTGATTGCCCTCACACCCCGAGTTTGCGAATTGCACAACCTCTCTGTGGTTCCACGTAGCCCTCGCCTCCGAAATGCGGGAGCACAAAGGTTGCGGCCGTTGTGGAGGGGACAGGAGCTCCGCGTCAGGGACGAGTCGCTGCGGTGGCCGCTGAGCCGGGGGGGGCTCCGTCGTGTCTCGGGGCCCTTCGTGACCGACAGACAAACAGCGCCGTCGATGTCGCCGTCGATGTAGACTCGGAGTGCAACACCCCCCCCCCCCTGCACTGGGCAAGGTTCTAACAAGAACTTGGGGGAAGAGACGACGGTTGTGACGATGGTTGTGACGATGGTGATGCTGGGAGGGAATTCCAAAGTGGACCGGTGCGAGGGAAGAAGCAGAGAGGGAAGTGAAGCGTGACACCTGTGCAGTGTGAGGAGTGGCTGAGTGAGTGAGTGGCTGAGTGAGTGAGTGGCTGAGTGAATGAGTGGCTGAGTGGATGTGTGTGGTTGTGACCCACAGCGTGGTGAGTGAGTAGGTGAGTGAGTGTGTGGTTGTGACTGCAGTGTGGTGAGTGAGTAGGTGAGTGAGTGAGTGGTTGTGAGACCCACAGTGTGGTGAGTGAGTAGGTGAGTGAGTGGTTGTGACCCACAGCGTGGTGAGTGAGTAGGTGAGTGAATGAGTGTGGTGAGTGAGTAGGTGAGTGAGTGTGTGGTTGTGACCGCAGTGTGGTGAGTGAGTAGCTGAGTGTGTGAGTGAGTGTGTGGTTGTGTGTGGTGAGTGAGTAGGTGAGTGTGTGAGTGAGTGTGTGTGGTGTGTGAGTGAGTGAGTGTGGTGAGTGAGTAGGTGAGTGTGTGAGTGAGTGTGTGGTTGTGTGTGGTGAGTGAGTAGGTGAGTGTGTGAGTGAGTGTGTGTGGTGAGTGAGTGTGGTGAGTGAGTAGGTGAGTGAGTGTGTGGTTGTAATCGCGGTGTGGTGAGTGAGTAGGTGAGTGTGAGTGAGTGTGTGTGGTGAGTGAGTAGGTGAGTGTGTGAGTGAGTGAGTGTGTGGTTGTGTGTGGTGAGTGAGTAGGTGAGTGTGTGTGGTGAGTGAGTAGGTGAGTGTGTGAGTGAGTGAGTGTGTGGTTGTGTGTGGTGAGTGAGTAGGTGAGTGTGTGAGTGTGTGTGGTGAGTGAGTGTGTGAGTGAGTGAGTGTGTGGTTGTGTGTGGTGAGTGAGTAGGTGAGTGTGTGAGTGTGTGTGGTGAGTGAGTGTGTGAGTGAGTGAGTGTGTGGTTGTGTGGTGAGTGAGTAGGTGAGTGTGAGTGAGTGTGTGTGGTGAGTGAGTAGGTGAGTGTGTGAGTGAGTGAGTGTGTGGTTGTGTGTGGTGAGTGAGTAGGTGAGTGTGTGAGTGTGTGTGGTGAGTGAGTAGGTGAGTGTGTGAGTGAGTGTGTGGTTGTGTGGTTGTGTGGTGAGTGAGTAGGTGAGTGTGTGAGTGAGTGTGTGTGGTGAGTGAGTGTGTGAGTGAGTGAGTGTGTGGATGAGACGACACAGTCTGGCAGACCGAGTCCTAGACACGGGGGAAGGAGGAGTCGGCGGGAGGCGTTCACGGGACGCGCTGTTGCCAGATTTGATGCCTGGCAGTCGCGTTCCACGAGCGGGGGGGGGCTCGCGAGAAGGAGGCCTTCGTGAGCGGCAACCATTCCCTCGGTCCCTCCCAGACGCCCTTCCCCGTTTCCTCTCCCCTCCGTCTGAATTATAGCTTCGCTCCCCCCGGTCTCATATACGCGCGCGTGCGTGCGTGTGCACGTGTGGGGAGCGGTGGCGCAGCGGTTAGCGCACTGCTCTACGAATCCGGCGACCCGAGTTCAATTCTCGCGAACCGCCAAATATCTGAACCGGTCCTGGGTCTCCCCTGGGTCGACTCGGCTTTAAATGAGTAACTGGTGAGGTGTGAAAACATCAGCATTGGGGAGACAAAGGCGGCGGGGCATTGCCGTGGCCACACTAACTCGTGTTCCGTGCTGGCCTGCAAAGGTCGTCGCTAACGGCACTTGCCCCAACAGTCCTCATGGCTACACGGGGGATCTTTGTCTTGGTCCGTGCGTGCGCACGTGCTCGTGGTTCATTCCTGGCCACGTTGGCCACGAGGTTGCAAGTGGGAGGCTGAAGCTGAACTTCTCTAGCCATGAGAGGGTAGCAGCTCGTACAGTTGTTCGACATCCGCAGTGGAGAGACTAAGGCAGCGTTGTGCTGGTGGCTGGGCCACCTCCCGCGGACCGAGGGGCCGGTGTCTCCCCCCTCGGGCGAGTGCTCGTCTCAATCGACGGCCCTGAGCCAGTGGTGTACATTCCACAATGCTATGGCGGGTGACGGTTTCAATAGGGTAATCATTATTGACTTCCCACTTCACGGAGACTTATTTTATCCACCCGTGAGTGATGATGTGCGAAGGACTGAACCGGCCGCCACCTTACCCCGCGCCAATCAGCTGTCACCGGCCGAGATGTTCATCTCAGCGGATTATTCAGGTGGATTCTGGCGACAAAATGATCACTCGCGAAGTGCCGAGAGTGAATTCACGGGACGCGAGTCGGCGCTCGCTCGGAGGACATCGCTCACAGCTGCGCGGCCAAAAGGGCATCTTTTGTTGTTGTCGTTGTTGTTGTTCCGTGATTAGAATTTTAAGGGAGCCCGTAGGCTTTGTGGAGCTGTGCCGGGGAAATAATCTGGCAGTCCGTAGGTCTGTGTATGTGTCCGTGTGTCTGTGTATGTGTCTGTAAGCGCTGCTCATGTTTTAAAGACGAGCGTAAACCCCCGAAGCCATCGCAATGAGACTCGCACGGCGCGCCACTCCCAGTGCCAGGCTCGAGGCTGACGATCACAGAGACCGCCCATGCGATGCGGCGTGTGCCATCACGATCGGTGCGTGCGTGTTAGAGAAGAGCATCATCGGCTGTGGCCATTCCACTGCTGGATGAAGGCCTGCCCAAGCCGCCACCTTTCATGCACGTGAACCGATTTCATCGCTCCATCTCACACGGTTGGACGTCCTCCCGGACGCGTTCCATTCCTTGGCTACCGCCCCGCTATTGTCCCTGGCCGTGGTTTACGTGGAACCGGCTCCATCCGATGTCCCAGCGCGGCAGGTGAAGCGGTCGGCAGGCTGCGTGTGGGTGAGCCGCCTCTCCCCAAACCTCAGGTGAGCAAACACCCTCCAGAGAGCGCCCGCTGGTCAGGCCCTTCTGCCAGCAGGGGCGTGAGTGAGTAGTTGCAGCTCTGCGCCTTTACCCCTGAGGTGGCTGCAGGGTGGCGGTGGCGCAGTGGAGGAAGCCCTCGGTTCGACTCCCGACCCCTGCCTGTGCCGGGTTTGTATCTCCCCTCCCTCCTGCTCTGCACGGGCTCCCTCTGAGTTCCCCGGTTCCTTCCCTTGACTAAAACAAAACATCGCGTCACTGGCAATGGCCAAACATCCCATTGCTGGAACATTACCTGCAAATTACTCAATTGGGATAACACCCAGCAGCAGCATCGCCTCCTACTGCAAACTCTTGGCAGGACCCTCCTGGAAACGGGTTGAGGCTCCGTGAGGTATTCCTGAACACATTGAATGGAGGCCCTCTTAGTAGTCCGGTGGGCCAGCTTGTGATTGTGTTGCTCACAAAGGAAGAGCGAGAGGGAGGAGATGGCTCATTGCCGATTTACAACACGGCGGCCCCTGTACAGTGAACACCAAAGCCTGCAGTTAACGTCGAGAGGGGAGGGAGAGGAGAGCGAGGAAGGAGTGGAGGGTGCACGGGGAGAGGAGGAGGAGAGAGAATCACTCGAAGCTGTGCAGATCAACCCGAGTCACACAATGTGGCGAATTGTCACGATTGTGTTGCGGCTGCCGTTTGTGAGTCTACGGGTCCATTGAGTTATCTTTATAGGTTCGTGGGTGTCCTTATGACTCTATGGGTCTCTATTAGAATACTTTGTTGGTCTGCGTATTCGTCTCTATGTGAGTCTATTGGTCTTTACGTGACTCTATGGGTTTATATGTGAGTCTATGGGTCTCTATGTGAGTATATTGGCTCTGTGAGTCTATGGGTCTCTATGTGAGTCTATGGGTCTCTATGTGAGTCTATGGGTCTCTATGTGGGTCTATGGGGTTCTATGTGGGGCTATCGGTCTCTATGTGAGTCTATTGGTCTCTGTGAGTCTATGGGTCACTATGTAAATCAATGGTTTAAGCCGCACGCTGGAGACCATGCTGCGTGTGACCCATAAAGCACTGCTGTGGGGGCAGCAGCGAGGGGTGGTGGATCACACACACACACACTCAGTGGGGGTGGTGCATCACACACACACACACTCAGTGGGGGTGGTGGATCACACACACACACACTCAGTGGGGGTGGTGGATCACACACACACACACTCAGTGGGGGTGGTGGTGGATCACACACACACACTCAGTGGGGGTGGTGGATCACACACACACACACTCAGTGGGGGTGGTGGATCACACACACACACACTCAGTGGGGGTGGTGGTGGATCACACACACACACACTCAGTGGGGGTGGTGGATCACACACACACACACACTCAGTGGGGGTGGTGGATCACACACACACACACACTCAGTGGGGGTGGTGGATCACACACACACACACACTCAGTGGGGGTGGTGGATCACACACACACACACTCAGTGGGGGTGGTGGATCACACACACACTCAGTGGGGGTGGTGGATCACACACACACACACTCAGTGGGGGGGGTGGTGGATCACACACACACACACTCAGTGGGGGTGGTGGATCACACACACACACACTCAGTGGGGGTAGTGGATCACACACACACACACTCAGTGGGGGTGGTGGATCACACACACACACACACACTCAGTGGGGGTGGTGGATCACACACACACACACTCAGTGGGGGTGGTGGATCACACACACACACACTCAGTGGGGGTGGTGGATCACACACACACACACTCAGTGGGGGTAGTGGATCACACACACACACACTCAGTGGGGGTGGTGGATCACACACACACACACTCAGTGGGGGTGGTGGATCACACACACACACACTCAGTGGGGGTGGTGGATCACACACACACTCAGTGGGGGTGGTGGATCACACACACACACTCAGTGGGGGTGGTGGATCACACACACACACACTCAGTGGGGGGGGTGGTGGATCACACACACACACTCAGTGGGGGTGGTGGATCACACACACACACACTCAGCGAGGTCGTCATCCCCTGGCTTGCGCGAGTATGGCAGTACAGCAAGTGGGTTAATTTCCATCTGTATTCCATTTGTACGGTGATTTAGTATTTCCTCTCTCTTACGCGTCGGTTTTTTCTTGGATTTCTCCCACATCTACTGATGAGTGGACTTGGCCAAACGTCCAAATATAGAACCACAGAGCTTGGGCAATCGCTGGTGCCAGTTCTGGCTGCCTTCCAGCTTGTGTTCTCGTTTCCCACACTTCTGAATCATTCTCTCTGTCTCATAGAGTGGATAAAGACTGCACACGTCACAAATTCTGATTGAATAATGGTGATCATTGTTACTATTAAACATGGGCGCCTGGAACCTACATTCAAGCCCAGGATCCTAGCGGTCTCGGCAATCGCCACCCAGCCACCTCTCCGCATTATAATCTCCTTTTCTCTGCCGCTCTGCCTCTTCCTTGCTCTCAGGCATGGCATTATGAAAACATTTGGTTCCGCCACCGTGGACCGGCTTTGCAGGAATGTGCCCGTGACTTGTGTCTCATCCTTGCCTGGGGTCTCTCTCCCTCTCCTCTCTCCCTCTCCTCTCTCTGCTCTCTATTCTCTTCGCGTGCATTAGCGTCTCAAATCCTATCAAGCTGTGCAGGCCCGAGAGCGCGGGCACCAATAACAACTCGCACGCACACGCGTGGTGTAAGTCTCAGTGACTGAGCGATGAACATCGTCGGCCATGGTCTATTCACTGCTAGACGAAGGCCTCCCCGAGCCATCCCAACGATGCAGCCCGAGGAGCTCCTGTGGCAAGGGCTAGAATGGTGACGTTTGGTATGGATGTAGTAGGTTCCATACCTTATTGACTGCAATACAATTGTTGAAGTTAGGTCCAAAACAAATTCAGGATTTTTTGGTTTACTATTTTGTGTTTTACCCTGGCATACGTCAGTTTCTGTCTGCCGGATATTCATGGGTTCTGAATCCGAAAATGAAATCAGGAGAGCGGAGAGAAGCAGGGGTTAATTCAGGAATTGAAAGAGCGATTGAGCAATGGAAGGAGGGAACGAGGGTGGGGTGATAGATGGAAAGAGATGGAGGGATTGCGATGGGATGGTGGGGTTGTGCCTGAGACAGGCGATGACTGTAGACATTGTGACGTTGGTGACCATTTGTATTTATCATGGGAAGCAACACAAATCCAAACTCTGACTTTACAGAGTCGGCATCTTTAATATTCCAAGAGATATATTTTTTTCTAGGAAAGTATATCAAGCTTGTCATTTACGTATTTAAAGGAAACTTTTCCTCTTCGCGATTGGCCCATCGTTGTTTTGTATTCTCGGCTGGGCTGCACGAGCTGCCAGAGCGAGGGACTGATGTAGCGGTGGATGAGGAACGATTGTCTGCATCTGTCTCTCATGCCGCCAATCTCACCGCACCACTGCACCACCGCCTCCGCAGCGGCTGTCTGTGGGGAGCGGCTGTGAGTGGTTGGGGCTGCGAGTGGATGGGGCTGTGAGTGGATGGGGCTGTGAGTGGATGGGGCTGTGAGTGGTTGGGGCTGTGTGTGTTGGGGCTGTGTGAGTGGTTGGGGCTGTGTGGGATGGGGCTGTGTGAGTGGTTGGGGCTGTGTGTGGTTGGGGCTGTGAGTGGTTGGGGCTGTGTGAGTGGTTGGGGCTGTGTGTGTTGGGGCTGTGTGTGGATGGGGCTGTGAGTGGTTGGGGCTGTGAGTGGTTGGGGCTGTGAGTGGTTGGGGCTGTGAGTGGTTGGGGCTGTGTGAGTGGTTGGGGCTGTGTGAGTGGTTGGGGCTGTGTGAGTGGTTGGGGCTGTGTGTGTTGGGGCTGTGTGTGTTGGGGCTGTGTGTGGATGGGGCTGTGTGAGTGGTTGGGGCTGTGTGTGGTTGGGGCTGTGAGTGGTTGAGGCTGTGTGAGTGGTTGGGGCTGTGTGTGTGTTGGGGCTGTGTGTGGATGGGGCTGTGAGTGGTTGGGGCTGTGAGTGGTTGGTGCTGTGTGTGGTTGGGGCTGGGAGTGGTTGGGGCTGTGAGTGGTTGGGGCTGTGAGTGGTTGGGGCTGTGAGTGGTTGGGGCTGTGAGTGGTTGGGGCTGTGAGTGGTTGGGGCTGTGAGTGGTTGGGGCTGTGAGTGGTTGGGGCTGTGTGTGGTTGGGGCTGTGAGTGGATGGGGCTGTGAGTGGATGGGGCTGTGAGTGGATGGGGCTGTGAGTGGATGGGGCTGTGTGTGGATGGGGCTGTGAGTGGTTGGGGCTGTGTGTGTTGGGGCTGTGAGTGGATGGGGCTGTGAGTGGTTGGGGCTGTGAGTGGATGGGCCTGTGAGTGGTTGGGGCTGTGAGTGGATTGGGCTGTGAGTGGATGGGGCTGTGAGTGGATGGGGCTGTGAGTGGTTGGGGCTGTGAGTGGATGGGGCTGTGAGTGATTGGGGCTGTGAGTGGATGGGGCTGTGAGTGGTTGGGGCTGTGAGTGGATGGGGCTGTGAGTGGATGGGGCTGTGAGTGGTTGGGGCTGTGTGTGGATGGGGCTGTGAGTGGTTGGGGCTGTGAGTGGATGGGGCTGTGAGTGGTTGGGGCTGTGTGTGGATGGGGCTGTGTGTGGATGGGGCTGTGAGTGGTTGGGGCTGTGAGTGGTTGGGGCTGTGAGTGGATGGGGCTGTGAGTGGTTGGGGCTGTGAGTGGATGGGGCTGTGAGTGGTTGGGGCTGTGTGTGGATGGGGCTGTGAGTGGTTGGGGCTGTGTGTGGATGGGGCTGTGTGTGGGAATCGAACTTGAGTGTCGGGTTTGTAGCGCGGAGTGCCAATCACTGCAACTCCGTGCATGCATGCGCACACGTTTACACTCCAGAACCGGTTCAGATATTCATTGTCGATGTTGGCCATGAACAGGAATTGAACTCGGTTCGCCAGGCTCGTGCCGCGGTGCGCTAACCGCTTTACCACCGCTACCCCCCCCCCCAACACGGTTTAAGCAAGCGTGTCGCACAGCGCACGGAGCAATCTGTGCTCCATTTAATAGAAACCCCCCCCAAGGCCGGAGCCGGGGCGAGCAGCGAGCCGGGTGCCGGCCCAGCGCACGACACACGCAGTTAGCCGGACTCGTCACGGCCGCCAGCGCCACTTAAATCCGCTGATTCTGCCGCCGCCTCGGCCATCCCCCCGAGAGGGCTCAACGCCCCGGTGACCGCGGGGGATACGAACCCCTCCCCTCGTCCCCCACCCCAATCCTCACCCCCAACACAACCCACCACGACCACCACCGCCAGGTCCCGTGTGACCGTATAACGCTGCCGGCTGTGTTTATCTGAATCCGTGACCTCTCGGATAATGACGCCGCCTTGCCACGACTCATCCGTCCTTCGGCCGCCGCCGCCGTCGTCATCGCGCCCCCGAGACTCGCGGTGCGCACGGCGGCTTCGTCTGCCGCCGATTGCAGCTGCCCGCCCGCTCGCCCGCTCCTCGGTGCTCACTCGTGTCGAGTGCCACATTGGCCTTGCCGTGTTGCTGGCTGCTGGACGAGTCGCTCCTTCGGCCTGTGCTCAGCAACTGTATTATTATTATTATTTTTTTTAAAACCACGATGTGTGCTGTCTATAGACACTGTCGAGGCCCAATCCTGTCCTCTCTCCACTCTTCTGTGATGTGTTTCATCTGCTCTATGTATGTTGAACTTTTTTTACACCGTACGTAGCCAACCGTGCTAATCGGATTGCTCGTACATGAAAAGTCAAGCAGGTTCCAGCCTGTGTCCTACTTGGATGGGAGTCAAAAGGCAAAGAGGTGTCTCGCTCACATGAGCATTGAAGTTATGCTCATTTCCTGTTTATAGCCCCTGCAGAGCCAGTGGTGGAAATTCCACATTCCTATGGCGGAGGCAAACCTAGCCATGAGACTACCAATGCTGAGTTTCCCACGAAGGGATACTCATTTCTGTCGACTCTGGGGGAATGATGATAGGATGAGTATATGAAGCTAATTTACACTTGAATATAGACAGTACACACGCAGCATACACACAGCATACACACGCAGCATACACACAGCATATAGCTGAGGAAACTGGTCCAGAGTTTTCATGTGGTGAACCAATGCTGCCGAAATGATCCACTCCCAGAAGGCAGTATAGCTGATGGGGTGAGTAAAACAAAGATATATTGTCAGGGTGCATTGAGATGGGTTGTTTTTACAGTCCCCATAATAACGAGGTGTACGTATGAATGTGTGTACTTATGGTGGTATTGTGGCGGTATTCGCTGGTTTGCCATACCGGCCACGAGGGAGACAAAGGCAGCCAAGCGTGGTGCTGGCCTGCCACCCCCTCGTGTGCCGTTCCGGCCTTCATAGGTGCTCGCTCACAGCACTTGCCCCAACAGTCTGTGAAGGCTACACGGGAGGTCCTTGTCTTTTGAGTAGCAATGAGATCGGGCAGCAGGTTGGAAATGAGGTCATCATGTAAAGCATCGCGACGTCACTGCCACTGTTTGTCTCGGGTAGGGAGCGAGCGAGACACTGGGAGGTAGGGGGCTGGCTTTGACTTGGTTGTGGGGGGCTTGGTGGAGGGGGGAGGCGGTGTGGCAGGAGGAGGGCTGAGACAAAGAGGAGGTACGAGCAGACTTCTCCTCCTGGGTGTCAGCCTCGATTCTGTGCGAGTGACTCACAGACACCGCGGCTCGCTAGGCCAGCGTGCAGGCTCATTTACAATGTCTCGTTTATGGCGGTAAGGTGGTGGAGCAGTGGTGAAACTCGTGTCTGACAGGGCCTGGGTTTGATTCCAGACTCTTTTTGTGTGGATTGTGAATGTTCCCTCCTTGTTCTGTGTGGGTTTCCGCCGGGTTCTTTCCTCCTTTAGCACGATTGGCTCCGTGCAGTGTGAAGAAAATTCAACATACACACACTGCCCGTTGGCCCAGACCAGAATGCCACTTTCATGGCTTCCATTTATGTGACCAATGCCATTGAATTATGTAATTAATCATTCAAAATGAGTGGGTTTATCAAATAATTTCAATCCGGGTTGGAGGTTGACTCAGCTTATCATCCCTCCCTCCTGGTCGATAAAATTAGTACCACTTTGTGGGGAATCTCAACAGTGGTTGTTTATGGATAGTCTCGACCTCACAGCCATAGAAATGTGGAATTTATACCTCTGGATCAGGGCTGTAAACAGGAGATGAGCACCGCATCGGTGCTCGTTTGAGCCGGAGATCACGTGACGTTCTGAGCAGACGCGTGACGTGTGCGCACGTGTCATGTCTGCTGTGCACGTGACACGAGACAAACGGGAATCCCTTGCACGGGGGACGTTCCACCTCAAGGGACTTTCCACTATTGTTATTTAGTTAATTTGGTAAGGCTGCCACGAAGGAAGGCACCTTGTTTCAAGGTACAGTCTGCGTGAGTTTCACAGTAGGGGGCGATGTTGTTGTGTGTGTGTAATTCCATTTGGGTAATTTGACGTGACAGTAACTTTTCTAATTTGGACCGTGACACCGGCACACAATGGCCTACTCGTTTCGAATGAAGTCATGGGATCTTTAACATCCACTGTTAACCAGACAGCGTGCATTATATGGTTAACGCACCGCAGTGTTAACCAGGGCAGCCTACCGCATTCAAACCGCCATTGGCGGCGAATGCTGCTGCTGGGCCGCAAGCGTCACCGCCCCGCAATGTGACCAACGACGATGACACCGACGCACGTACACGCTCTGTGAGCCCGTTCGTGACTGGCTGAGCTAAGCTCGCGCTTGTGATCCGATCGATACCCCAAACAATCGCACGAGCGCCGCTCACTTGAGCAACAATCCGTGAAGTGGAAACGCGGCAACGCACAATGGCAGCATTGTACGGAGCCGGGAAACGCAGGCCGGGCCTAGAGCGAGCTCCACACCTTGTTTATGAGCCCTTGTTTACAGAGAGGGGGGCGAGGAGGTGGTGACGTGGGGGAGGAGGGGAGAAAGAGGAGTGGGGCGGAAGGCGCTGTTTGGAAGGGCGGCCCTGGCAGGAAGAAACAAAATCAAACTTTAAAGATGAACACTGCACCTGGCAGCCTGCTGCTGGTGGTAGGGAAGGCCGCCAGCAGTCAGCATTGCTCTATCTGAACTGTGCAGTGTACTCTCATGATGTCAAACACCACACTGGCCTGCATCTCTGTACAGATCAATTCCTACTGTCACCCGAACGCAGACGCCAGTTCCCAGACTGCCCTGGTGACACCCGGCCACGTGGGATCCCGGATGGAATTGTGACCACGCTTTTGACCGTTCACCCTTTGTAAAAGGGCACGAGAAAAACAACATCCCCCCCTCCTCCTCCAAGGGCATCAAGGGTATTGTCGAAAACCTTCCTAGAAAAAAAAACACAATTTAATTTAAACACTTGTTGAGCGCAGACTCAAAACATCAAGCAGCCAGCTACAAACGGCATTGTCAAAGTTGTAATCGACAAGAGTGATGGGAAATGGAACAAAAGCTGCAAAGTGCACAGAGAGGCACGGAGAGATCCACACTATGTACGTAGGACGCACCGTGGAGATGGAGCGGTAAATATGGTGGTGAAAGAGCGAGACAGTTTTCAGCATCACAGGATCAGGAGGGATCAAGTTTGAGGTGTGTTTTGTTCACAAGGTGAGACCTCAAGAGGAGACGAGGCTGGAGTCTCATTGGTAAGGCCGACTCGGGACACCGACGCGGCATTCAACAATCAGAATCAGGATCATTATTCTTCCTGGAGGAGTCCGAGGAGCTATGCAGCTCTTTTTCAGAGATGGCCAGAAGGGTTGGGTCAGCAAGTTACAACAGCAAACAATACAACAGAGTACAAAATAAAGAAAAGTTATCAATTGACTTAAATCAATAACATTTTATACACCATTACAAACAAGTTGCATAAGTACATACATTCCTGCCGATGTTTCAACGCTCAATACAAGCTCGGTAAATGCAGCAAAACAACAACAGTCACAGACCACACCAAGACACAACACAGTCCTTCAATAAAATGGCACATTAATATTGAACGATAAATACACGGGTAAGGATCAAAGTTACAAAGCTATAAATCACATTGGCAAATGTGGTTGTATCCAGCACTAAATATAAAACAATGCACAAACATAATTGATATTTTAAAAAAATCCAGTCACAAATGTTGGCCAGGAGAATTGCTTTCAACAACCCTTCATAGTAAAGTCACAGTGCCTTCATCCAGTAGCTGACAGGCCACGGGGGAACATGCCGACAAGGTGGCAAACCTACCACCCACTCACCCTCCCACTCATTTACCCACTCACCCTCCCACTCATTCACCCACTCACCCTCCCACTCACCCTCCCACTCATTCACCCACTCACCCTCCCACTCACCCTCCCACTCATTCACCCACTCACCCTCCCACTCACCCTCCCACTCATTCACCCACTCACCCTCCCACTCACCCTCCCACTCATTCACCCACTCACCCTCCCACTCACCCTCCCACTCATTCACCCACTCACCCTCCCACTCATTCACCAACTCACCCTCCCACTCACCCTCCCACTCATTCACCCACTCACCCTCCCACTCACCCTCCCACTCATTCACCCACTCACCCTCCCACTCACCCTCCCACTCATTCACCCACTCACCCTCCCACTCATTATCCCACTCATTCTCCCACTCATTCACCCACTCATTCACCCACTCACCCTCCCACTCATTCATCCACTCACCCTCCCACTCACCCTCCCACTCATTCTCCCACTCACCCTCCCACTCATTCACCCACTCACCCTCCCACTCACCCTCCCACTCATTCACCCACTCACCCTCCCACTCATTATCCCACTCATTCTCCCACTCATTCACCCACTCATTCACCCACTCACCCTCCCACTCATTCATCCACTCACCCTCCCACTCACCCTCCCACTCATTCTCCCACTCACCCTCCCACTCATTCACCCACTCACCCTCCCACTCACCCTCCCACTCATTCACCCACTCACCCTCCCACTCATTATCCCACTCATTCTCCCACTCATTCACCCACTCATTCACCCACTCACCCTCCCACTCATTCATCCACTCACCCTCCCACTCACCCTCCCACTCATTCTCCCACTCACCCTCCCACTCATTCACCCACTCACCCTCCCACTCACCCTCCCACTCATTCACCCACTCACCCTCCCACTCATTATCCCACTCATTCTCCCACTCATTCACCCACTCATTCACCCACTCACCCTCCCACTCATTCATCCACTCACCCTCCCACTCACCCTCCCACTCATTCTCCCACTCACCCTCCCACTCATTCACCCACTCACCCTCCCACTCACCCTCCCACTCACCCTCCCACTTATTCACCCATTCACCCTCCCACTCACCCTCCCACTCACCCTCCCACTCATTCTCCCACTCACTCATCCACTCATTCACCCATTAACCCTCCCACTCATTTACACATCCACCCACCCACTCGGGTTGCCAGCTGTCCGAGTCTGAGCCAGTCATTCTGGGAATTGGAGCTTACATTCAGGTGGCAAGAATGTATTTGTACCAAGAACCGGGACCGGTGCTGTGTTCAACCAATCACAGATGCCGCGTGGTTTTGATAACAGACCGAGGCTGACAGAGAAGGCCTCGGTCGACGGAGAAGCGAGTCCGGGCCTGGGCGGCAGCGGGGAAGGTGGCGGCCCGAGGTTGCGTCCCCTGGGAGCGTCTTCCGTTCCGTTCGATCAGCGCGGGTGCCCCGGCGAGAATGCGCCGTGTGCCACCGGCGATTGGAGTGGCGCGGTGATTGACGTCGCCGGTGGAAGTGGATGAAGCGGAACGCGTGGGAGGGTTTGGAAGCCGTCGGGCTCCGAGCGAGAGAAGCTGTTACGGAGATGAAAACACTCGGTCGATTCGTCGCGGGATGAAGTCGACGATGTTAATGAAGTGGAAGCGTCTGTCCTCGCCGAACGAGACGATGAATGGGTGCTCGATCAGCACAGAGCGCCGGCCCCATCTGATCCGTCTGGTGCGGCACAAACTGCAGCGGGAGATCATTTGCCTTCTTCACAGACCTGTCTCGCGACGTAACAGACACGAGTACAGTGTATCTTTACACATCCCATCAGCCACACAGGGGGCCTTCTCGGGGTGCATCATTTGAGCAGCAGCAGTTAACAAGAGCAAACTCTGGGTTGGTTTCGAAGTTCAATGTCTGATTAGCAGCATCAGGCTTGTGTGAACCTATGTTGGTAACTTGCCAGATATTTATAAAAATTTATTAATTATTTTATTTTACATTGGATGTGGAAAGACAGAGATATGTGGAGTCACATTGTCTCATGTATTATTTATTTTCTCTACAATGAGGTTAATGATTATTCTGTTTTGTATCGTAGAGCTGAGTGTTACACGAGGCCCCGTGTCTAACAGAGGGCCCTGCTCTATTTACTATTTATCTTCTAAAAATCTATATTTTACCAGGTAAGGCCCACTGGACTATGTAGCTCTTTTTCAGAAGCGACCTAGCCACAAATCATAGCTCAACGAAGTGGATCATCGTGTGGAAATTTATAGCAGCCGAATATTATAAAAAGCATGTTTCTTAATGTGGAGGAAAAAACTGGCGGACCTGGATAAAAATCCACGCCACCATGGGGAGATCATGCAAACTCCAAATATACAGGTGTCAGGGTCGGGATCGAACCCACAAACATCTGCATACTAAACGAGGCAGATGAAATCTCGCCACCGCGGTGAGATGTTATCTGTTGCTGGAGAGTGCTGCTGTTTGGCCATTTCCTTGTCAGTGAGGGTTTTGCATTTGTGAAGAAACGAGGGAACCCAGAGAAAACCCACCAAGAGTGCAAGAGGTAACACTCGAATATCCTCACGGACAAAAGTAAAGTTCCCCCATGTAGCCTACACAGGGTGTTGGTGCAAGTGCTATTAGCTCGTACCTATGAAGACCGGTACCGCACAACTATTAGGGAGTGTTGTGGCCAGAACTAAGCCCGACCACCTTTGTTTCCCCACTGCTGGATTGCAGCCCAGGACCAATTCAGACATCATGCACTGCTCATGGTTGTCCATGACCAGGAATCGAACTCGGGTCGCCGGGTTCATAGCGCGATTTGCTAACCGCTGCACCACCGCTCCACCCCGATAAGGCGTGCTAACAACTATGTGTTTTTTGTACTTCCCAACCTTCGCTGCTGTTGTTTCTTGGTTTTGTTTTCTTTGGGAGAGCGGAAATACAGCGCAGCAACACACAATGGCTGTTTGTGCGGAGGTCACTTCCGCGGGGTGCAGCCTGGGGAATCTCCCCGCTGCGTCCACGTGCGCTGCCCCCACGTGCGCTGCCCCCACGTGCGCTGCCCCCACGTGCGCTGCCCCCACATGCGCTGCCCCCACGTGCGCTGCCCCCACGTGCGCTGCCCCCACGTGCGTGCGCTGCCCCCATGTGTGCTGCCCCCATGTGCGCTGCCCCCACGTGCGCTGCCCCCACGTGCGCTGCTCCCACGTGCGCTGCTCCCACGTGCGCTGCCCCCACGTGCGCTGCCCCCACGTGCGCTGCCCCACGTGCGCTGCCCCCACGTGCGCTGCTCCCGCGTGCGTGCGCTGCCCCCATGTGCGCTGCCCCCACGTGCGTGCGCTGCCCCGTGCATGCGTGCGTCTGTCCGGCAGAAATCTGCAGAAGTTGCCGCCGGTTTAGAGGGGGTTGTGGGAACGGCTTTGGCGGAGCCAAGGGAACCCGTTCGGAGGGTCGCGGGATGATTCCGGCAATGCCTAGGGGCCCCCCCAAACTAAAAGAGTTTTGAGGGTGACAGTATGTGGAGTGGGGGGAGCTAACTCCCTGCTACCCTCTGAAGTCCAATCTTCCTGCTTACCGATGTTTTGTAGATTTGTTTTCAGGATAGATGGGTTAAGGCCAGGTGCCGTACTTGGACAATGATGAAATGTGACTGTAATCTCAAGAAGCTGTACAGAAACAGTGTACGCATTGTTAAGAGGCAGTCTGTGTGAGGCTATGAGTCTCTATGTGAGTCTATTGGTCTCTATGTGAGTCTATGGGAGAGAGGCTGTAACTCATTGGTGAATGGAAAGGTCTTGAACCTGGACGTGAACAAGGGCAGGGAGGGGACAGTGCTGATGGCTGAGGGAATTAAGTTTCAGACAGTGGGAGCAGCAGAGGAGAAACTTAACCTCATCGAGACTGCTCGGTTTGTTAACGCAGTTGTGTATTTGTAGGCAACATACATTATTTTGTTTATTATTCATCCGCGTGTTCACACTTTCCTGCCTATATTTGTGTCGGAGCAGAGGGAAAGGCAGCAGTGGTAATGCAGCACCTGTTGCTCAAGACACCGCAACAACAACAGCCGCCATTCGGCAATAAGTGGCAGCAATGTCATCGCGGTGCTTATGCCAGGCAAGGGGCACTCTGAGGCCTCGTGAGGTGTCGAGGTCTTGCTGGCAGGAGGTCACAGGACAGACCCAGGTGCCATGGGTTGACTGACTGAAATGACTGGCAGATGCTGCACCTGTGCCCCCTACTGTGCCAACTTGTTGCATTTTAGCTGCCCGGCGCTCCGCTCATTGTTGTGAGTGTTGCTCCTCTGCCCTCCGTTGTTGCTGGAGGGTAACTGCCTCCAACTGTCCAGTAGTTTCGTCCATGAGCCTCCTCAATAGACAATGAGCCTCCTCAATTGGCAAGTACACTCAGCTCCACATCCTCCCATCCTCCTGTACCGCATCAGTTCATCTCTTCCTCAGCCCGTGCCGTGCCCATTTAGCCTCCTCTATCCAGCCAAACAGAAGCTGCTTGGGCGTGCGGTGGCTGGGCCTGCGGGCTCCATGACCCAGCCAAGACACGGACGCGCACACACACACGCGACTGCGCCAGCGCATGCATTTGGCGCCGGCGCCTAATGGAGTTCTCTCTCGGCTCTCAAACGAGCGACAAAATTAGAGCCTGGGTCGCCTCAGGGGTCAGAGATGTGGAGCCAGCACCGCTGGGGACTTTCGGGTTGCAGCGACACAGCCACGCGATTACACCCTGTGTCTCAAGTGTAGCATATTGACGGTCTCGGCTCTTAACCCCATAACAAATGACTTGCATAGAGACCCATAGACTAATACAGAGACTCATAGACTTACATAGGGATCCACAGACTTGTATAGCAAACCATGGACTCATACAGACCGAGTTGTGATTAAACCGCGTTCTCGAGTGTCCAGAGTTGGCAGTCTCAGGCCGGTCACTGATGACTGACATTGCAGTGTCACGTCGCGTAGAAAATCACACCACAGCTAATTCTCTCAAGCCTCTTCAATTGCCTTTATCCACACTCCTATCAGGTTGTTTTCACCCCAATATCAATTTAGTTTGTGCACTGTTCTATAAACCCATTGGCCGGGTTAAATTCCCAGTCACGGCTATCATCAGTGGCTCGGTGTCCCTCGACCCAGATTCTTCCCCAATGAGATGCCCGGCCAAGGAACAAACCCATCCGAGAGGACGTTCACGGAGTAGACGGAGCGCTGATGACGTAGATTCGTGTGCCAGTGCTGGGCGGATTGTTGCATCGCTTGATCGTGGGAGGTGGTAGCAGCTTGGGAAGGCCTCTTCACACAGCAGCGGCTGGTTGATCGCGGCTGCTAGTGTTGAGCCGCTCAGCTGCTTGCAAAGAAAATCTCAACGTCTGCAGCACCGCGCGTCTGTGGAACTCGTCCTGAATGCGTAGCCGCTCGCTTTTCCTGTCTCCGCCGCCGCTGTTGTTGTTGTTTCTGCGCACGATGAGCCCAGACTGGTCGCGTTTGAAGGGGTCTCCAGCGGTGCCGCCGCACGGCGCGACCTTTGCCTGTCTCGCCCGCTCGGGGCACGGGGACGGCTCCAGCCTAAAAATACATTTGGTAAAATTACAATGAGCGAAGGGCCAGGATGGTTGGCGCGCTTGTAAAAGTTTCTGCCGCACAGGCCCCAAGCCACTCACACTCTCTGCCCCCATCTGCCTCCCCACCTCCTCCTCCTCGCTGCTCTGCACACAAAACGCGAAACACATTTTCATCGTAAAACAGCGGCGGTGAGAGCTGCGCTCTTGCCTTGGATGCGAGCACCTCTCACACTATGTTCTAATCTGAGCGCTGAGCTGGCACAGAAATTTAACCAATTAAAGTAATGCTCGGCTTGGTACGCGACCAGAGTCTGATGCATTTAATCCTCCTCCTGGCTTTTAAGAAAGTAACACGTTTTAATTTTACATGGAGTGAGTTGATTCTTTTTTTTGTGTTTGAAAATTTATGTCTGCGTGGTTGAAATAAAAAAAGAAAAGCAAGAAGCTGCATGAATTCGACAGATTCACCAACCCACTAAGCCTCGCTGCCTGTGAGGTCACCACGTCACCCACTCAGCCTCGCTGCCTGTGAGGTCACCACGTCACCCACTCAGCCTCGCTGCCTGTGAGGTCACCACGTCACCCACTCAGCCTCGATGCCTGTGAGGTCACCACGTCACCCACTCAGCCTCGCTGCCTGTGAGGTCACCACGTCACCCACTCAGCCTCGCTGCCTGTGAGGTCACCACGTCACCCACTCAGCCTCGCTGCCTGTGAGGTCACCACGTCACCCACTCAGCCTCGATGCCTGTGAGGTCACCACGTCACCCACTCAGCCTCGCTGCCTGTGAGATCACCACGTCACCCACTCAGCCTCGCTGCCTGTGAGGTCACCACGTCACCCACTCAGCCTCGCTGCCTGTGAGGTCACCACGTCACCCACTCAGCCTCGCTGCCTGTGAGGTCACCACGTCACCCACTCAGCCTCGCTGCCTGTGAGGTCACCACGTCACCCACTCAGCCTCGCTGCCTGTGAGGTCACCACGTCACCCACTCAGCCTCGCTGCTTGTGAGGTCACCACGTCACCCACTCAGCCTCGATGCCTGTGAGATCACCACGTCACCGACTCAGCCTCGCTGCCTGTTAGGTCACCACGTCACCCACTCAGCCTCGATGCCTGTGAGATCACCACGTCACCCACTCAGCCTCGCTGCCTGTGAGGTCACCACGTCACCCACTCAGCCTCGATGCCTGTGAGATCACCACGTCACCCACTCAGCCTCGCTGCTTGTGAGGTCACCACGTCACCCACTCAGCCTCGCTGGAGTCGAACCCAGGCCCCTTGTTACTCTGATGCACGAGTGTGACCACTGCTGCCCTGCCTCCTGGTTACAGGCGGCGACAGCACAGCCACCGTCGCGATCCTGAGATTTTTCAAACGCGTTCATCAAACGCTGCTGACGACTGCGCTGATCTCAGTGTCGCCGTGCGTCAGGGATGGGGTATAAATAAATACATATTTTCGTAGCTATTTGTCACTTACCCATAAAAGCCTCCTGAGTCTCTAGCCTCCTTATATATAGAAGGGTCCAGGTCTTGGATGGTCGTCTATGTTTAGGCTTGTCTATCTGAGCTTCCCATCCCTTCAGGATTGCTGAATAAGTTATGCATTATTGGAATTGGTTGTTACATGAAATACTCGCCCCTACCATAGGAATGTGGAATTTCTACCACTGGCTCAAGGATTTAAATAGGGGGGTAGACACTCAACCACGTTCATTTCAGCAGGACATTGCTTTTAATTGCTTTGTGGGTTAACGTGTTGTGGCAATTACAATAACTTGGTTTACTACAATTATATTTAGATGTCAGTACGTCATCATGGCCAAAGCTGGTGATGCCACCACACCTCCCCTACCACTACACCTCCTCCTCCATCAGACCGCCACCACTCCTCCTCCACCTCACCTCCCCTACCACCACACCAACTTCCTCAGACCGCCACCACTCCTCCACCACACCTCCCCTACCACCACACCAACTCCTCACTAACAACGCTTTCAACCCTCCACCAGATCCCGCAGCTTCCACACAGGAGAGATGTGACCTCCAATACCTGCTGTGACCGTCTCCCACCCTCTGCTCTTAGGCGTCCCCTTCCCCTTGGTCGCCAGACTCGTGGAGACCACTCCATTGCCCCTCTCGGTATATCATTGCAATCTTATTGCAATACGTGAATTATACGTTAAACATTCACTTCGATGAGGTGTTCAAGGATGGTTTTGCATTAAGATGTTTGGCAATTTCAATTTTTAGAACGTCTTATATCATCACGAGCCATGGTCAATCCACTGATGGATGAAAGTCTCTCCAAGCCACCGCCACATCACATGAGAGGTGGTAGGGCCAGTGTCTGATTGTCTACTTGGTTGAGATTGGGAGTAGAGTCATTGTTGTGGTGTGATTGGCTAATTTTGTTGACATTTATTTCTAATTTGTATGAAAATAAAACTCTCTTCGCTGTGGAAGAGTATGTGGGAGGAGATAGCAGGACGATTCCAGGAAAACTTCACCAAAGCCCATGCCGTCTTGAGTACCATAGATGCACAAAGGCACAGTCTGGCCGTCCCTGATAATTGCAATTACACGACTGTGATCATAACAGTCTCTGATGGTTTTGTAACTCAGCTGCTTATCGTTACAGAGTTGGTTCCCATGTGCTTGCGACCCTGGGATTTGCACTACTGGGGAACTGAACTGAACTCCACTCTCCACTCCGAGTCTTGGATCTGTATTTTGAGTCAGGGACCGGCTCAGGCTTGCCCATGGCTCAGATGGGGCGGCTCAAAGCCACACGCTTAACTTGAGCCGCCCAGTGCATGGTCTCAGTCACGCTCGGGAATTCCATGAGCAGAGCCGAACCACGAAAAGACCCGGTTCGATTCCCGACTTGGGTGCCTTTCTGTGTGCAGTTTGTATATTCTCTCCAGATTCTCCGATTTCCTCCCATAGCTAAAACATACAATGTAAATCTCTGTTGAAGTTGGCAAAAATAAAAAATAAATTCCCAAATAATAATCATCGCCCCCTACTGGCAGACGAATGCCCAATGCCGAGCCAACTTGTGCTACACGTCAACAAGCTGCTGGGACCTGCGGCTCTCAAGACGGTTTGTCGTCACGGGATAGAAAGAGCGCAGTACGCATGCAAATTAATTCTGTCGTGGTTGGGACGCTTACTCGCAATCGGAAGGTCACGAGGTCAAATATCAGTCGGGTCAAAATTCAGTCCCAGCATCATCAACAGCCATGGTCAATCCACTGCTGAATGAAGGCCTCCCTCCCTAAGCTGCCCACCCCCTTTCACGATCATGCACGTGAACAAATTTCATTCGGCTCCATCTCGATGGACGTCATCTTGAACTTGGCTGAGCACAGGTCCCAAAACGTCAAGCAGCCAGCTACAAACTGCACTCTCAAAGTTGTAATCGATGATAATTAACGCGTTTCTTGACCTTGGAAACAGAAACAGAGTCGACGGTAGGGGATTTTGATGTGGAGCAGTGCTAGGGAAGAAGCAGAAAGATAAGTAGTGTGAACTGCAGTGTGGTAAGTGGGTGAGATGCAGAGTGAATGAGAGTTTTGTTGTGACCTGCAGTGGAGTGAGTGGGTGGGTAAGTTCAAGTTCATGTATTAGGTATAGCCCTGTGAGCCATTCGGCTCTTGAATCGGGTGCAACCGCAACAAACAAAAAACAAAAACATGAACAAAAAACATCTTAAAGTGAATATGTGACTGAGTGCAAACAAAATTCAAGGAAAGACAGCAAAATATTGCAGAAAAAGCACCGTACACCAACGCTGTGTGCAAAAATCCCAGTGGGATGCAAGTCAAACAACCAACAACAACCACAAGACAACTTAGATTAAGGCCATCAGTCTAACTCTGTACTACAACAAACAAACATGGCTAAACCAATACACTTTTCGAAAGTGTTGTGAAAGTGTTGTGACCTGCAGTGTGGATGAGTGAACCAGGTGTGCATGAGACAAGACAGGCTGTCTCCGTTAATGTTACATGCTGATGATGTTACTCCAGTATTAGGCTGCATGCCATCATGAGAAGGGCACTTTGTTAACCGATCTGTGTTATCTCCTCACATCTCGTTGTCAGTGTGTTGGGTTTTCTCTGGGGTCTCCTCCGGAGACCAGGATCGCCTCTTTCCAAGAGTGATCTCGCACGATTGACCCAGTTAGGGTTGACCTCACGTCTGACCCCGCGGGCCACGAGGAGTTGCGCTTGCACAGCACTCTGTCGCACATTTACCAATCTTACAAAACAAAATCCCACGTCATCCCTAATGGAGTTTCATTTATTTTCTTTTGAGATTGTTGTACGAAAAAATTTGATTTGTTTTGTCATTCAATATCTCTAAGTACTTCTGTGGGCAAGGTCATGGCGTGGAATCACAATTAGGTGATTGAGCCGTGACTAGAGGCATCGTGGCCGAGAGGGAGAGCGACGGAACGAGCGAGGGACGACGCCGCCGTGACTGATCGTCGGCAGGGCGGACCGCGGGTAACCGCGGGTGAGCGTGGGTGAGTGTGGGCTGACCATGGGTGAGTGTGTGGTTACCGTGGGTGAGAGTGGGTTAGTGCGAGATGATCGTGGGTGAGCTTAGGGTGAGCATGGGTGAGAGTGGGTTACCCTGGGGTGAGCGTGAGGTGAGCGTGTGTGGTGACCGCTGGTTCCGGTGAGGTGAGCGTGGGTTGAGCTCAATAACGCCCCAATACCATCACCATCATGTAATGAAAAACGAATCAAAAGTGAAAACGGATTGAGAAAAGCAACTGACTAGGGCTCGTGTCTACAAGGCTGGTGTGGCCGGCTGCAGGGATAGTGTCTACAAGGCTGGTGTGGCCGGCTGCAGGGATAGTGTCTACAAGGCTGGTGTGGCTGGCTGCAGGGATAGTGTCTACAAGGCTGGTGTGGCCGGCTGCAGGGATAGTGTCTACAAGGCTGGTGTGGCTGGCTGCAGGGATAGTGTCTACAAGGCTGGTGTGGCCGGCTGCAGGGATAGTGTCTACAAGGCTGGTGTGGCCGGCTGCAGGGATAGTGTCTACAAGGCTGGTGTGGCTGGCTGCAGGGATAGTGTCTACAAGGCTGGTGTGGCTGGCTGCAGGGATAGTGTCTAAAAGGCTGGTGTGGCCGGCTGCAGGGATAGTGTCTACAAGGCTGGTGTGGCTGGCTGCAGGGATAGTGTCTACAAGGCTGGTGTGGCCGGCTGCAGGGATAGTGTCTACAAGGCTGGTGTGGTTGGATGCAGGGATAGTGACTACAAGGCTGGTGTGGCTGGATGCAGGGATAGTGACTACAAGGCTGGTGTGGCAGAAGGCCACACGCGTGCTGCTTGCTGCTGATGCCTGTGCGTTGTTCAGTGTCGGCCCTACATCTCGTGGGGAGCGGTGGGGTAGCGGTCCGCACGCTGCACCACGAACCCGGCGACCTGAGTTCACTTCACGGTCACTAAGACCGGCGACGATGATCTGGATCGGTCCTGGGCCTCCCCTAGGTCGACTCGGCCTCAAATTGGTTCTTGGTGCGATGTTTAAACATCGCCTCTGGGGAGACAAAGGCGGCCGAGCGTGGTGCTGGCCACCCACCCCCTCGCGTTCCGTGCCTGCCTTTATAGATACTCGCGAACAGCACTTGCCCCACAGTCTGTGTAAGACTATATGGGGGATCTTTGTTTTTACAGTGCGCGTCGCCTCGTTATTCAGTCCGACCCAGGTTTATTTGTGTTGTTGTTGTTTTTTACCCAAGCACCCCTGGGGCTCCTCGCTCAGCCAGCCATCGGCTAATTGGTCGTCTCGTCACCGTGGCAACCGCAGCGAGCCTCTCGCACCTCCCGCGGTCCAGCCCCCTCCCCTCCTCCACATCGCGCCCCGCCCCCCTCGCCCTCCCCAACCCCTCCCCCCTCGCCCTCCCCAACCCCTCCCCTCCTCGCCCCCCTCGCCCTCCCCAACCCCTCCCCCCTCGCCCTCCCCAACCCCTCCCCCCTCGCCCTCCCCAACCCCTCCCCTCCTCCTCTCCCAACCCCTCTTCTCCCTGAGCCCCTCCCCCCATCCCCCCTCTACCCCCCTCCCCCACGCACAGGCGCGTCACACCCCCCTCCTCTCTGCCCGCCACATGTGAGCTGTAGATTTTCTAGAGGAATGGCTCCAACAAGCACTGACTGTATTGTGCAGAGCATCTTGCCAACACAACAACTCCAGCAACAAGCACAGCCGCCGTGCCACACTACTGTTGGCCTTGTCATCACTGTGCTGGTTGTGCCAGGCTAGGTACGCGTTGAGGCCATCACGTGAACTGTGGAAGGAAGGCAGGAGGTCACGGCACAAACCCAGGTGTTACAGATTGGTTGTGATGACTGACAGATGCACCAAATGTGCTCCCCACTGTGCTGACTCGCTCTACCGTTCACTCATCCGCTCACCTGTTCTCTCAGAAGCACCAGCACGTGCTCACCACTATGCTGACTCTACCGCTCACCCATTCACTCATCCATTCATCTGCTCTCTCAGAGGCACCACCGATCTTTCTGTACCGCCCACCTTTTCTCTCGCCTATGCTGCACGGTCTGCCCTGCCAAACGAGCTGCTTGGGCATGCAGCCTCGCCTGCTGCAGGAGCTCGCTGATGGGGTTGTATCCAGATATTTCAAGCATCTGTGAGCTCCTTACACAATGCAGTCTGGTTCAACAACACACTCATCCCAGCGCACACTCACCCAATCGCTCAATTGCTCACTCACCCACTCACACTGCAGGTCATATAACTTCTCTTTCTGCTTATTGCCTCACATTGCTCCACTTTGGAGCTGTGGCACTCCCTCCCATCGTTTATATTCCCCAAGCGCGTATTATAATCTTACTCAATACAAGGAAAGAGTTAACTCTTGACCTATTGCCACTTTGAAGGTGCTGGTTGCTACTGGATGGTTAACAGCTTGGGCCTTTGGACCTGTTCTAGGGTTACCACCAGTCCAGGAATTGGCATTTGTGCCCGGGCAGCAGAAATTGATTTGTACCAAGATCTGGAACCGGCCTTGCTGCGTTGAACTTAATTTATTTTAAAAACTGCACATTATTCACGATAGACCGAGGCTGACGGAGAAACGTGTCCGGGTTTGACCTCTGGAAAAGCAGCATGCCTATCTTGCGCTCAGCAAACTGCGTTAAAAAATAAAATGAAAAGGCGTTCTAACTAACGACTCCGCAGAGAAGGCAATTCTGTCGTTCCCGTGGCCCCATTAAGCGTGAAGAATACGGCACATCAACATCCTCGCGAGTCCCAGCCGCACGCCTCCGAGCGGCATTGTACACGAGTAATGGGTTAATTAGGCCGCTTTGGTGTCGGCCAACCAACCACCTGTGGTCAAACGCAATCGGTGTGAGCGACGAGCGGCCGTGGCGGTGAAATAGTGGCCGTGATGTGAAGCGATGACACCGTCCGGAGGCGGAGGGGGATGGAGTTGTCTCCGTGATTTCCCATCGGACGATTGCTCGCTCGCCTGCCCGCCGCATTTTCCCCGACATGAACCGAATCTCAATGCCCTGCCTCTACACGTCACCGCCGCCAGCAGTAGGTCACGGCGCGTACATTTCTTTCACCGAGGGCTTTCAGCAACAACAAAATCTCACCGGGGTGTAATAACGCCGCAGGGCTTGACACCGGCGTGACCTTCGTGACATGTTTTTGCAGGAAGAGGCCGGGTTGCTCAGAGGCTTCGGATCCTGAGCCGGCACTGCCAAAATCCTGGGTTCCAATCCGGGTTCCGTCTGCCCAGCCACACTTGTTATACCGGGGAGTTGACGGTCTCGGCACGATCACGAACGACTGCACCAGAGATCATTACACGTGGGGTGTCACTAAATACGTGACGCATCTCCACCTCTGGAAATGGCAATTAATTAATTGATTTGATTGGGATGCGAGCCACGCTTTTTGAAGGGCATATGAAAGGTGCCACAGCAGTGTGGATGAGAGGCAATTTAAGTAAATTCAGAAGAATTTCTGTCGCACAGGGTGGTTCACTGCTCACTGGGACAGTTCCTATTGAAACGATATGGCAGGTCTCCACCTCTGTCCACCCAGCAGTATCAATACATGGCAGGCTGAGGAGTGGGGTGGGGTGAAATATGGGGAGTCCTACCTCCTTTAATATTTCTGGGTCAGCATGGAAGAATAGGCCAAATACCCTCTTGAGATCTGCCGGGTGGAGGCCGTTTCACCAGCAGAAGAGTGAGAAAGCAAGAAATTGTAGGCCGCTACCATGACCAGAGCCGTCCCTCGGGTACGGCGAATTGGAGGGACAGCCCTGTGCCCCACACTTTGGGGGGGTCCCACTCTTCGACGTCACGGTGTCAGATGTAATAGTTCCGGTTTAGTTAGAAGTTGTCAGGTGACCTACGCGGTGTGATTTGCCCTGGGCCCCGCTGCCTCCCTATAGACAGTCCTGACCACCACCTAGGTATGATTTGTTATTACAGCTGTGATTTATCCACTGCTGGATCAAGGCCGTCCCTCATGGCACAACGATTCCACATTTCACTACCCTCGTGAAATTTAAATCCTCAAACACCTCGATTCGTGAAGAAGTCGTCATACCCAGGACGCCGACGCCTTCACACCTCGTCAACAATCCACCTCGCTCTTGCGCACGAGGAACTTTCCATGGCTCCATCTCCGTGGTGCCTCGTCCTCTCGGGCGCTTTCCGCCCTTCGGCTGCCCCTCCAGAGTTTATGTTGACCGCGGCCATAGCCCCTTCTATCGACGGTGCTGCCCAAGTCCACTATTTCGTGCCATATGTTACCGTTAAAGATGTTGTATGATGATTGTTATTAATATTCGGCCAAGAACATTTTATTTCGTAATTTTTCTTTTGAAAGCAATTTTCAAATTCGCAATGTAGATGTTTGTTCAGACAAGTCACGAAAAACGCTGATAACGTCCTCACGAATCTCGTGAACATCTCTTGCGACCCGCCGCGTTCAGCCAGCGTTTAACTTGAACACACACACGTGTACACACACACATGTATACGTGTACACACACACACGTGTATACGTGTGTGTGCGTACTTGTATGTGGAACGGTGGTTTAACGGTTAGCGCGCTGCACTACAAACCTGGCGACTCGAGTTCAATTTCCGTTCACAGTGACAATTATCTGAACCGGTACTGGACCTCCCCTAGGTCGACTCTGTACTTGTGTCTGTACTTATGTGTGGTGTGATGTTGTGCTTACGTGTGTATATGTGTGTGTACCTGTCTTTGTAGGTTCATCAGAACCACGTGTTATCTGTCAATTATTGGATCGTGATACCAGTACCAGATCTAAGTACGAGTACAAGTCCTTCACCCAAATACAGTTCCCAGACTGTCTGGTACAACCCTGCTGAGTGGCAACCCTACCATCATGTGTGCTCGCTAATGCCATTTACATGATCAGTCAATACCCAGGACCATAAGTGGCATAGACGCACGCGCGCTGTTAATTTTGCAATTAAGCGAGCCTGATCGGATTTGCCATGAGATGGGTCACCTCGCTGTGTAGCCGCGGCGACGACATCAGAGTTGCGTGCGAGTCTGCCAAGTCATTGGGCGGCAGGGTGGCGGCGCGTTGGTAACACTTGTGCCTCATAGCAAGGAGGGCCTGGGTTCAATTACCGACTTGGGCGCCTATCTGTGGAGTGTGTGTGTCCTCTGCCTGTTCTGCATGGGTTTCCTCCGGGTTCTCTCGATTTCATCCCACATGTAGAACACACTCATTCATGGCATTGACCCAACATCCTAATATAGCACCACAGAGCTCGAAGACTCGTTGGTGCTGGTTCTGGCGGTGTGGCTTCTCACACCACTGAATCGTTCTCGCCCTGCGAGTGAACGAACACTGCGCGTGTTACATATTTGGAATTATTATTGTTACAAGGGAGATGGAGTCACGTGTGGGTGTGGGAAAGAGGGAGGCTTGTGTGGGGTTTTCTAGGGTTTGTTTGGGTACTTGAGCAGATCTCAATTTAAACATCTCCACATCGCCATTGCCGCCGCCACCTCTACGGCCACAACCACTCTCTTCAAGACCACCAGCTCTGCCACCACCGGCACCACCACCATCACTGCCACAACCGCATTCACCATCACTATTACCGCCACCACCACTGCCCCTGCTGCCATGCTTGCTATGAAAACCGCTCATAAATCTGGAAAGTGACACAGTTTTAATTGGAAACGTCAACACGCAATTTACACCCGAATCTGAATCTCTTGCAAGGTCATCAGCGGAGAAATTATGAAACGGTTACTGGTATTCATTATAAATTCACAAATCGCTTTACACGATTTCTCTTTGAATGAATTCAAGTATTGGTTTTCAATACACGTTTTAGGAAACGCTTAGTACCCAGCGTTTCCACTCGCGTGTAGAAACACTCCAATAATGGAGTTGGGCAAACACCTCACTATAGGACCACAGAGCTTGGGCAATTGTTGGCACCAGTTCTCTCTGTCACTGAAAGTTGTGGAGGCACAAAGGATATTTTATTATTTATTTAGTATACATTGACCAACAAACTGGATTGTTAGAATTGTTTTAATGGTGTCCAGTTCTCAAAAACATGTGTCCTGCCCTCTCTTGCATAATATATAACAACGTATCACTTATTAATTAGATCCTGCTCCATGCCTATAGAATCAGGCTGTCACTTCATGTAATGGCGTCACAAGGGGCCAAGTTGGGCCAAAGCAATTCTACAGAAACACTAACCTCAATTTATTTGCATTTATATTCCTTGAAAATTGTATTGAACAGAAAATAATATTTTTTGTGTGAAATAAAATACCAAGTCACGCTTCATTTCTGGTGTCGCTCTCTCCATAGACTCGCCTTGAACTCGGCCGACGGCTCGCAGCGCATGCAGCCGGGCCCCAGCGTGTTCGGTGCTCTGATCTGGCGTTCCTGTCCTGGCGTACCGTAGTCGTATACCGGCCCATGGCCACGGCTAACCATAGCAGTGCGGCGTGCGTGCGTTAGGACCCGTGCATGTGTGAGCAAATGCGTGCGTACATTTGTACGTATGTGTGCGTGTCTCTGTCCCTAATTTAACCGAGGCTCACTTAACGTGCTAGTTCCTCTGCTTGTTTACCATTGCCGTGGTATTCATGATGTCAATTGAATTTCAATATCGCTCCCTCGCTGTACACCGCAGCATTTCCTTGCGAGCCACACATCACAATGTTTCTTTTCTTCCCGGTAACTGTAAACACATCCTGTTATTATTTTTAATTAGCCCGGTGTTGTTTCTACTGTAACCCATCGATGCAAGTCGGGGCCCTAGTTTCGTGCGGGGAAAATGCAGAGGTGACGTTCTCGAGCTTTCATGTCCTCGGGTTGAAACGCGCGAAACCAGGTCAGTGTTTTCCCCGGCCGTATTCCACTCCTGCCACTGGCGTCATGGGAAGAGGGTGATGTTTCCGCCCACGCGTGTGAACACTCGCGCACGTGGACTCCAAACATCCCAATAATTGACCACAGAGCTTGGGCAATTGTTGGCGCAAGTTTTTGCAGCCTTCCCGCTTGTTTTGCGGCTTCCTGTGCACCTCTCTCGCACGTAAACAATGTAGCATGATTATATTATGAGTTTATTATATTATGATTATATTACTAATATATTATATTATTACCACGGAGAATAAGGTGCACTTGGGTGCGGGATGTTGAGAGGCTTGGGTGTGTGCAGGGCCGAGACTGAGATATGGGTGGAGTATTAAATCAAGGACCGAAAATACATTTACAACGTATGTATGTACGTTTAAATTATTTCGCACCGTACACAGACAACTGCTAATCGGAGCTGTGGGGGATGGACAGCAAACTAAACGCAACAGGACTCGCTCTCACGCCGCAGCCCTCCCGCAGGGAGAGATGAATCGAGCCGTGAGGTGGCTCATCTCCATTTGCAGCCCTGAGCCAGTGGTGGAAATTCCATATTCCTATGGAAAAGTCTACTCGTAGGACAAACACTTTACTCCTGCACAGTGGTACTTGTTTTACACACCCCGGAGGACGAAATGGAAGGCTGAGTTCCACAATCCCTGACCAGGGTTTAAACTCGCAACTTTCCTATTGCGAGACGCCCGCTGAGCCACCTGGCGATGTGTCCTCTGCACTTTGGCAACTTCTGTAACTTCTACAAGCTGCTACAACTCTCGCGTCAGAGCTGGGGACAATGAGTAGCGAGCTTCATGAGTGAGGGCGAGGTCACCGTACCCCCGCTGCGGAGACGGATTTCCCCACGGATCTGAATGGGAAGATCGCTGTGAGCGGAAGGCACGCCCAACAGATTCTTGTAAGGGAGCCCGCTGATGCCCCCGCGAGATACGGGGCTCCCACACTCCAGGGCTGTCTCGGACCGGCCTGCCGGTCTGGACTGAAGACCACTCCGTGGGCAAGTCGACAATGGTTGTCCTATGGATGTACTCACTCAGCCCCGTCACAGTAACCAGGAATTTCAACCGCTGGCTTCGGAGTAAACTGCGTGTTGATACCACGCTGGCTTTCGACATATTTTTGAGTCGACCAAAAAATACTAAATTACCATGGTAACCCGGACAGTCTGAAGCAACGGAGTGAAAATGAGCGGCATTCCCACGCTGATTAAGAATGCATCAAGCCACCAGCGCCTGGCGAATGAATTAAACATCAAACACCGAACGGAAGCGAGATTTACATTCCAAAATTAAAGTGCTATCCCAAGTGTTTTTCAGTCCAGCTATTGTTGTCATGCCGGCAGGAAGGGGGATCCCAGCCTGGCCTATAGATAGACGCGCCCCGTCATGGGAACGTGGATTTTCCACCACTGGCTCAGAGCTGTAAACAGATGAGCATCACCTCAATGCTCATTTGATCAGGAAATCACTTTGACTTTGTTTCTTAGTATGGTGATTTATGTCTCAGTATGTGTCTGTATGTGGATGGGCCTCCCCTACTCGACTCAGCCTCAGATGAGTGCCGGGTGGGGTGTGTAAACATCGCCGCTGGCCACCACGACTGGCTTACCTTGTAGGCCTTCATAGGTGCTCGCTAGCAGCACTTGCCTCAACAGTCTATTGAAGCTATACGGGGGATCTTTGTCTCTGTGGGTGTGAACATGTCCCTCTCGCGTGCTTTTATGTGTGTGTGTACATGTCCATCTGTGCGTATGTGCACATACACCTGCACGTAGGAGCGAATCGACTCAGCTGGTCCTCTGAACTATAGTCTCAATAATCAGAGAGAGGGGGAGCTAAGGGGGTTGGGGGTCAGGTACTCATTTGAGGGTGAGTCTACCGTGGGGAACCTTAGAACAGTTCAGATAATCGTCACTGGTCACTCATATATACATACAGATAAACACATGCACACACGAAACAAAAGTAAACACAAACACAGTGACACGAAGCAAAGTCATGAGTTCCCAGAGCCTCTGTCGTTTGTGTCGCCTAGAATGTCCTCCCATCATCTCTTTCCCCAAACAAGAAGCGTGCTACACTCTTCTCCCGTACAACTTTGCTTGACACTTTGGGCGTGTACGATGCGAGTCCATGGGAACCCAGAATGTCCAGCGACAATTTGTGGAAATGCAATCTTGGGCATGGTCATCGCTTGCAGTATATCCCCCCTCCTCCCCCCACTCCTCCTCCTCATCAGCAAGCAAGGTAATCATAATATTCATCATTAAAAAGTAGCAGCTGCTTCATAATCATCACCACAATCATCATAATTCTCCTAATCATCAATCGCAACAGCAGACTCATATTTGTCAACAGATTTTTCTCAGCAAGCAACTGCAGCAAGCATCATAATAAGCACAAGATCATAATCATCTACAGCCACATCATCATCATCGTCGTCATCAGTAGCATTATGTATCATCATTTGCTTCATCTCGTCGCAGCAGGGTCTGGTTTTGAGCTCTGGCTGACAGCCCTGATCCATGGGTGTCCACGTCGGGAGATGGAATCTTAATCCCAGGAATGTAAATTCGACTCGCCGGCTCACTCTCGTCCTCCCGCTCGCTCGCACCCTTTCTCTTCCCCATCGCTCACATCTCACAATAATCCCACTGCGATTGTCACACCGCGGTTATTGGCTTATGCCAGCGTTCTGTGCAGATTTGGCTGATAATGGGAGACTAGTGCCACTGACGTTGGTCGTGGCCCTTTATTGTATAGGGTCACACATCCTCGAGGTGGCCTGTTGACTCAGAGAAGGGGGTTCAAAATGGCCGCGTCGGAGACACCGAGCCCGAACATTTGAGGGCCTGGGTTCAAATCCAAGTTGTCTGACACAATTCGATTGAACCATATTCACAAGTCTAGCGAGTCGATGGTGTCGGTGGTTGACTGAGACCGGTATCGGTATTGGTCTCAGTGTCAGTCAACCGGTATCAGTCTCAGCTGTAAACTCTACCGCTGAGCCACCTGGCCGGATTATAGAAACATCACTGCACTTGTTTACCCAGGAAAGCCTCACCGAGTCTGTTTTTCAGGAGGGTTCTGCTAGGGTTTTATCAGTCGGGGGTGATGATTGATGTTTGTTTCCCTATAAATTATTTCACCAGTACAGAAATTTGGCAAATATGTATCGAGACACATGCACACAACGGTCTACTCTTCTTCCAGTAAAGTCACCGGGGCCTTTAACATCCATCCACTGTGAAGCAGGCAGGCTCTTGGGTTCTTGCTTGAATCACGAATACACGTGAAATTACTCGGTAGCATTTACACTTGGTCACAGATACTCACCCACCACCGCCTTCCCCGTGCCCAGACCAAGGAGAGGGTAATGAGGAGGCCTCGTGAGACTGAGGCCCACTCTGGCCACTTTGACATATCGCTGTGGGACCTCCACTCACGACGGCTACCAGACTGACTGCTTCATCTCATCCATCACACTGCTTCACCACCACACTGCACGTCACAACAACACACTCACCCAATCACCCACTCATTCACTCACCACACTGCAGGTCACAACAACACACTCACCCAATCACCCACTCATTCACTCACCACACTGCAGGTCACAACAACACACTCACCCAATCACCCACTCATTCACTCACAACACTGCAGGTCACAAAAACACACTCACCCAATCACCCAATCATTCACTCACCACGCTGCAGGTCACAACAACACACTCACCCAATCACCCACTCATTCACTCACAACACTGCAGGTCACAACAACACACTCACCCAATCACCCACTCATTCACTCACCACACTGCAGGTCACAACAACACACTCACCCAATCACCCACTCATTCACCACCACACTGCAGGTCACAACAACACACTTACCCAATCACCCACTCATTCACTCACCACACTGCAGGTCACAACAACACACTCACCCAATCACCCACTCATTCACCACCACACTGCAGGTCACAACAACACACTTACCCAATCACCCACTCATTCACTCACCACACTGCAGGTCACAACAACACACTCACCCAATCACCCACTCATTCACTCACAACACTGCAGGTCACAACAACACACTCACCCAATCACCCAATCATTCACTCACCACACTGCAGGTCACAACAACACACTCACCCAATCACCCACTCATTCACTCACAACACTGCAGGTCACAACAACACACTCACCCAATCACCCACTCATTCACTCACAACACTGCAGGTCACAACAACACACTCACCCAATCATTCACTCACCACACTGCAGGTCACAACAACACACTCACCCAATCACCCACTCATTCACTCACAACACTGCAGGTCACAACAACACACTCACCCAATCACCCACTCATTCACCACCACACTGCAGGTCACAACAACACACTCACCCAATCACCCACTCATTCACCACCACACTGCAGGTCACAACAACACACTCACCCAATCACCCACTCATTCACCACCACACTGCAGGTCACAACAACACACTCACCCAATCACCCACTCATTCACCACCACACTGCAGGTCACAACAACACACTCGCCCAATCACCCACTCATTCACTCACCACACTGCAGGTCACAACAACACACTCACCCAATCACCCACTCATTCACCACCACACTGCAGGTCACAACAACACACTCACCCAATCACCCACTCATTCACCACCACACTGCAGGTCACAACAACACACTCGCCCAATCACCCACTCATTCACTCACCACACTGCAGGTCACAACAACACACTCACCCAATCACCCACTCATTCACTCACCACACTGCAGGTCACAACGCTTCTCTTTCTGCTTCTTCCCTTTTTCTGCTCTACTTTGGAATTCCCTCCCATCGTTTCTTTTCCAAATAATATCCTTGCTCAATGCAAGAAACGTTTGAACTCTTTATTTGTTACAACTCTGGTTGTGCTGATTGTCGCTGGCCACTGCACGTTTTTGACCTCAGCAACTGTGTACCACAAACGGGCCAGTGCTTAGAAATTGTGTTAAAACAATTAACTCGCAATATACACACAATTACATATATTCACATGGAAACAACCGCTACATATACACTCACACAACAACTGTGATGGTGACGTCACTACAGCACTTGTGCCAGGTCAGGTCCACTTTGAGGCCATGTGAAGTGTTGAAATGCTTGATGGCACGAGGTCACAGAACAGACCAAGGTGCCATGGGTTAACTGTTCTTCCTACTCTGCCACCTCGCTGTGTCTTAGCCGCCTGGCGCTCCGCTCGTTCTTGTGAGCGTCGCTCCTCTGCCCTCCTCTGTTGTTGGAGGGAGACTGCCTCCAACTGCCCAGTAGCAGCGTCCTTCACGAGCCTCCTCCACAGAGGTCGATCTTGACACTCCTGATACTGGTAGTGCATCAACCCATCTCTTGTCTAGCCCGTACCTCAACCGTTTCGCCCCCTATATCCAGCCAAACAGAAGTTGCTTGACCACGGAGTGGCTGGGTATGAGGGCTACATGACTCAGCCAATGTCCTGATATTTCAAGGATCTGTGAGTTCCTCACCCAATATAGCCTGGTTAAATCCAGGATGGATCGTAGGCAGGCCAGCCCAAAAGTTTCTAACCGGTGAAGATGTCCCTTCAAAGGGATCCACATTGGCCCACGATTCGCAAGGATTGAGAAGGGAGGGCACAACGGTGGCACAAAGACCAACAAGACCTGGAGCTTCATATTAAGTGGCAGGCCAGGTAACAGCATTACGCAGCTGATGAAACTATAATGCTGCCAAACTGTAACTAGTCACAAGCACTCCTGGCCACGGAGCTTTACCCGGGCCTGCCCACCATCATGAAGGTCTTCAATGATTGTGAGCGCAGGGTCAGGGGACCTTGAAATCACGAATAATAACACACTCATATAGACATATACACTCACACAAAGACAAAGATCCCCCCTGCAGCCTTAACAGACTGTCGGGGCAAGTGCTGTAAGCGAACACCTATGAAGGCCGGCATGGCACACGAGTGGGTGGGTGGCCAGCACCAGGCCCGACCACCACTCACACACACGTATACACTTATACATTTGTATACACACTCACACATGTAAATAGACATGCACTCACTCACATATACACTCACATGCATGTACGCACGCATTCACCCACGCGCACACAAACGTAGCAAACACGCGCAGTGACATGCACAAAAACATTTAAAATCTATAAGTTGTACAGTGTTCCTTCTGCCGTGTTCCTTGTGCCTTTGTGTGCAGCAGCAGTCTGGCCCTGCAGTCCCTGCGGGGTTTCCATGCTGCATGGGTTTGTTACTACGCTTTTGATTTAATGCACCACACGCAACGCGTTCCCTAACTCCTCCGTGGCTCGCGTTCAGAAGATCAGCCCGACGAAGCTTGTTTGTGGTACAAAATGTCTGAGGCCCAGAACGTCAAACGGCCAGCAACCAACCGCACTGTTATAGTTGAAATAGATCAGTCACGCGTCCCTTGGACTGAGCACGATGATTGACTACAAGCGCTGGGGAAGGCAGAGATGCCCGCTCACGGCCCTTGCCCCATCGGCCTGCGCAGGCTACCTGAGGGATCTTGTCGTTGGAGCGCTCGGCGCGTCCAACCCGGTGAACCTGCGTTCGATCCACGGCCAACAAGACTGATGTCTGACGTGGTCCGTGGCCACCCCTGCATTGACTCAGCCTGAAATGAATACTTCGTGCAGTGTGTCAACATTATCACTGGGGAGACAAAGGTGGCCAGGCATAAATATTGGCCACACAACCCCATCTTGTGTGATTATACAATATAATTGTTACCATCGTGCATACCCTGCCGGCCTGAATAGGCACTCACTGACAGGACTTGGCTCCAACATATATTTTGTATAAGTCTGTATAGATATGTATACTGTATATATGAAGTATAATCCCAATGGCTGCACCGTTACGTCATGGCAATTCGTGACATTTTTTCAATGATTGTGTTTAATGTGTTCTCTGCGCAGGCCCTGGACCAGAAAAGTTCAAGTTTATAATTCCCATGGATATAGGAATTTTCTGACGTCACCCCGTCTGATGGCGATGGTACCAGCATAGTCATCGCTTCTATGAAGTAGTTTGCAGGGCTCGTGACCCCCTAATGAAGAGCAGTGCCCCCCTGGGCTGGTTTTCCAGCCTCATCCCACTCAGAGTGTGGTGTTGTATAAGCTCTGGATTTACATATCTGTATATGTCATTCCACGTTTGCCCAGTATGTAGAATTGTAATGCGCTCTTCCACCTCCAACCCAGCTTATATATAAGCTCCTAGCTTGGTAGTGTCTCATTCTTCACCTGAAGACGGCTGCTTGCGTTGTAGCCGAAACGTCGTGAGAATTATTTTATTTTATTATGTTTTATTGTTATTATTTTATTACATCCCTTCTACGTGACTTTACCGAAAGAACCAAGAAGATGTATTGGTGTGTTAGCGTATGTGTGGGGAGTGGTAGCATCGGGGTTAGCGCACTGCGCTACGAACACGGCTACCCAAGTTAGACTCTCGCGCATGGTCAACGTCAGTGACGGATAAACTGAACCGGACCTGGGCAGACAAAGGTGGCCAGGCGTGGTGCTGGTCACCCACCCTCTCGTGTGCAGTGCCAGCCTTCATAGGTGCTTGCGAACAGCACTTGCCCCAACATTAGCAATTTTTGTGATCTTGAGGGGGTGCCGATTTCCACCATCACCCCCCCCCCCCCCCCCCCCGTGTCCCCCACTGGTACAATAGTTTCTGTGCCATGTACAGTCCAATAGGCACCCCCAGTGCTCGGCCAGGAGTGTGAGAGTGAATATTTTTGGATTAATTGTTGTTCTTGGGTCGGTCGGTGCGGAGCCTCCCAGCAGCTGGAAGCTGTCAGCGGGGAGCAGCCTGCTCCGTGAGCCAGCGGACGTGTGTGTGTTCACGTGTGTTTGGGTGCGTGTGTGTGTTCACGTGTGTTTGGGTGCGTGTGTGTGTGTGTGTTCACGTGTGTTTGGGTGCGTGTGTGTGTTCACGTGTGTTTGGGTGCGTGTGTGTGTGTTCACGTGTGTTTGGGTGCGTGTGTGTGTGTGTGTTCACGTGTGTTTGGGTGCGTGTGTGTGTTCACGTGTGTTTGGGTGCGTGTGTGTGTGTGTTCACGTGTGTTTGGGTGCGTGTGTGTGTGTTCACGTGTGTTTGGGTGCGTGTGTGTGTTCACGTGTGTTTGGGTGCGTGTATCTGTGTTCACGTGTGTTTGGGTGCGTGTGTGTGTTCACGTGTGTTTGGGTGTGTGTGTGTGTGTTCACGTGTGTTTGGGTGCGTGTGTGTAGACGTCTCACATTGAGTCATCGGCTGCGTAATGCTGCGTAGAATCCGCCTGATCTCCACTCCATACGAAGCTACGGGTCTTCTCGGCCACGGTTGTGCCCTTCCCTCGCCATGCTTGCGAAACTCGGAGCCCTTTAAAGGAACATCTGCGCGTTGCCATCCCGGGTTTAACCCGGCCGGATTGTGTGAGCAGCTCACACATCATTGAAAGATCAGTACACAGTCTCATTGGTGAGCTCCTACGAAAGGTGAGGAGGCTGCGTTCGGTGGTTCATGTAAACCACATGCCCACTCACCAAATGCCCAGTCCCCTTTTTTCTGGCAGCAAAACAGGTGTTAAGATACTCTTTGGTTTGTTCGGTAAAGTCACGAATGTAGAAATAAAATGTAATTGTTAATTTAATTTGGTTAAAATTATATTTTATTTCTACACACGTGACTTTACCGAGAAAAACAATGAGTACAGTAATTTCTGCAGTCACGGAAGATCGGTGTTTAGATGTGAAAACACCAAACGGGAACCTTTTACAAGGAATCATGTCTCATTAACCACAATGCTTGTTGTCAGAACGCAAACAAAAACACACTCTGATAATATCAGCATTGTGCTTGAAACTGATTGGTCCACACCAGAGACAGCTTTCCTTTGAGCCTCGTCTCAAACGGTGTTAGACCAGAGGACGCCCAGAGGTGTAGAGGGGGCTAAAGAGGTACGGCATGGGATAGAGAAAAGATGGACTCATGTGGTACAGAAGAATATGAAGCCGGACTTGCCAATGACTGATACCAGCGGTGTCAAGACTGGCCTCTGTGGAGGAGGAGGTTCGTGAAGGACTCTGCTACTGGGCATTTTGAGGCAGTCGCCCTCCAACAACAGTGGAGGGCGGAGGAGCGATGCTCACAACGAGTTGATCGCTGAGCAGCTCAACTACAGCAGGGGTGGAGCACAGGTCAACTCAGGCAGTCAACCCATGGCACCCGGGTCTCTTCCGTGACCTCTTGTCAGTGAGCCTTTTGACACTTCACTTGGCCTCAAGGTGCACCTAGCCTGGAACCTCGTGGCAAATGGCGGTTGTTTTGTACACATGTTTATGTATTTCTGGAGTGTTTGTGTACGTGTGTACACATGTGTGCGTTGGTAAATGTGTCTGTACGTGTGTACGTGTGTGTCTGTACGTGTGTGTGTCTGTACGTGTGTGTGTGTGTACGTGTATGTGTCTCAGTGGCCTGGTTGTTCCCATGACCCCCACGGTCTCTTGTTTCCCCGGGGACACGCGGATTTATACTCGTGCCGTGAGACCCGGACAGAGACACGCACATCGAACACAGGAGGGGTGTAGTAGTCACGGGGGGGGGGGGGTGTAGTAGTCACATGGGGGGGGGGGGGTGTAGTAGTCACGGGGGGGGGGGGGGGGGGGGTGGTAGTCACGTGGGGGGGGGGGGGGTGTAGTAGTCACGTGGGGGGTGTAGTAGTCACGGGGGGTTTCGTAGTCACAGGGGGGGTGTAGTAGTCACGTGGGGGGGAGGTGTAGTTGTCACGTGGGGGGTGTAGTAGTCACGTGGGGGGGGGGGTAGTAGTCACGGGGGGGGGGGTTAGTAGTCACGGGGGGGGGGGGCGTAGTAGTCACTGGGGGGGGGGGGGTGGTAGTCACGGGGGGGGGGGGGGGTTTAGTAGTCATGGGGGGGGTGTAGTAGTCACGGGGGGGGGGGTGTAGTAGTCACGGGGGGGGGGGGGGGGGGTAGTAGTCACGGGGGGGGTTAGTAGTCACGGGGGGGGTGGTAGTCACGGGGGAGGGGGGGGGTGTAGTAGTCACTGGGGGGGGGTGTAGTAGTCACGGGGGGGGTGTAGTAGTCACTGGGGGGGGGGTGTAGTAGTCACTGGGGGGGGTGTAGTAGTCACTGGGGGGGGGGGGGTTTAGTAGTCACGGGGGGGGGGGGGTGTAGTAGTCACGGAGGGTGTAGCAGTCACGGGGGGGGGGGGGTGTAGTAGTCACGTGACGTGAGGGGGGTGTAGTAGTCACGTGACGTGAGGGGGGTGTAGTAGTCACTGGGGGGGTGTAGTAGTCACGGGGGGTGTAGTAGTCACGGGGGGGGGGGTGTAGTAGTCACTGACGTGAGGGGGGTGTAGTAGTCACGGGGGGGGTGTAGTAGTCACGTGGGGGGGGGGGGGTGTAGTAGTCACTGGGGGGGTGTAGTAGTCACGGGGGGGGGGGGGGGTAGTAGTCACGGGGGGGGGGGGGGGGTGTAGTAGTCACGTGACGTGAGGGGGTGTAGTTGTCACGTGACGTGAGGGGGGGGGGTGTAGTAGTCACGGGGGGGGGGGGGGGGGGGGTGTAGTAGTCACGTGACGTGATGGGGTGTAGTAGTCACGTGACGTGAAGGGGGAGGGGTGTAGTAGTCACGGGGGGGGGGGGGTGTAGTAGTCACGGGGGGGGGGGGGGTGTAGTAGTCACGTGACATGAGGGGGGGTGTAGTAGTCACGTGACGTGAGGGGGAGGTGTAGTAGTCACTGGGGGGGGGGGGGTGTAGTAGTCACGGGGGGGGGGTTGTAGTAGTCACGGGGGGGGGGGGTGTAGTAGTCACGTGACGCGAGGGGGGGGTGTAGTAGTCACGTGACGTGAGGGGGGTGTAGTAGTCACGTGACGTGAGGGGGGGTGTAGTAGTCACTGGGGGGGGGGGGGGGTTAGTAGTCACGGGGGGGGGTGTAGTAGTCACTGGGGGGGGGGGGGTGTAGTAGTCACGGGGGGGGGGGGGGGGGTGTAGTAGTCACGTGACGTGAGGGGGGGTGTAGTAGTCACATGACGTGAGGGGGGTAGCAGTCACGTGGGGGGGGGGGGTGTGGTAGTCACGTGTGGGGGGGGGGGGTGTAGTAGTCACGTGGGGGGTGTAGTAGTCACGTGGGGGGGGGGGGGGTAGTAGTCACATGGGGAGGGGGTGTAGTAGTCACGTGTGGGGGGGGGGGGGTGTAATAGTCACGGGGGGGGGGTGTAGTAGTCACGTGGGGGTGTAGTAGTCACGCGGGGGGGGGGGGTGTAGTAGTCACGGGGCGGGGTGTAGTAGTCACGCGACGTGAGGGGGGTGTAGTAGTCACATGACGTGAGGGGGGGGGGGTGTAGTAGTCACGTGGGGGGGGTAGTAGTCACGTGGGGGGGGTGGTAGTCACGTGGGGGGGGGGGGTGTAGTAGTCACGTGGGAGGGGGGGGGGGTAGTAGTCACGCGGGGAGGGGGTGTAGTAGTCACGTGGGGGGGGGTGTAGTAGTCACTGGGGGGGGGGGGTGTAGTAGTCACGGGGGGGGGGGGGGTGTAGTAGTCACGTGACGTGAGGGGGGTGTAGTAGTCACATGACGTGAGGGGGGTGTAGTAGTCACGTGGGGGGGGGGGGGGTAGTAGTCACGTGGGGGGTGTGGTAGTCACGTGAGGGGGGGGGGGTGGTGTAGTAGTCACGTGGGGGGGTGCAGTAGTCACGTGGGAGGGGGGTAGTAGTCACGCGGGGAGGGGGTGCAGTAGTCACGTGGTGGGGGGTGTAGTAGTCACGGGGGGGGGGGGGGGTGTAGTAGTCACGTGGGGGTGTAGTAGTCACGTGGGGGGGGGGGTGTGTAGTAGTCACGGGGGGGGGTGTAGTAGTCACGGGGGGGGGGTGGTGTAGTAGTCACATGGGGGGGGGGGGGTGTGGTAGTCACGTGGGGGGGTGTGGTAGTCACGTGGGGGGGGGGGGGGTAGTAGTCACGTGGGGGGGGGGGGTGTAGTAGTCACGTGGGAGGGGGTGTAGTAGTCACGTGGGGAGGGGGTGTAGTAGTCACGTGGGGGGGGGTGGTGTAGTAGTCACATGGGGGGGGGGTGTGGTAGTCACGTGGGGGGGGTGTGGTAGTCACGTGGGGGGGGGGGGTGTAGTAGTCACGTGGGGGGGGGTGTAGTAGTCACGTGGGAGGGGGTGTAGTAGTCACGTGGGGAGGGGGTGTAGTAGTCACGTGGGGGGGGGGTGTAGTAGTCACGGGGGGGGGGGGTGTAGTAGTCACTGGGGGGGCGGGTGTAGTAGTCACGTGGGGGGGGGGTGTAGTAGTCACGTGGGGGGGGGGGTGTAGTAGTCACGTGGGGGGGGGGTGTAGTAGTCAGGGGGGGTGTAGTAGTCACGTGGGGGGGGGGGTGTAGTAGTCACGTGGGGGGGGGGTAGTGGTCACGTGGGGGGGGGGGGTGTAGTAGTCACGGGGGGGGGGGGTGTAGTAGTCACGTGGGGGGGGGGGGGGGGGTGTAGTAGTCACGTGGGGGGGGGGGGTGTAGTAGTCACGGGGGGGTGTAGTAGTCACGTGGGGGGGGTGTAGTAGTCACTGATGCGGTGTCGGCATAGGATGTGGCTGTAGGAGTCACTGTGCTCAGCAGCTGGGTAATTACAAACAGTGCCCATATATTTCATCCCCCCCCCCCACCAGAATAGGCCAGTGCCTCCCTCACCTCTCTCAACACCCCTAGGTCAACTCAATCTTTGATGAATATCTGTGTTCAAACCGCCGCTGGGGAGACAAAGATGGCCAGGCAAACTCCTAGCCACACCAGCCCTCGTGTGCCATGCCGGCCTTGATAGGTGCTCGCTAACACGACTGCCTGTTCAGGCGACACGGGAGCTCTTTGTCTCCTACTCGTGTACGTGTGAGTGTTCACGTGCGTGCGTATCGGTGTGGGCGTCATTGGCAGTAATTCATTCTCCCAGGACCTGCGTCTCGAGGATATGACAGCTGTCTTTATTGTTACTACGATTTAAACCACCATCCTGCACGACAAAACACAGACCTCACAAACGCTCCGCCGTAAACGATGCGCGCGGAGGTCATAGGGCTCAAGCGTGTGTGCGTGTTCAGATAACAACTTTTATTCTCAAAAGGGCAATCCTTGGTATCGACGCATGAGTTCAGTTTGGGAGATATTAATGGTTTAATATCCACAATTATCAACACCACCACCACCATCATCATCATCCATAATGAAACCAGCCAGGAGACTTGGTGGGAGATCGAGCGACGAATTCATCCCTCAGCGGTCAATAAGATTTGTACAATTTTGCAGGGGATATCAACAGTGGATGCTCAATGGATAAAATCGTCCCCGCCATAGAAACATGGAGATTCTGCCACTGGCTCACGTCTGTATATTTGGCATCTGCACCATTCTGTAGGGCGCAATTTCCCTCTGTGTAATCCAAATGTAGTACTGTATACATTTTAAGATTGGATAAACGTAGACCATGACGCCAGCACATGATGGCCACTCAATTCAGGATGTTTATTATCCACCGTGATGCGTAAGTGGCTCGGGATTTTAGGCTTAGTAAGCGCAACGCACCCAGCAGCCTGCTGGGTTCAAACCGTGAACCATGAACCGTGAACTGTGACCCTCTATGACAAGCGGCGGCCGCTGGTCCGCCGTTCCACCCGTCGCTCAAGGCTCGTCTCTACGCTCGCTGTTCTTCGTTGCAGCCCGCGTCGATGCCTTGGTATTCATCGCGCGGCGCTGCTCGCTGCAAATCCAGCGCCACGAGCTAAAGATAGACGCCCGGGGGCGGTGAGGAGACAGGGCAGGGGTTTTTGCAACCGATATTTGGCTAATTGAGCAAATGCGCAAAGAGCAGGTACCTCGTACCGGCTGGTGAAATGTGTGCGCGACGTGCGCGACAAACCACACAGCAATGTACAATGTTTACTCCGGTGAAAGGTCTCGTTTAAAAATGTGCTTTTTGTGGTATATATTATTTATGAGGTTAAGTTTAAAAAAAACGATTTCCTGCTCAAGTGAGCATTGACATGGCACACATCTCCCTGCTTACAGCCATGGACCTGGGGAAGTCTTCACAATTGCAGTGATTGTCCACAGGACAATGGACAATCACTGTTGGTTTCCCCACAGAGTGGTACCTATTTTATCGAACCCATAGAGATGATGGGCCGAGGCAATCTCCAACCAGGACTTGAACTCACATCCTTCCGATTGTGAGTTGCTCGTTCTTCCGCCTGTTTTTAAAATAACTTTATTTTTATGTTTTTGTTTAGTTTATGTGCGGAAGTATTTCATGCTTAATATTCTGTGTCTGCGCCCTTTCACTCTTCTCTGTCTGGGTGCAGAGATTACCTTGTATTGAACCAATGCTACTAATGAGATGCACCCCGAGAAGGTCGTGTGTCTGGTGGGATATGTGAAAATTTTATATGTTTACATGGAGGGACAGATATTGGAAAGAGGCGTTATCATTTGCTTGTTTATTTTGTGTGATTTCAGTCATACCAATAACCACACTAGCCAGCCAGACACGAGCCCTACCAATAACCACACTAGCCACCCAGACACTTCCCCTACCAATAACCACACTAGCCACCCAGACACGAGCCCTACCAATAACCACACTAGCCACCCAGACACTTCCGCTACCAATAACCACACTAGCCACCCAGACACTTCCCCTACCAATAACCACACTAGCCACCCAGACACTTCCCCTACCAATAACCACACTAGCCACCCAGACACTATCCCTACCAATAACCACACTAGCCAGCCAGACACTTGCCCTACCAATAACCACACTAGCCACCCAGACACTTGCCCTACCAATAACCACACTAGCCACCCAGACACTTCCTCTACCAATAACCACACTAGCCACCCAAACACTTGCCCTACCAATAACCACACTAGCCACCCAGACACTATCCCTACCAATAACCACACTAGCCACCAGACACTTGCCCTACCAATAACCACACTAGCCACCAGACACTTGCCCTACCAATAACCACACTAGCCACCCAGACACTTGCCCTACCAATAACCACACTAGCCACCCAGACACTTGCCCTACCAATAACCACACTAGCCACCCAGACACTTGCCCTACCAATAACCACACTAGCCACCCAGACACTTGCCCTACCAATAACCACACTAGCCACCAGACACTTGCCCTACCAATAACCACACTAGCCACCCAGACACTTGCCCTACCAATAACCACACTAGCCACCCAGACACTTGCCCTACCAATAACCACACTAGCCACCCAGACACTTGCCCTACCAATAACCACACTAGCCACCCAGACACTATCCCTACCAATAACCACACTAGCCACCCAGACACTTGCCCTACCAATAACCACACTAGCCACCCAGACACTTGCCCTACCAATAACCACACTAGCCACCCAGACACTTCCCCTACCAATAACCACACTAGCCACCCAGACACTATCCATACCAATAACCACACTAGCCACCAGACACTTGCCCTACCAATAACCACACTAGCCACCAGACACTTCCCCTACCAATAACCACACTAGCCAGCCAGACACGAGCCCTACCAATAATCACACTAGCCACCCAGACACGAGCCCTACCAATAATCACACTAGCCACCCAGACACTTGCCCTACCAATAACCACACTAGCCAGCCAGGCACTTGCCCTACCAATAACCACACTAGCCACCCAGACACTATCCCTACCAATAACCACACTAGCCACCAGACACTTGCCCTACCAATAATCACACTAGCCACCCAGACACTATCCCTACCAATAACCACACTAGCCACCCAGACACTTGCCCTACCAATAATCACACTAGCCACCCAGACAATATCCCTACCAATAACCACACTAGCCACCCAGACACTTGCCCTACCAATAATCACACTAGCCACCCAGACACTATCCCTACCAATAACCACACTAGTCACCCAGACACTGGCCCTACCAATAACCACACTAGCCACCAGACACTTGCCCTACCAATAACCACACTAGCCACCCAGACACTTGCCCTACCAATAACCACACTTGCCACCCAGACACTTGCCCTACCAATAACCACACTAGCCACCCAGACACTTGCCCTACCAATAACCACACTAGCCACCCAGACACTATCCCTACCAATAACCACACTAGCCACCCAGACACTTGCCCTACCAATAACCACACTAGCCACCCAGACACTTGCCCTACCAATAATCACACTAGCCACCCAGACACTATCCCTACCAATAAACACACTAGCCACCCAGACACTATCCCTACCAATAACCACACTAGCCACCCAGACACTTGCCCTACCAATAATCACACTAGCCACCCAGACACTATCCCTACCAATAACCACACTAGCCACCCAGACACTATCCCTACCAATAACCACACTAGCCACCCAGACACTATCCCTACCAATAACCACACTAGCCACCCAGACACTTGCCCTACAAATAACCACACTAGCCACCCAGACACTTGCCCTACCAATAACCACACTAGCCAGCCAGACACTTCCCCTACCAATAATCACGCTAGCCACCCAGACACGAGCCCTACCAATAACCACACTAGCCAGCCAGACACTTGCCCTACCAATAATCACACTAGCCACCCAGACACTTGCCCTACCAATAACCACACTAGCCACCCAGACACTATCCCTACCAATAACCACACTAGCCACCCAGACACTTGCCCTACCAATAACCACACTAGCCACCCAGACACTTGCCCTACCAATAACCACACTAGCCACCCAGACACTTGCCCTACCAATAACCACACTAGCCACCCAGACACTTGCCCTACCAATAACCACACTAGCCACCAGACACTTGCCCTACCAATAACCACACTAGCCACCCAGACACTTGCCCTACCAATAACCACACTAGCCACCCAGACACTTGCCCTACCAATAACCACACTAGCCACCCAGACACTTCCCCTACCAATAACCACACTAGCCACCCAGACACGAGCCCTACCAATAACCACACTAGCCACCCAGACACTATCCATACCAATAACCACACTAGCCACCAGACACTTGCCCTACCAATAACCACACTAGCCACCCAGACACTTGCCCTACCAATAACCACTCTAGCCACCAGACACTTGCCCTACCAATAACCACACTAGCCACCAGACACTTCCCCTACCAATAACCACACTAGCCAGCCAGGCACTTGCCCTACCAATAACCACACTAGCCACCCAGACACTTGCCCTACCAATAACCACACTAGCCACCAGACACTTGCCCTACCAATAACCACACTAGCCACCCAGACACTATCCCTGCCAATAACCACACTAGCCACCCAGACACTTGCCCTACCAATAACCACACTAGCCACCCAGACACTTGCCCTACCAATAACCACACTAGCCACCCAGACACTTGCCCTACCAATAACCACACTAGCCACCAGACACTTGCCCTACCAATAACCACACTAGCCACCCAGACACTATCCCTACCAATAACCACACTAGCCAGCCAGACACTTGCCCTACCAATAACCACACTAGCCACCCAGACACTTGCCCTACCAATAACCACACTAGCCACCAGACACTTGCCCTACCAATAATCACACTAGCCAGCCAGACACTTCCCCTACCAATAATCACACTAGCCACCAGACACTATCCCTACCAATAACCACACTAGCCACCCAGACACTTGCCCTACCAATAACCACACTAGCCACCCAGACACTATCCCTACCAATAACCACACTAGCCAGCCAAACACTTGCCCTACCAATAATCACACTAGCCACCAGACACTATCCCTACCAATAACCACACTAGCCACCCAGACACTTGCCCTACCAATAACCACACTAGCCACCAGACACTTGCCCTACCAATAACCACACTAGCCACCCAGACACTTGCCCTACCAATAACCACACTAGCCACCAGACACTTGCCCTACCAATAACCACACTAGCCACCCAGACACTATCCCTACCAATAACCACACTAGCCAGCCAGACACTTGCCCTACCAATAACCACACTAGCCACCCAGACACTTGCCCTACCAATAACCACACTAGCCACCAGACACTTGCCCTACCAATAATCACACTAGCCAGCCAGACACTTCCCCTACCAATAATCACACTAGCCACCAGACACTATCCCTACCAATAACCACACTAGCCACCCAGACACTTGCCCTACCAATAACCACACTAGCCACCCAGACACTATCTCTACCAATAACCACACTAGCCAGCCAAACACTTGCCCTACCAATAATCACACTAGCCACCAGACACTATCCCTACCAATAACCACACTAGCCACCCAGACACTTGCCCTACCAATAACCACACTAGCCACCCAGACACTATCCCTACCAATAACCACACTAGCCACCCAGACACTTGCCCTACCAATAATCACACTAGCCACCAGACACTATCCCTACCAATAACCACACTAGCCAGCCAAACACTTGCCCTACCAATAACCACACTAGCCACCCAGACACTATCCCTACCAATAACCACACTAGCCACCAGACACTTGCCCTACCAATAACCACACTAGCCACCCAGACACTATCCCTACCAATAACCACACTAGCCACCCAGACACTTCCCCTACCAATAACCACACTAGCCACCCAGACACGAGCCCTACCAATAACCACACAAGCCACCCAGACACGAGCCCTACCAATAACCACACTAGCCACCCAGACACTTCCCCTTCCAATAACCACACTAGCCAGCCAGACACTTCCCCTACCAATAACCACACTAGCCACCCAGACACGAGCCCTACCAATAACCACACTAGCCAGCCAGACACTTCCCCTACCAATAATCACACTAGCCAGCCAGACACTTCCCCTTCCAATAATCACACTAGCCACCCAGACACGAGCCCTACCAATAACCACACTAGCCACCCAGACACTTCCCCTTCCAATAACCACACTAGCCAGCCAGACACTTCCCCTACCAATAACCACACTAGCCACCCAGACACGAGCCCTACCAATAACCACACTAGCCACCCAGACACTATCCCTACCAATAACCACACTAGCCAGCCAGACACTTCCCCTACCAATAACCACACTAGCCACCCAGACACGAGCCCTACCAATAATCACACTAGCCACCCAGACACTTGCGCTACCCCAACAATACTACCCAAAATATTCAACCTTTCCCCTCGCTCCACCAAATGAGTTAACCATATTCTAGAACACTATGAGATCTCTTTTACCAGTGGCAAAATATAATGGTAGGTTTGTACCCTTTTAACTGGTACAAAACTGACACCTTTATTCAAGGCATCATGTTTGCAATGACCACAACACAAGTAGTCAATAAAGCAAACAAAAAGAAGCAACTCTGATAAGGATAATAATATGCACTGTCCTTGAAGTTGATTGGCCCACACCCGAGACGGCTTTCTTTAGAAAGACGGCTTTCTTTAGAAAGAAAGCCGTCTCGGGTGTGGGCCAATCAACTTCAAGGACAGTGCATATTATTATCCTTATCAGAGTTGCTTCTTTTTGTTTGCTTTATTGACTACTTGTGTTGTGGTCATTGCAAACATGAATAAAGGTGTCAGTTTTGTACCAGTTAAAAGGGTAAAAACCTACCATCAGATTCTAGAATTGAAGTTTTCATGACTGCAAGGATCCATACCCTTTGGTTCTTTCGGTAAAGTCACGTGGGTGAAAATAATAATAAAATAAAATAAATAACCAGGACGTTTTGGGCGCAACACCAAGCGTCCTTCATCAGGTGGGGACCAGCACAGCGACTGTTCTTCCTGTGCTGGTCCCCACCTGATGAAGGACGCTTGTGTTGCGCCCGAAACGTCGTGATTATTTGTTTTTATTATTATTTTCACCTACGTGACTTTACCGAAAGAACCAAAGAGTGTGAGTTAACCAGAGTTTAGCACTAGCCCTACCCCAACTCGAACTATCAACCGACCTGTGGATGTTCGCGTGAACCCCTTCCCACTCTTTGTTTGCGTTGTACATGGAGCGTGCGAAGCTCGTGCCCACGGATATTGTTTCTCTTTGCCCGCTGGGTGTGGTGAGACCAGCGCTGCGATTCGGCCGCTCGATCGGTGCATCACGCGATCGCGGCACCCGAACCTCACCTCTCGCTCGCCGCTCCATCTCTTTCAGGAGAAGGTCGAGTACGTGTTCCTGGTGATCTTCACGGTGGAGGCCTTCCTCAAGATCATGGCCTACGGCCTCCTCGTTCATCCAAACGCCTACCTGCGCAACGGGTGGAACCTCCTGGACTTTGTCATCGTGGTGGTGGGGTGAGTGGGGGCTGACCCACACACTGGACTCGGACCCTAACTCGATGAAGGGTTGGCTTGGTGATGCAGTGGTAACACTCGTGCCTGACAGCAAGAAGTGCCTGGGTTCACTTCCTGACTCGGACATCTTTCTGCGTGGACTTTCTACATTCTCTCCCTGTTCTGCAGAGTGTGAGTGAGTGTGTGACATTTATCTAAAAAGGTATTGGGCCTCCCCTAGGTCGACTCAGCCTCAAATGAGTACCCAGTACGATGTCTCATTTATTCTATGTTGCGGTTGTTTTTGCCTTAATTTTGTCTTTGCTTCATTGCCATACTTGTTTTTTTTGTTAGTATGTTATTTGGATGATCCAGGCCTCCCACCGATGCAAATGAGTCTCTTCCTGGTCCCTTAAATGATCACTTGGTCCATTAAAACACGCTTGAAACTCGTGGACGAGAGCGCGCAGGAGGAGAGAGGGGAGGAGATATGGAGGGAGAGGGCGGTGCCAATGAGGATGCAAGCAAGGCCCTGCATTTCTCTGCTGTCAGAGTAATTCTCTCCGGTGGAGGCAGCGTTCTTTACTCATGGCCGGGCCGCTAAACGATTTTTCACAGAGCATTCGTTCCAAGATTGTTTCCCTGTGGCAGTTTGGCCAGGAAGTGGGAATTCTGGGTTTCACTTCCTTCATCGCATGAATAGAAATTGGAATACGCACTTGAGCTTTGTGAAGGTGTCGTCATTTAATATATGCAGGGTGTAAATATTCTAATTAATTCAATGTACATAATTAATAACAGGTACAGAGAGCATGATCTATGTCTGAGAGTGTATATGTGCGTGAACGTGTGCATGTGGGATATCATCTGTGGGGAGCGGTGGTGCAGTTGTTAGCACACTGTGCTATGAATCCAACGACCCGAGTTCGATTCCCACTCATGGCCAACATCAGTGGCAGCAAGTGTTACCAGAACTTGTCTTGGGGCTCCCGAAGGGTAATTCAGCATTAAATGAGTCCCTGATGGGGTTGTGTAAACATCAGCTTTTGGGAGACAAAGACTGCCAGGTGTCGTGCTGACTACACCTTTGCAGGTGCTCACTAACAGCACTTATCTCGCACCTCCGATTAGCATGGTTGGCTACATACGATGCACAATAAGTTAAACATATATACATACCCTAACAGTGTAGTAAATAAGAAAGGCATCACAAAATTTTGATGAATGTGATACAACTTTGGGTAAATTAAGAAAATAATCGAATACAAGTAAACAGACAAGGATCTCGGGTTTATTTCAAATGAAGAGGTGGACCAGAGCAGGTTATATTGTGTTTTTAAAATTTAACTTCATCATGAAAATCCATCACCCAGCACTGTGGCCCAGAGAATAAAGTTTTAAATCAGTGCGTGCTACCTGCGGTGACACGTGGTTCAGAAACGTCGAGGTCATGAACAACCACGGAACAGAAACTGAGAAGTGCGCAATGATGCACAAAGAGTTGCATGCCGGGATTACACTGAGAGGCAGCAAGATGGAGACGTGCAGTAGCGGACGCTAGCTCGCGGGTGAGAAGCATCATCCTGACCTTTCAGGCTAAATGAGAGGGCTTGCACAGGACATGTGGCTCAATGGACCGATCGACGATGGTCAAGAATAATAATGGAGTGGCAGCCAAGGATTGGAACGTGTCCAAGGGGACGTGCACCCAGGAGATGGAGCGATGAGATCGGTGCGTGTGCATGGGCTGGGTGGACTGTTGCATTGCAGAATCATGGAAGGTGGCGGTAGCTTGAGGAGGCCTTCATCCAGCAGTGGATTGATGATGGCTGATGATGCTGACGATTTCGTCCATCAAATTATCATCCTTCTGAACTGATGTTTGTCCAGAAGCATTTGTTTATTATGCAGCAAGCCCTGGACTGGGGTGTGGACCTCTTTGAAGCTTGCCAGCAGGGGGTGGGTTGCCTGTTAAATGAATGCCGCTGGGTTGCCTGGTGTTATTGGAAAAAACGCTCCACAAACCCCGCTCCTGGCAGTTTAATTTACACGTTATTTTTTTAACTTGACATTTGACAACGATGATGAAAATTGATGTGAACTTTAGCATATTTACTTTGGCCTGTGCATACATTAGAATGAAAACAAAACTGATTGTAAATTCTGGACTGCTACGGATTAGGGTGGAGCCCCTTCTGCCAGCAGTGGCCGCGAGTAAGCAGTTGCAGGGCTGCACCTTTGCCTTTTAACTGAGAAACGGAGAAACTGTGCTATGCGGTGACTTAACCCGCCGTGCGGTTTGTCCATTTGCGAGAGCCAATCCTTGAGTTCAATACTCACATTCCATGGAAAGCGGTTCCGTGTTCCGTAAGTCTGTAGCCGGTAACGATTAGAAAATGTTGACCGGTTCAGTGATGATTGTTTAACAACCCCGATATGGATATCACGATGATCTCTCTTCACTCGAAAGCTTGCTGATATTCGAGACTCACTGCCCGTCAACAAATCTGTCGCCAGGGAGGTTTTGAGTAGTTTAGTAGGAGTTTAGTACGAGTTTAGTAATATGCTAGGCATAGTTTAGCACTGGTTTTGTAGTAGTTTAGTTCAGTAAGAGTTTAGTAGTAGTTTAGCAGTAGTTTAGTAAAAGTTTGAGTCTTGAGATAACCCTTGAGCACGAGGGGCTCACGTTCAACGTCCAAGCAGACTGTCAGCATCCTACTTGCTGTACTATCGTATTTCGTCCCTTATTTTGATTTAATAAGCAAGTGAGTTGTCTCTATCAACATGCCTAACGAGGAATGTTCAATGTCCACGAGAGTGCAAGCGTGGGAGCACTTCAGTGTCTGTGCGTGCGAGTCGCGTGTCTGTGTGTGTCTGTATGTGAGGTGTGTGTCTGTGTGTGTGTCTGTGTGTGTGAGTTGTGTGTCTGTGTGTGTGTCTGTGTGTCTGTGTGTGTGTCTGTGTGTGAGTTGTGTGTCTGTGTGTGTGAGTTGTGTGTCTGTGTGTGTCTGTGTGTCTGTGTATGTCTGTGCCTGTGTGTCTGTGTGTCTGTGTGTGTGTCTGTGTGTGTGTCTGTGTGTGTGTGTGAGTTTTGTGTCTGTGTGTCTCTGTGTGTGTCTGTGTGTGTGTCTGTGTGTGTGTCTGTGTGTGTCTGTGTGTGTGTGTTTGTGTGTGTGTCTGTGTGTGTATGTGAGTTTCGTGTCTGTGTGTCTCTGTGTGTGTCTGTGTGTGTGTCTGTGTGTGTGTGTCTGTGTGTGTGTCTGTGTGTGTGAGTTGTGTGTCTGTGTGTGTGAGTTGTGAGTCTGTGTGTGTCTGTGTGTGTGTGTCTGTGTGTCTGTGTGTGTGAGTTGTGTGTCTGTGTGTGTGAGTTGTGTGTCTGTGTGTGTGTGTGTCTGTGTGTGTGTGTCTGTGTGTGTGTCTGTGTGTGTGTTTGTCTGTGTGTGTGTGTCTGCTTCTGGGCTCCTGGGCTGCACGGTGGCGATATGTTAACTACCTCGCCTTGTATACAGGAGGTCGTTGTTTGCATGTTTTCCCCGTGGTCGCTTGGCTTTTTACCTGGGTCATCCGGGGTTTCTCCCCACATTTAGAATCAACATGCCTTGAGAGTATTTGCCTGCTATACATTCCCGCATGACAAGCCACTTTGTTGAGCTACAATGTGTGGTCAGGTCGCTTCTGAAAACGAGATAGATATTGCTCAGTGGGCCTTACCTGGTAAAATACAAAAATAGTTGAGTTTTTAGTTGAATTTAGTTGGAGGCAGTCACCCTCCAACAACGATGGACAGCAGAGTAGCAACGCTGACAACAATGAGCGGAGCTCCAGGTGGATAAAATACAGCAAGTTGGCAGGGTAGCGAACCCACGTGATTCATCTGCCAGTCTTTTGAGTCAGTCAACCCCATGGCACCTGGCTCTGTCACATGACCTCTTGTCAGCGAGCTTTCCACACTTCACGTGGCCTCAAAGTGCACTCAGTCTGTCACAACCACGATGGTGACATCACCACCCCTTAGTTGCGAATCGCGCCTCTTGTCGTGTGCGCCTGTGTAGGGGGGTTGACTCGCCCCATCATCCCTAATACATTGACGACCACTTTGTGGGGAAGATGAAAGCGCTTTGACATTTATTTCACTATCAGTTTACCTCTTCCATACTGTAGGTGGCAGGGTAGCATAGTGATAACCATTGTGCCACACAGCAAGACCACCTGTGTTCGATTCCGGACTCGGGCGCATATCTGCATGGACATTGTGTGTCCTCCCTCTTCTGCATGGGTTTCCTCCGGTTTCACCCCATAGCAAAAAAATAGACACTTTGTAATTATTGGTCAAACATCCCAATGCTGAAAAATTACCTCAAGAATATCTCAATTGAAACACTTGGCAGGACCCTCCTGAAAGGGAATCCTGAGACTCAGTGAGGCTCTCCTGGGTAAACAAGTGCAGCAGCGATAATAATAATGAACATTGTCAAGGCACCTCATTCTCTCATACAATATGTACAATGCAGTACAGCAAGTAGGCCGCTGCATATTATGAGACTGAGCATGCTTCCTATCCATGCGAGGATTTTTGTATGGGTGCTTCATCTTCCTCCCACTTGCAAAAGGAATACTGTCTGAGGGAATTGACAAAACATTTTTAGAATATAGAATACTCATTGATGCTCAATGAGACTTTTCCAGCGAGCGTGATTCACATTTGTGTATTTAATTTTACAATTATCTCTAGCGGTGCACGCGCTGCCCTCTGCTGCAAACACTCCCCTCATGCGTTTGTTCCAACTCTGTGTGATTTGCCCACGGAGCAAGACATCTCAACCATGACCCATTTGGTGTCGCAGAGAGGGACATCGAATAGTCACCTGGGCTCGGATTAATTCAGGCAGGGCCGCCCATCAGGGGGTGCAGGGCTTGGGGAAAATCCCACCGTGTGGGCCGCCCGACACCTTCAAACTAATCCAGAACTACGACATCTGACACCACTGTGACGTCGAAGCGTGGGGCCCCCCAAAGGGCAGGGCCCCAGGCGGTCGCCCCGACTCACCGCACCCGAGGGACGGCTCGAAGTAGAGATCAACTGATCCAGCTCGCTGCTCAGCGTTGGAGCGAGCGGCTCACAAGGGGAAGGTTGCGAGTTCAAACCCTGGTTGGGATGGTTGACTCAGCCCATCATCCCCACAGGGGTTAATAAGAGGTTCCACTTTGTGGGGAAGTCGACAGTGGTTGTTCCGTGGATTTAGACTCACCCCTGCCATAGAAATATGGAATGTCTCTCACTGGCTCAGCGCTGGAGATAGGAGATGAGCCCTGCCTCGATGTCCACATGAGCCCAGAGCTCACTGCCTTTGAATGAATTGAGTTGGGGTCATGCAGGGCCACCTCTACATAGATTACGTGGGCCTCTGCTAGGTTAACTCGGCCTGAAATACACACTGCATTGATTACCTATGTTGTGAAGATATAAGTTGATAGGGCCTGTGAATGGGCTATGCCTCATTCTTGCGGTGTCATGCCTGCCTTAATAGGCGCTCCCTAACAGCTCGTATATAGGGATGGGAGGAGGTCATTGGGGGTGAGTGAAGGAGGGAGGGAGGTAGAGGAGAAGGGCGAGGCAGGGAAGGGAGTTCAGTGGGGGTGAGACGAGGGTGACATCGATTGAGTGGGTTTGGCTGCGTCTCTCTGTGAGTCACGCCTCGCCGCTCACTTTGTTGTGAATTTGCTCGACTATCACAAACAGCAGCAGCAGCCTCGTGTAATGAGCAGCGTGCCCACATACGGAGTTTGTATGTTCGTATGTTTTCCCCCTTTTCTGCATCGGATTCCTCCCACAGCGAAAAATCATTCAATGAAGCTAGCATTGACCAAATATCCCAAAATATAAAATCACCTGCAAATTACTCAATTGGGTTCACGCAGCAGCAGCAGCAGCAGCAGCAGCGTCGCCTCCTCCTGTGAAAACATGGCAGGACCCTTCTGAAAAATAGTCTTGAGACTCGGTGAGCCCTTTCTCGATTATTATTATTATCATCATCATGCTTATTTTTATGAAGAGAAATTCTGGATTTTTTTGGCTTGTTGTGTCTCATCAGCAGAGGCTGTGCTAATGGTGTCATACACCGGTGAAAGTCGAAAGTGGACCAATTATGCCGTGATGGATTTTGTGTAGAGCAGGGTCCATCTTATCAGCGCCTCTCTCACACCAACGATAGCAGAGAGAGAAGTCGACTATCAGAATCCTACTCACACACAGGCGCTAACAATAGCCCACGCACAAATACAGAAAGAGACAGGTCCCCCTATAGCCTTTAACAAGACCGTTTAACACGCCGGCTTTCACGACCAATATTATTCATAATAAAGGTTTTTGGGTTAGATCACGTGTCAACGTGTCGTAACCCTCCACCACCCGACACAGCCAGTAAGGTTTGTCACGTAAACAACGCGCCAATCAGTGACTACTTCACCCGCCCGGTGTGTTGGCAAGTAAATCCACAAAATGTACAATTTGAGTACCACGTTTCGCTGGTAATTACATCCAGCATCATCGGGCGATTTGGCAAATGGAGAATTACGACACATTTATACTTATGCGATCTAACACAATAACCTTTAATCTGAATTTAACAAGATTGTTGGGGTAAGTGCTGTTCGTGAGCGCCTATGAAGGCGGGCACGTCACATGAGGGAAGAAGTGGCCAGCACCACGCCCGGCCGCCTTTGTCTTCTCAGTACTCACGTTTACACACCATCCCAGGTCCTCATGCAAGGATGAGTTGACCTCGGGTCGCCGGGTTGATTGTGAAGTGTGCTAGTCACGGCACTACCGCACCCCATCACACACAAGAATCCACACACACTTACACGCACCTTCGCATCAGCCGCACCGTAACAACTCTTGGAACCTCCGAGTTCAACCAGTCTACACAACAAAGGCTCATTCCTAGCAGCGTGCTTCAGCCGCACCGAACCTCACAATAATAATATCCATGGCCTACCTTGGCTCCTCCCACCCTCAACCAGTATATATACAAGGACTGTTTTCTTGGAATTTTTCTTACTTGATACAGCAATCGTGCTGTGACGGTTCCACCTGAAGACGGAAGCTTGTGTTGCCTCCGAAACGTCGTGATTTTTATTTGATTTTTTATTTTACTTTGATTAATTTTAATTTTACCTACGCGACTTTACAGAAAAAACCTAAGAATGTGAATCCACACACACGTTTTAGAATGACAAAAAGTGCGTTCCACTGACACGATATTCAGTCGATTCATGTCTTGACCACCTTTGTCTTTCCTGCAAGGAGCTAAACATCCCACTGTCAACACCTCCCCCAGCCAGCGGCGGGGGAGCAGGGAGCAGAGGGGAAGATGGGTTTCAGATGCGGGGTCACAGCTGCCTGGGCAATTAATGCGACGTGCGGATCATTTAACGCACACAGAATCGATGCACCCAATAGGATACGAGAGATGTCTCTAGAAAAAGAATGGAGCCCCTGTCCCCTCTCTCACCATCGCTCCCTCCTCGTTATCACACTCCCCCTCCTTCCTTCTCATCCTCATCATGACCTCCTCCCCCTCGTCCTTCCCCCTCCTCCTTCCCCCCTCCTTCTCCCCCCTCCTCCTTCCCCCCTCCTCCTCCCTCCTCCCCATCCCACCTCTTCCCTCCATAAAAGACGAAACGAGGACTCTAGAGGGTTCAGAGGGACTGTGGGGCGTCACGCCGTCACGGCGCATGAGCAATGTCACGCGGACAATCGTTGCCGCGACAGCACGAGTGGCCCCAACCAGGGGCACCGGCTCGGGAGCCGTGACGCATCCTCGTGAGCAGCGAGAGCGACGAGAGTCACGTGTGTCTGCGAGAGTCACGTGTGTCTGCGAGAGTCACGTGTGTCTGCGAGAGTCACGTGTGTCTGCGAGAGTCACGTGTGTCTGCGAGAGTCACGTGTGTCTGCGAGAGTCACGTGTGTCTGCGAGAGTCACGTGTGTCTGCGAGAGTCACGTGTGTCTGCGAGAGTCACGTGTGTCTGCGAGAGTCACGTGTGTCTGCGAGAGTCACGTGTGTCTGCGAGAGTCACGTGTGTCTGCGAGAGTCACGTGTGTCTGCGAGAGTGACGTGTGTCTGCGAGAGTGACGTGTGTCTGCGAGAGTCACGTGTGTCTAGGAGAGTCACGTGTGTCTGCGAGAGTGAGGTGTGTCTGCGAGAGTCACGTGTGTCTGCGAGAGTCACGTGTGTCTGCGAGAGTGACGTGTGTCTGCGAGAGTGACGTGTGTCTGCGAGAGGCACGTGTGTCTGCGAGAGTCACGTGTGTCTGCGAGAGTCACGTGTGTCTGCGAGAGTCACGTGTGTCTGCGAGAGTGACGTGTGTCTGCGAGAGTCACGTGTGTCTGCGAGAGTGACGTGTGTCTGCGAGAGTCACGTGTGTCTGCGAGAGTCACGTGTGTCTGCGAGAGTCACGTGTGTCTGCGAGAGTGGCGCGTGTCTGCGAGAGTCACGTGTGTCTGCGAGAGTCACGTGTGTCTGCGAGAGTGACGTGTGTCTGCGAGAGTGAGGTGTGTCTAAGAGAGTCACGTGTGTCTGCGAGAGTCACGTGTGTCTGCGAGAGTCACGTGTGTCTGCGAGAGTGAGGTGTGTCTAGGAGAGTCACGTGTGTCTGCGAGAGTCACGTGTGTCTGCGAGAGTCACGTTTGTCTGCGAGAGTGACGTGTGTCTGCGAGAGTCACGTGTGTCTGCGAGAGTCACGTGTGTCTGCGAGAGTCACGTGTGTCTGCGAGAGTGACGTGTGTCTGCGAGAGTCACGTGTGTCTGCGAGAGTCACGTGTGTCTGTGAGGGCCCACGGCGAGGGACGCGATGGACCGGTGGACGATGCGCCTCCTTCACGTGTCCCATCGGTCACGTGGCCTGTTGGCAGTGCTTAATTTCAACAGCATGGGTTCAAAACATGCAAACCTAAAACTGCTTTGCACATTCCGTGTCGCATCAGCAGAGTCACGCTCGCTGAAATTAATACAGCTGAAGTTACGCACTCCCATAAGACCGTGCGGCTGATGGGATGTGTAAAAATTCATACATTTTGTATGTCGAGGGATAGATATGTGAAGGCACCGAATTGTCTTAATATTTGTGTTGTTATTTTCTCTACAATGACACGTGTGGCGATTGTGTTGGATTTCTTGGAGAGCCTCTTGCAGGGGGAGTGTGAGGTCTTGATACATTCCGATGTTTGGCCAAAGCGTCTTTAAAGTTTTAACGAGAGTTTGGCTTCGTGTTGGAGGGAAAACTCAGCACGCATTGTCGATAATAACACTCAAACGTCTGCACATATGGGCACTGCGCAACCCCCTCGCTTGTATTCAGTCTGGTGTTGTTTTGGAGTTTCACAAATCTCCGAGTGATCTGCCAACCCTTGCCTCCTACGTGTGTTTCAACATCGCCCTCCTCTGCCGTTCCTCGCTGCCCAACAATAAAGGCGTTCACCTTGATACAACGCGGCTCACCCAATACTAAACCCTTCATACAACGCGGCTCACCCAACACGATCCAACTCGGTGTCACGGCAGGGCAGAGGCGGCGCTGGGGATTGGGAGAATGCAGGGGGCATGACGCAGCTGCCTGTGTTGGAAGTTTGCTTCGTTGAACCTGGAGAGCGCAAGAGACCGGGAGATTCTCGTTTTCAAGAATAGTCCGACCTGGGCCAGCAAAATCATCAAATCAATAACATCAAGTAAAGAAAATAGAAATCAAACTCGGGGCAAAACACCTGACTAGAAGCAATTCGTATAAAATAAACAGAAAAAATAACAAAAGTACTCTCCTACAAATAACTTTTAAATCGTTCATAGTAAAATGTTTACAAAAAACAAGTGCTGGATTGTATTACAGTGTACCGCACAGATGAGATAGGCTGAGGCTGACTGTGCAGTGGAAAAGGTGGCAGTAGAGTGGATACATTGTTCTGGCTCATCCCTGCGTGATCCACCAACCCCCGTGTCCCCCAGGCTCTTCTCCGTGGTGCTCGAGCACACGACCAAGGTGAACGATGGCGGAGGTGGGGCCGTGATGGCGAGCAAGGGGGGCGGCTTCGACGTCAAGGCCCTGAGGGCGTTCCGCGTGCTGAGGCCTCTGCGACTCGTGTCTGGGGTGCCCAGTGAGTCCCGAGAGCCGCGTGGTGGTGGTGGTGGAGCCGTGTGTGGTGGTGGTGGTGGTGGAGCCGTGTGTGGTGGTGGTGGTGGTGGTGGTGGAGCCGTGTGTGGTGGTGGTGGTGGAGCGGGTGGCATTATTTTTTCATCGGCTGCATAACACTGCGTGGAAGCAACCTGTACTGTTGCTCCACGCAAAGCTTCAGATCTTCTCGGCCAGTCCTGCCCTCCCTTCTCTATGCCTATGAAACGTTGACCCCTCTAATGGAACATCTGTGCCAGTTAGAAACATTCAGGCAGGGCTGCCTCCGATCCATCCTGGGTTTAACCAGGCTGGATCGTATGAAAAGCTCACAAATGAGCTCCTCCAGCAGGCAAGGCTGCGTTGACTGGGTCATGTAGCCCAAATGACCAGCCACTCCATGCCCAAGCAGCTTCTGTTTGGCCGGATAGAAGGGGCTAAACGGGCACGACATGGGTTGGAGAAGAGATGGACTGATGCAGTACGTTAGGATGTGGAGCTGAGTGTTAAACTGCCTACGTGTTAAACTGAGCTGAGTGGACTTGCTGAAGACTGATACCAGCGGTGTCAAGAACAGCCTCTTTGGAGGAGGCCCATGAAGGACGCTACTGGGCAGTTGGAGGCAGTCGCCCTCCAACAACAACGGAGAGCAGAGGAACTACCCTCACAACAACGAGCGGAGCACCGGGCGGCTAATACACAGTAAGGTGGCACAGTAGTGAGCACGGTTGGTGCATCTGCCAGTCATATCTGTCCGTCAACCCATGGCACCTGAGTCTTTCCTGTGACCTTCTGTCAATGAGCCTTCGACACTACACGTGGCCTCAAAGTGCACCTGGCCTGGCACAGGCATCGTGGTGACGTCACTGTCACTTAGTGGCGAAGTGCGGATCTTGGTATATTGGTATTGGTAGAGCCATGTTTGGGAGTGGTGGTGGAGCGGTGTATGGTGGTGTTCGTTGAGTCATGTGTGGTGGTGGAGCCGTGTTCGGTGGAGGCGGAGCCATATATGGTGGAGTTGTTGGAGCCACAAATGGTGGTGGTGGAGCCATGTGAACTCGTGTCTCTCTGCCCAGGTCTTCAGGTCGTCCTCAACTCCATCATCAAGGCCATGGTGCCTCTGCTGCACATCGCCCTCCTCGTTCTCTTCGTCATCATCATCTACGCCATCATTGGCCTCGAGCTTTTCATGGGCAGAATGCACAAGACCTGCTTCCTCAACTACTCGGGTGTGTGTGTGGGTCTGTGGCTGGGTGTGGGTGCGTGTACATGGGGAACGATAGTGTAGCGGTTCATTAGTGTGCTACGCTACAAACCCGGTGACCTGAGTTCGATTTCCGCTCATTGCCTCCAACACCAGTGACGATTATCTGAATCGGTCCTGGGCCTCCCCTAGATCAACTCAGCCTCAAATGAGTACCTGGTGTAATGTATGTGTGGATGTTGACCTTCTTACACACCGTACGTAGCCAACCGTGCTAATCGGAGGTAATGTGTAAACATCACCACGAGGGAGACAAATGCTGTCAGGCGTGGTGCTGGCCACCCACCCCCTCGTGTGCCGTGCCGGTCTTCGTAGGTGCACACTAACAGCACTTCTCCCAAAAGTATGTTAAGGCTATAGGGGGGATCTTTGTCTTTGTTTGTGTGTGCGGGAAGTGGTGGCACAGCGATTAGTCCGCTGCACCATCAAGTGTGAACCCGGCGGCCCAATTTATATTTTCTGCTCACAGCTAACATTAATGACGAATATCTGAACTGGTCCTGGAGCTTCGTTATGTGGACTCAGCCTTTGCATTAGGACTTCGTGCTGTGTGTAAGCACCAGCATTGGGGAGCCAAAGGCGGCTGGGCGCCGTCCTAGCCACACCACCCCGTCGTGCTCTGTGCCGGCTTTAATAGTTGCTTGCGGATTTGGAGGGGTGAGCAGCCAAGGGGGTTCATGTGGAGTAGTCGAGGGGATCCATGTGGGGTAACCAGGAGGTGTGATGTTTGGGTCTCAAATTAAGTCTTTATTCTGGATGTCCACGTTGTTCCACACTCTGTTCACCGGCATTATTTTGTAGAACATAAAATAAATGGATAAAAGATGGGGGTGACCTGTCCGTATGTACCACCCATGTCCCTCCTTCTTCCATCCCCCCCCCCCCCCCCCCCCCGTACAGAGATGATCGCGGAGGACGAGCCGGCCCCGTGCGCGTACCTGGGCCACGGGCGGCAGTGCCACGGCAGCGGCACGAGCTGCCGCTCGGGATGGGCCGGCCCCAACGAGGGCATCACCAACTTCGACAATTTCGGCTTCGCGATGCTCACCGTGTTCCAGTGCATCACCATGGAGGGCTGGACCGACGTGCTCTACTGGGTGACGCCTCCGAGATTAACGTCACTGTCACCATCGTTACCATTACTGCTACTACGCTGAGGCTCAAGCCTCCAGTGCCCCTCACCTCATCACACCTCCCCGTGTCTCCGCTCACCTCTCCTTACCTCCCCATGTCTTCTGTTGCCCCACTTCACCTCCCCTAAGCTCCCCACATCCGCCCTGCCCCCTGCTCACTTACCTCTGTGTGAGTCTATTGCTCTCTGTGTAAGTATATAGGTTTATATATTAATATATGGGTCTCTATGTGAGTCTATGGGTCTCTGTGTGCGTCTATGGGTCTCTGTGTGAGTCTATGGGTCTCTGTGTGAGTCTATGGGTCTCTGTGTGAGTCTATGGGTCTCTGTGTGAGTCTATGGGTCTCTGTGTGAGTCTATGCATCTCTGTGTGAGTCTATGGGTCTCTGTGTGAGTCTATGGGTCTCTGTGTGAGTCTATGGGTCTCTGTGTGAGTCTATGGGTCTCTGTGTGAGTCTATGGGTCTCTGTGTGAGTCTGGATTTCTGGTAGTCTATGGGTCTCTGTGTGAGTCTATGGGTCTCTGTGTGAGTCTATGGGTCTCTGTGTGAGTCTATGGGTCTCTGTGTGAGTCTATGGGTCTCTGTGTGAGTCTATGGGTCTCTGTGTGAGTCTGGATTTCTGGTAGTCTATGGGTCTCTGTGTGAGTCTATGGGTCTCTGTGTGAGTCTATGGGTCTCTGTGTGAGTCTATGGGTCTCTGTGTGAGTCTATGGGTCTCAGTGTGAGTCTATGGGTCTCTGTGTGAGTCTGTCTAAGACCAGATGGTGGGGATGAGACTCTCCGGGTAGGCCGTGGAGGTCGCCGCGCGTCTCCAGGCAGCAGCTGTGGGCCCTGGCGGAGGGGAGGCTGCGTGGGGGAGGCTGCGTGGGGGAGGCTGCGTGGGGGAGACTGCGTGGGGGAGGCAGTGGGGGAGGCTGCGTGGGGGAGACTGCGTGGGGGAGGCTGCGTGGGGGAGGCGTGGGGGAGGCAATGGGGGAGGCTGCGCGGGGGAGGCTGCGCGGGGGAGGCGTGGGGGAGGCTGCGTGGGGGAGGCTGCGCGGGGGAGGCAGTGGGGGAGGCGTGGGGGAGGCTGCGTGGGGGAGGCGTGGGGGAGGCAATGGGGGAGGCTGCGTGGGGGAGGCTGCGTGGGGGAGGCTGCGTGGGGGAGGCTGCGTGGGGGAGGCTGCGCGGGGGAGGCAGTGGGGGAGGCAGTGGGGGAGGCGTGGGGGAGGCTGCGTGGGGGAGGCGTGGGGGAGGCAATGGGGGAGGCTGCGTGGGGGAGGCAGTGGGGGAGGCTGCGGAGGGGAGGCTGCGTGGGGGAGGCTGTGTGGGGGAGGCGTGGGGGAGGCGTGGGGGAGGCTGTGTGGGGGAGGCGTGGGGGAGGCTGCGTGGGGGAGGCTGCGTGGGGGAGGCTGCGTGGGGAAGGCAATGGGGGAGGCTGCGTGGGGGAGGCAGTGGGGGAGGCTGCGGGGGGGAGGCTGCGTGGGGGAGGCTGCGTGGGGGAGGCAATGGGGGAGGCTGCGTGGGGGAGGCAGTGGGGGAGGCTGCGTGGGGGAGGCTGCGTGGGGGAGGCTGCGTGGGGGAGGCTGCGTGGGGGAGGCTGCGTGGGGGAGGCAATGGGGGAGGCTGCGTGGGGGAGGCAGTGGGGGAGGCTGCGGAGGGGAGGCTGCGTCGGTGGCTCTGGTGGCTGCGGTGGTTCCTTGACGCTGCGACGGCTCACTCTGCGTGCCCCCGCCCCTCGTTCACCTCCCTCAGATGCAAGACGCCATTGGCTACGAACTGCCATGGGTCTACTTCGTCAGTCTCGTCATCTTTGGATCATTCTTCGTTCTAAACCTCGTCTTGGGAGTGCTGAGCGGGTGCGTTACTCACCTCTACCGAGGTGGCATCACCGTCATCGCCGGAGAAGTTGTCGCCGTCACCGGGACTGTCATGCTCATTGTGACTTGCTGGACATCTGTGGAAAAGAGCTTCATAGCTCATCGGATTCCTCCATGATAAATACATTTGATTGGGATTCATGAGTGAATACTGTAACATCATAATTTGTGATGATAACTGTGTCGTTAACATCATCATCGTGGCTAAATATGGCACGTGTGTGGTGAGGCTGTGTGGTGAGGTTGTGTGATGAGGCTGTGTGTGGTGAGGTTGTGTGGTGAGGCTGTGTGTGGTGAGGCTGTGTGGTGAGGCTGTGTGTGATGAGGCTGTGTGTGGTGAGGTTGTGTGGTGAGGTTGTGTGGTGAGGCTGTGTGTGGTGAGGTTGTGTGATGAGGCTGTGTGTGGTGAGGTTGTGTGGTGAGGTTGTGTGGTGAGGCTGTGTGGTGAGGCTGTGTGTGGTGAGGCTGTGTGGTGAGGTTGTGTGACGAGGCTGTGTGTGGTGAGGCTGTGTGTGGTGAGGTTGTGTGGTGAGGCTGTGTGTGGTGAGGCTGTGTGGTGAGGCTGTGTGTGGTGAAGCTGTGTGTGACGAGGCTGTGTGGTGAGGCTGTGTGTGGTGAGGCTGTGTGTGGTGAGGCTGTGTGGTGAGGCTGTGTGTGGTGAGGTTGTATGGTGAGGCTGTGTGTGACGAGGTTGTGTGGTGAGATTGTGTGTGGTGAGGTTGTGTGAGTGGTGAGGCTGTGTGTGATGAGATTGTGTGTGGTGAGACTGTGTGACGAGGCTGTGTGATGAGGCTTTGTGGTGAGGCTATGTGACGATGCTGTGTGGTGAGGCTGTGTGTGATGAGATTGTGAGTGGTGAGGTTGTGAGTGGTGAGGTTGTGAGTGGTGAGGCTGTGTGTGATGAGATTGTGTGTGGTGAGGCTTTGCATGGTGAGGTGGTGCAGAGCGCCAGAAGGATAAACACAGCAAGTTGGCACAATAGGGGGCACAAGGTTGTGCATAGGCCAGTCAACCCCTGGCACCTGGGTCTGTCCCGTGACCTCCTGTCAGTGGGCGTTCGATACTTCACACGGCCTTAAAGTGCACATAGCCTGGCACGAGCACCGTGGTGATGTCACTGCCACTTAATAGCGAACGGGCGGTTGTTGTTGTTGTGATTGATGACTCTGCGGGCAGCAATGCAATATTAACCAGGGCGGCCTGCCTTAACTGAACAACGAACCTGTGTACTACCAGGCCATGTCGCCGCGTACTTACGGTGCGATTTCCTCCTCTTCCCCGCTCCTCCCCCCTCCTTTGTCGCCCTCGCAGGGAATTCTCAAAGGAGCGAGAGAAGGCGAAAGCACGGGGCGACTTCCAGAAACTGCGTGAGAAGCAGCAGCTGGAGGAGGATTTGCGGGGGTACCTGGACTGGATCACTCAGGCCGAGGACATCGACCCCGAGAACGAGGAGGAGGGCAAGGAGGAGGCACGCCTCGGTGAGGAAGCGAGGGAGAGGTTGTATGGGTGGTGGAGCAATGACTCCCTCGCATCATTGATGCGGTGGCAGAGCCGACGGGCGGGGAGGAGATGAGGGTGATCGCCCCCCCCACCCCCCTTGGGACCACGGATATTGGTATTTTATCAGGGAAGATAAATTGAGTTGTTTATGAATGCAGGGCCCTGTTTTAAAAGATTACATCCAAAGCCAAAGCGATGTCCCCTCCAATGAGCATGGAGGCGGTACCCCGCTCCCATTTTCACCCGTGAGTCAGTGCTGGAAGTTCCACATTTCTATTGCGAGGGCAGGTCTATCCATAGGACAACCACAAAGTGGTACTCACGTGATAAACTCCGCATGGACGAGGGATGATGAGCTGAGTCAACCATGTAAACCAGGAGTTGAACTCTTGACCTTCCAACTGCAAGCCGCTCACTGCCACTGAGCAGCCACCTGGTCGGGTAACGGAGTAATAACGCGAGTAGCGACATTCCTCAGCGAATAGGCACGTGAGCATTTTAATTGGTGGGGACGTTTAGGCCTCGCGTGTGCACGTGGCCCCCACCCCCACGGCAGGGGTCCTTAAAGGTCCCCCAGCAGCAGTCACCGTCCCTCCACTCCCTCCCTCCCACCCTTCTCCGCCCACGCTCTGCTGCCACCGCCACCACCGTTTGCTGTGTTGTTGTTGTTCTACTGTTTACAGTCGTTTTGGGAAACGTCGTTGTTGGCTTAATGGGAGCGAGCGGCAAGAGGGAATAGATTCCACGACGGCTCTCAGAATGGGTTCGTTTGCATGACTGGTAATTGCTTCAAGGTAGCTGGTAAAAAAAAAAATGGTTCCCATTATTTTAGCGGTTACCTTAAATACACGCGCCACGTACACTTTTATGATGGCTGGTCGGTGCAGTGGTAACAGTTGTAGCGCCTCCAAGCAAAAAGTATTTGGGTTCGATTCCTGGGTCGGCCACATTTCTGCGTCGTGTTTGTATCTTATCCTCTGTTCTGCAGCGTGGTGAGTGAGTGGGTCATTAAGTGAGTGGGTGGGTAATTGAGTGAGCGGGTGATAGAACGAATGAGAGAATGGGTGAGTGAGTGGGTAGGTGAGTGAGTGAGTGGGTGAGTGGTTGAGTGGGTGATTGAGTGAGTGGGTGGTTGAGTGGGTGATTGAGAGAGTGAGGGAGAAGTGTCTTGTTGTGCCCAGCATCGGATAGACCACGTCTCATGATGACGGAGCGCGTGTCACTCACGTGGCAGCCGAATCCACGCGGCGGTCGGATGAACTCGAGCATGTGAGGGCTGTGACCTCTAGGGGTGTTGCTGCGCGCGAGGTGTGAGATATAATTAGTGTCGCCTGCAAAGAGATCCTTTCAAGAAGACACTTCCCCTCAATTAGGGCCCTGTAAGCGGCAGAGTGAACAGTATTTAGAGTGAGGTATATAGTGTCTGTGTGTGTGTGTGCTGGCCTACAGTCGTCTGTGAATGTTGTATGGGGGGTCTTTGTTTAGTGAGGGGTTTTTTTGTGACCTGCAGTGCAATGTGAGACAAAAGATTCGGTCATTGTGACTGTGGCAGTGATTGGTGGCCGGACCCGCAGACTCCTAATTATCTCTGCATTGTTGGCAAAATAAGCATTCAACCATAGCACGGGTTTTTTGGGGTTAGATCGCATGAATATATAATATTCAAGCTTGCTTTTTAGGGGGGCTGGGAACGTAGGGACGGGGGGGAGCAGTCCTGAAAGGGGCTCGCAGGGTACCTTCGGATCCTGGCTGGCCACCCTGTGCCCTGCTTCACCGTGAACCCTCATTCTCCTCGCCCTGACCTCTGGGTCAGTCGAGAAATTTCATCCACACTCAATGTAGAGCAGCTTCCCTCTCGCTATATATGTGCATAGGCCAGCTGGAAATATAAGTATTGTATAGAAACTAGCAAGGGAAATTGAGGTAGAATGAGGGAGCAATCGAAAGTAGTTGATGAAGAAATATTCATCCTATCATCATTATCATCATCATCAGCCATGGTCATTCCACTGATGGATGAAAGTCTCCCCAGCCACCGCCATCTGTTACGATCTTGGGATGTAACAAGCCGCCCAAGAACTGATCTAATTGCTACGTCTCCTTGGTGGACGGCTTCTCCAGGCGGCCGACTCCGACAATGCAATGTGAGGCGGAGCAGAGAGCTTTGCTGTGAATATTTGAATTGGTTCACAGGATACATTCTCATGCAATCAACTTTAAAGATTCTTCGATTGTCTCAGTTCGATCTGTTGTTATTATTCTATGACCTTCCAACAATAATTCTGGTTCCATTGAGACCACTGTGGTGTTTGCGTGTGTGTACCTGTGAGTTATCAGCCAGGTGGATCAACTCATCATCCCTTCAGGGGCAATAGAATGCACATCACTTTATGGGGACAATCATCAGTGGTTTTCCTATGGATAAACTCACCCTCACCATAGAAATGTGGAATTGCCATCACTTGCTCAGGGCTATAAACAGATGCGAACTGCCTCAATGCTCATTTGATCAGATAATCACTTGGACTTTTGGCTTTATTTGTTAATAGAAGTTTGCATTCAGATAGGAAAGCAAAACTCGTGTGAAGTTGGAGTGGCATTTCTTCCCCTTACTGCTTCATGCCCAAGAGGATTGGCCAAACCCAGCAGTGCAGCGGCACTCTCGTGACGGAGCCGGGAGACTCCGTAGCGAGATGACCAAGCAGGCGCGATGCCTGCTTCCCATATCTATCTCTCCACATAAACGTACAACGTGACAGAAGTTCAACTACAAACATATATACAAACATACATACAAACATACATACAAACATACGTACATACATACAAACATGCAAACATACACTACGCGTGGGCTTGTGGGCCTGTGCTCGGCAAGCACATTAAAAAATAAAACAATGTGGTCCGATGTGAAGTTTCATCTGCACATGGTGGCAGCAGTGCCATTGGCCATGATGACCTCTTGACCTTGACCTGCCGTGCGATTGTTAATTATCTGAAATATTAAAAAAATGGCACGCTTAAGCCGTCAGCCGTGGGGGCATTTGACATCATCGCGCCCCACTGGTAATTTGTGATTTTACTCTGACGAGTGAACTCATGGTAATGATTGGCATGCAATAGACGTGATGAGGGAAATCATTCATCTGTGGCCATGCCTCCACCCCCCGTACTCTCCTGCATCACCTCACCTCACCTCGTTGGTGAGATGGGTTTTGCCGATGGTGAGCAATGCATAGACGCACCGATAAAGCAAGTCGGTCCATTTTTTTTTAGATGTGACATGCATTAAAAATAAGTGGTATTTTAATTAAAATGTCACGTGCGTGTCTGTGTGCAGCTATTCTTGGCACATAAGCATGAGTTGGTATATGACCCTCCTTTTTCTTTCAAATTAAAGTATTTCACCTGGGAAATCCCTTGAGATGGAACATCTTGTGTCCACGGTGTCGACTGACACGCATGGATCAAACACGTAATGGCATGGTCACACACATTTTAATGGTATAAATAATATATAATCATAATGATCACGGTTTTGTTTCTGATTGAGCAGCTCTGCTATACACCGGGGGTGGCGCCTCAGAGCACGTTACACGAGTTAGGCGACTTGCATCTGATCTCAACACGTTATAAAGGGCACCCCCAGTGGCAGCTGTCCCTGCGCAGAAATAGGCGACTCGCCACCTGGTCTGCAAGCGGGCATTAATCTGCCTGCAGAGGGTGATGATTGCTGCTGAGTGTGATCCCAATTGAGTCATTTTCAGTTAAATTTTTCTAATTAGGCAAATTTGTACCGTGGCACCACCATGCAGTGGCCTTCTACTAATTTCAAATGATGTTCCGAAATATTTAACGTCCTTTGTGAGTGAAGCAGTGGAGTATTTTGCCGTTAATACAGCCACAGTAATAACTATGGCGGCCTGCCAAATTGGAGCTGCGAACCTCTGCAACAAGCGGCGAATACGTTATTTCTGGGCCGCGGCGTAACCACTGAAAAAGTCTCATTCGCATTGCCCTCGGTGACGTCTCCCGGAGGCAGCATCGGATGACTGCATTAACGGCCTGTGCGCAGCGTGGCTCACAGCCTCCGCTTGCCACGCTCTGGCCTATCACGGGGCAGCAGCAGCAGCACAGGCTCCTCAGCTCAACACAGTTCGTAGAATTGACTCGGCAACATTTGTCACCCCCTTCTGAGAAATCTTCAGCAGGACCCTCATTAAAAAGAGTCTTGAGACTCAGCGAGGCTTTGCTGGATAAGCAAGTGAAATAAGCATTGCTCTCTTGCAGCATTTGCCCCAACAGTCTAAAGGCTTTCGGGGGATCGTTGTCTTTGTGTGTGCAGGGAACGGTAGGGTAGTGGTTAGTGCACTACACTACGAACCTGGCGGCGTGAGTTCCTGGACCCCCCCTATGTCGACTCAGCCTTAAATGAGTATCAAGTGCGGGGGTTGAAATATTGCCACTGGGGAGACAAAGGTGGTTTAACGTGGTGCTGGCCACCCACCCCCCCCCCCCCCCGTGTGCCATGCCAGCCTTCATAGGTCCTTGCTAACAGCACTTGCCCCAATAGTCTGTTAAGGCGATACGCGGATCTTTGTGTGTGTGCGCCTGTGTACATGTGTTTATCTCACGCTTGGGTACCCGGAAACATGGCAAGTGTTTGTGTGCGTCTTCACATTGACAATGTATATATGCGAATGAGCGCTCACGATGGCCTGGCCAGATTATTTCGAGGACCGTGGCCTACGAAGTGTCAACATTTTCTCGAATTGCCTCTTGAGTCTACACGGGGATTCTTGTTCTGTTTGTTGTTTGCGTGCGACAGCCAGCGCCCCGGCGAGTGAGTCGGAGTCGGCCAACACGGAGAACGTGGGGAGCGGGGAGCTGGAGAGCCTCTCGGTCTGCGCCCGGGTCGTGTGAGTCTCGCGCCAGCCCACACTTCAACACCGCGGTGGTCATTGTCGTCCCCTCCGTCGCGTCATCGTCTTGCGCTGTGAGCATGCAGTGTCGTCGTGCTCCCGTCCCAGTGGCTCATGCATGGTGGTGTGTTGTCTATGTCTTTACAGGCACAGAATTTCCAAGTCTAAATACAGGTTAGTCGATGGTGCCACCGCTTAAAAGCAGCACTTCTTAAGGAGCAGACGGGCATCATGCATCGCTTCTCTGCTCATGGCCATTCTGTGTTCATGGCCACTTCAAATCTGTATCTGAAGAGACAACCCGTCGCTCGGGACGGGTTGCCTCACACAGGGGTGCAGAGCATCGCAGGTGCAGCAGCTCGCAGCCTTATCCACACCCCCAACTTATCACCACCGGCCCGTTGGAATGACCACATCTTCTCACCTCTTTGAGTTGCTGATCTAAAATGAAAACTCATTTCTTTCGAACTGCTTTTTGTGTTTAGTTTGTTGTCCTTCCCCTGCACCTTCGATTAGCACAGTTGGCTACGTACGGTGTGAAAACAAATGCAACATACATACAAGTAAAGGTATTTATTGGTAGTCTGGACAAAGCTGTGGTACGCAGTATGCTGCACGTCTTTGTTTACTCATTGGTATTTGGCACTCGGAGCGAACAAAGTTGCTTGTTATAGTCGGTGCTGACCCTGCTCCCCTACTGGACAACTGTCACAAAGAGCTTCAAAGCTCATCAGATTCCTCCAGGATAAATACAGATTCTGATGGAGTTGATCGCAATCGCTCACTCATGAACGCGGCCGCTCGCTAATGATTGGCCGGATCGTCGTGAGTGGCGGCGCTGAAAATACGGAGGTCGAACGTCGCAAGCGGTAGCCGCAACGGCGAGCGAATGGCGTTGGCAGAAGCTGCGATGCATTCCGGGAGCGATTTCCGGTGTCGGTACGCAGCGATAATCTCACAGATTCCTTCTTCATCCAATCATATGAATCTGCCAGGCCGCCCCCCTGGTCAATGCTGCCGTGCGTGTTAACCATATTAATGCTTTGCACCGCTTTTTTCACTATCACAGTGGATGTTGAACAACACCGCAAATAACTCAATTGGGAAGCACAGAAATTGCCGCCCCCTCCTTAAAATAATCTTGAGATGCAGTGAGGCTCCCTGCGTCAGAGTCAGCAAGTTTCTTCTCACATGACCACTGATGCGGTGCTCATCTCCTGTCTCGAGCCCTCAGCCAGTGATGGAAATTCCATATTCCTTTGGCATCTTTGCAAAGTGGTACTTATTTTATCATCCCTGAAGAGATGATGGACTCAGTCACCCCCAACCAGAATTGAAACTCGCAACTTTTCGATTGCGATCTGCTCGCTCTACCACTGAGCCACCAGGCCTGATTATCCAATTATAATTTGGGAATATTGACCTGTCACCTCTTTGAGCGGTGTTAGATGCTTTTACTTGTCCTATTTTCCACCTCCGCACACAACCAACACACACATACCAGCACCAGCCCTTACCGCTCACTCCTTGCACACAAACGCAGAGACAAAGAATTTCCATATAGCCTTAACACACCATTGGAGCAAGCGCTGTTAATGAGCGCCTACGAAGCCCAATACGGCACACGAGGCCAGCACCACGCCAGGTACTAATTTAAGGCTGAGTCCTCTCCCCGTGGGTTCTCGAGGGTGACTCGCCGGTCCCGCCAACGCTCGCGATCTCTCCGTGCCACTGACTCACGCCCACTCCCCTTGTCCCGTCGCTCGCTGTCCATCGTGCCTGCGTGTGCACGTGTGTGTTTGAGCGCGTGTGTGTTTCTGCATGTGTGTGTTTTTTATGCGCACATGCGCATGTGTTCACTTGTGTGCATGTTTTTGTCTTTGCGTGTGCTTGTGCACGTGTTGTATGCGTGTGAGTGCACGTGTCGGTACGCGTGTCTGTGCGTGCGTATGCATGCGTGTATGTACGTGTGTTGTATTCGTCTTCATATTCGTGTACTACCGTCTCCGTGTGTGGTGCACACGCACGCACGTTCCTCCCTCCGCGCCGAAACCACAGCCGACGGTGGCGTCGATGGAACCGCTTCTGGCGCCGGAAGTGCCGAGCGGCGGTGAAGTCGACGGCGTTCTACTGGATGGTGATCGTGCTGGTGTTCCTCAACACGCTCACCATCGCCTCGGAGCACTACCAGCAGATGCAGTGGCTCACGCACGTGCAGGGTGCCGCTCGCCAGCCACTGCACCGCGACGCGCACACTCACTCACCCCTCACTCACCCCTCACTCACCCCTCACTCAACCCTCACACTCACTCACCCCTCACTGACGCCTCACTCACACTCACTCACCCCTCACTCACCCCTCACTCAACCCTCACTCAACCCTCACACTCACTCACCCCTCGTACCGCTCGCACACTCACACCTCACTGACGCCTCACTCACACTCACTCACCCCTCGCTCGCGCCTCACTCACCCCTCACTCGCACTCAACACTCGTACCATTCGCACACTCACACCTCACTCACACACTCACACTCACTCACCCCTCGTACCACTCGCACACTCACACCTCACTCACACACTCACACTTCACTCACACACTCACTCACCCCTCGTACCACTCACACACTCACACCACACTCACACCTCACTGACGCCTCACTCACACCTCACTCACACACTCACACCTCACTCACACACTCACACCTCACTCACACTCTCACCCCTCACTCACACACTCACACCTCACTCACACACTCACACCTCACTGACGCCTCACTCACACCTCACTCACACACACTCACACCTCACTGATGCCTCACTCACACACACTCACCCCTCACTCACACACTCACACACTCACTCACCCCTCGCTCGCGCCTCACTCACATTCAACACTCGTACCACTCGCACATGCTTACACCTCACTCACATCTCACTCACACCCCCTTAATCCTGGCAACACACTACTTGTGCCTCACTCACTGCACGCAACTGCACACATTGCCTTTACATTGTTGTGTGACGTGGCAAGTCTATCTGTAACCCGTGCATGTGCATGATTGTTTCCTTCCTTGTGTTTTGCTATTATTCGTGTCTGGCCCCTTTGCGGCTTGCGCACAGACACGGCCAACAAGGTTCTGCTGGCGCTCTTCACCCTGGAGATGCTCGTGAAGATCTACAGCCTGGGCCTGCAGGCCTACTTTGTGTCACTCTTCAACCGATTTGACTGCTTCGTGGTATGTGGCGGCATCGTGGAGACGATCCTCGTCGAGCTGAAGGTGATGTCCCCTCTGGGTATCTCCGTGCTCCGATGCGTCAGGCTGCTGCGGATCTTCAAGGCCACGAGGTGAAGCGCCGTCGCCCGCCGTCCTGCACCGACGCTCGCTCGACGCCACTCTGACTGAGCGCCTCAGGATGCGTGTCCTTGGCGTGGCACGCAACTGAAAAGATTCGTTCTTGATAAGCGTTGGCGTACACACAGCGAATACCTTCCCTACCCCAAACCCCGAAACACAACACTCACCGTAATCTTAACCTCAACTCTCATCCTAACCCTGACCCTACCACTCTGCCTGTGCCCTCTTGCCCGGCCCAGGTACTGGAACTCTCTGAGTAACCTGGTGGCATCGCTGCTCAACTCGATGCGATCCATCGCGTCGCTGCTCCTGCTGCTCTTCCTCTTCATTATCATCTTCTCGCTGCTCGGGATGCAGCTCTTCGGGGGCAAGTTCAACTTCGACGAGACGCAGGTCCGCCGCTCGTCCTTCGACAATTTCCCCACTGCGCTGCTCACCGTCTTCCAGGTGCGTGATGATGAGTGGGTCAGTGAGTGTGATTGGCTGAGTGAATGGCTGTAAGCGGATGAGTGTCATGGTTAGTCAGATGCAGGGAGCTAAACGGGTGCAGCACGGGCAGAGAAGAGATGGGCTGATGTGGGTACAGCAGGATGTGGAGCTGAGTAGCCTTGCTGATGACCGGTACGAGCAGTGTCACGATTGGCCTCTGTGGAGGAGGTTCATGAAAGATGCTGTTGGGGAGTTGGAGAGAGGAGCAATGCTCACAATAATGAGCGGAACGCCGGGTTGATAAAGCACAGAGAGCTGCAACAGTGGAGAGCACAGTTGGTGCATCTGCCAGTCATCTCAGTCAGTCAACCCATGGGACCTGGGTCTGTCCCATGACTGCCTCCTGCCAGCGGGCCTTCGATATTTTACGTGGCCTCAAAGTGCATCGAGCCTGGCACAAGCGCCATGGTGATGTCACCACCACTTAGACGGCGAATGGCAGCTGTTGTTGTGAATGTGAGGAAGTCTACGCATGTTTATGTGAGTGTGTGTGAGCATTTAAGTTACATTCCTAGCTATGATGGCCACTGGTATTTCCTATGTTGACTCAGCCTAAAATCTGTAAGTGGTATCACGGTGTGATCATCAACCAACATCAAGACTGAGGTCACACCACCCAGAGAAGTCCCTTGCCGACCTTAATAGGTGCTTGCTAACATCACTCTTTTCTGGTCTAACCAGGCTTAAGAAGGATTTGGTTTTGGAGGTGTGCTTGATTTATTTGGTTTTCTGTGTTTTCAATAGAGCCAGATTCGTTATTAAATAAAACATTGGTAACTTTAAGAATGGAAAACATTTTTGGCCTGCCAGAATTTCCTTCCAAGTGCATGTGTGTGTGGATGTCTTTGGGTGTGTTTGTGCACGTTTGTATCAGTGTATGTGAGTGTGGGGAGCAGTATAATGTAGTGAACCGGTCCTGGGCTTCCCTGGGGTCGACTCAGCCTTAAATTAGTACTTGGTGCGGTGTGTAAAAATTTGCACTGGGGAGACAAAGGCAGCCGGGCGTGGCACTGGCTGCACTGCCCCCTCATGTGCTGTGCCGGCTTTCATAGGCGATCATGAACAGCACTTGCCCGAATGGCCTGTTAAAGACTACATCGGGAATATGTGTCTTGAACTATATGTGTATATGTGTATTCTTGTATGTGGACATCTATGTGTGTGTCCCTGCGGATTGTGCACCTATGCGTATGTGTGCGCGCATGCACATTGGTGAGTGACCGCCCTCCCTCCCTCCACCCTCTCTCTCCACTTCTGTCACTCACCCACCTCCTCACCTTCGCAGATCCTCACTGGAGAGGATTGGAACTCTGTGATGTACGATGGCATCAGGGCGTACGGGGGTCCTGCCTTCCCAGGGATGCTCGTCTGCATCTACTTCATCATCCTCTTCATCTGCGGGAACTGTATCCTGCCTTACCCCCCGGAAGGCCTCAAGACTCCTTTTCAGGAGAATCCTGCCAGGTTTTTTTGCAGTTGGGTACAATGTTGCTGCCGTGTTTAATCCCAAGTGAGTCATTTTCAGGGAATTTTTCAGCATTGGGATGTTTGGGAGGAAGCCACAGAACCTCTGGAGTTGAAAAAACAAGCAACTCTTTGTGGAGAAGTCAATAATGGCTGTCTGATGCATAGACTCATCCCTGCCATAGGAATGTGCAATTTCCACCACTGGTTGTAAACAGGAGATGAGCACCGCCTCAATGCTCACTTGAGTAGGAACTTTGATCGATCGGTGCAGTTCAGTGAAGGCGTGAGCCTGCTGGTCGGCGCTAATATCCGAAAAGCGGCCATCGCTATCCAGGCGACTGGACCCATTGGTGAATCCCTCCGATGGGCACCACTTATCCCCAAAGCTCGGGGACCCGCGACAGGTCTCTAACGAGTCTGCACGGCACGTTACCGAGGGACGAGTTCATAAACCCGCCGTCCGCCCGCAGAAACACGGATGCGGGGAATTAAATGATGGGTTCGCCAAAAAGGCAGCGTGGCCCCTTCAGCCGAGCTCTGGTTAAGACTCCACAGGAGCAGAAAAAGATTTGAGCCGCAATATCAGGAAGGTCATCGCGTGTTTTTTTCTGAGCGACGCTGCGACGCGGCGTGCAGACATTCTGCTCAATGTGTTCTTGGCTATCGCCGTGGACAACCTGGCGGACGCGGAGAGCCTCACGTCAGCTCAGCGTGAAGCGGAGGAGGAGAAGGAGAGGAAGAAGATCGCCAGGTACGGGGGGCCACTATGAAACCTGTTGGTCTGGCAGCCCGAGTTCACTGCCGGTTCCCCTCTGTGGAAACATCGTGGTATGGGAATAGGAACCGTTGTGAAAAGTGCGAGTATGGCATACAAGCGTATATACTGTCCCTGTCCACACCTGGCCCAAGTACACAAAGTCCTCTGCCATAAGGGTTGCGGTTAGATGTAGGGTTGTTTTACGAAAGTTGTCGGCCGTCCGGGTTTGACACGCTCGGTCTGGGATCAGCATCTGTGTTGGTGGCAAGAGTTTATTAGTCCTGAGATTCTGGTGACGGTGTAGTTGTGTGGAACTCTGCTACAGCAAGCTGCAGAGTCTTGATGGGGCTAGAGTGTATTTGGGTTTGCTGTCTGGAAGATGCGTCCACACTGTGGATTACTCCACGAGAGAGCGTTTGGAATGGGAAATCCTGGGCTTGTGCGTAGAACCCGGCATGCATGGAGGGGGGGGAGAGCACGGGGGTGTCGGGTGTCACCGGAGCACTGTCTGCCCAGAAGCGGTAGTCCCGAGAAGAAGCCCAAGGAGGAGTCACGGGAGGCCAACGGAACCGAGGAGATCATGGAGCTGAAGGCCATCACCCCGGACAGCACCACCAAGGTAAGCGGGGTGAGTGAGGTGAGTGAGGTGAGTGAGGTGAGTGAGGTGAGTGAGGTGAGTGAGGTGAGTGAGGTGAGTGAGGTGAGTGAGGTGAGTGAGGTGAGTGAGGTGAGTGAGGTGAGTGAGGTGAGTGAGGTGAGTGAGGTGTGTGAGTGTCATTTACCCCGGACAGCTCGTGCTCCTTTTAAATGTTTCAGACGAGATGCGATGTAAGTCGCTTATCGGGTGTAAAGCTGAGATGCCCCTGAGTTTGACTCCCATGCACGGCTAACATCACTGATTGTATCTACGTGTGCGTTTCTATTTTTGGTTCTTTTGGTAAAGTCATGTAGATAGAAAATAAAATTTAAATAAAAGATAATAAAATTAAATAAGCAAGCGGTTTCCAGATGAAGACCACTTGTGTTGTGATGGAAAAATCGCGGTTTTTTTTGCTTTTATTATATTCAATTTATTATTTTTATTTTTAATTATTTTTTATTTTTATTGTATTTTCTATGTTCGTGACTTTACCGAAAGAACCAAAAATATGAATTCCTGTAGTCACGAAAGTTTGAAGTCCGTGTGCGTTTCTGTTTGGAAGATTCCTCTGGATGACCCAGATGGAGAGGATGACAAGGAGAAGGACCCATACCCTCCCAGCGAGTACCCAGGTGCGCTTCGTGGCGGGGCATCCGGACGTCGCTCGCTGTCCCTAGGCAGCTGCCTCGGGACAAAATGTGTCTCTGTGTGTCTCGCTATGTTTGTCTTTTGTCTGTATCTATGTTTGTGTGTGTGTAGCAGTGGACAGTGGTGGTGCATCGGTTAGCGTTTTGTGTTACAAACCCGACGACAAGAGTTAAATTCCTACTCAGTGACGATTATCTTAACCAGTCCTGGGCCTCCCCTACTTCGACTCAGCCTCAGATGAGTACTTGGTACGGTGTATAAACATCACCACTAGGGAGACAAAGGCGATGTACCTGGCCACCCACCCCCTCGTGTGCCTTCATAGGTGCTCGCTAAAAACACTTGCCCAGAAATCCGTTAAGGTGATACAAGATATTTTGTGTTTGTCTATATTTTCCTGTGTTTATGAATACATGTGTGTCTTTGCACACTGCCCATACCTGGGCAGTGTGCTCATGACCGGCTCCAGTTTATCAGCAGAGGTCTCATTCCGAATCAGTCGAGCGGCAATATCTTTTCATCGGTTGCGTAACGCTGTGTGGAAGCTACCTGGTCTGTCGCTCCGCACAAAGCTTCAGGTCTTCTCGGCCACGGTCATTCCCTCCCTTCTCTACGCTTGCGAAACGTGGACCCCCCTAGTGGAGCATCTTCGCCGGTTGGAAACATTTAGGCTGGCCTGCCTACGATCCATCCTGGGTTTAACCAGGCTGGATTGTGTGAGGAGCTCACAAGTCCTTGAAAGATCTGGGCAAAGTCCCATCAGTGAGCTCCTCCGGCAGGCAAGGCTGCGTTGGCTGGGTCATGTAGCCCGCATGCCCAGCCACCGCATGCCTAAACAGCTTTTGTTCGGCCGGATCCAGGGGGCTAAACGGGCGCGGCACGGGCTAGAGAAGAGATGGAGTGATGTGGTACAGGAGGACGTGGAGCTGAGTGGACTTGCCTATGACTGGTACCAGCGGTGTCAAGATCGGCCTCAGTGGAGGAGGCTCGTGAAGGACGCTACTGGGCAGTTGGAGGCAGTCGCCCTCCAACAACAACGGAGGGCGGAGGAGCGACGCTCACAACAACGAGCGGAGCGCCGGGTGGCTAAAGCACAGCAAGTTGGCACAGTAGGGGGCACAGGTGGTGCATCAGCCAGTCATCTCGGTCATCTCGGTCAGTCGACCCGTGGCACCTGGGTCTGCCCCGTGACCTCCTGCCAGCGGGCGTTCGACACTTCACGTGGCCTCAGGGTGCACATGGCCTGGCACAAGCGTCGTGGTGACGTCACCGCCACTTAGTGGCGAATGGCGGTTGTTGTTGTCTTTGCCTTTGTTCATGGGAGGATACCAGAGAAATCCAGTGGAAACCTATACAGAACAGGGGGAGAACATATAAATCCCACACTGAAAGGTTTCCCTGTTCGGGAATCGAACTCCAGGGCCTACCTACTGTGAGGCACAAGTGTTTTCACTGCCCTACCTTGACACCTTTTGACCTGACAATGACACAATACATCCAAATATAAAAGCATACAAGTTTAGTTTTGTTCAATTGGAAAAACCAGCTCCTGGCCACGACGCCGCCTGACGATCACCCGCTTGCGTGCTGTTGTCACGACACCCTCTCTGAGTTTAGCCAAGAAGGAAAGGCGCCATGTGTCACTTGTCTTGCCAAGAAATCTGTTGAGGTCCCAGGGCTGAGACTGGGATTACGGTCGCATTACTTTGTCTGAAGACGAACAGAGGCCCGCACTCCAAGTTGGAAGCCTTCCAGTGGCAGTGCGGCATTCGAGATACATTTGTCTGCGCTCCCCCGTGAGGGGGAAACTGAGCAGAGCAGCGCTGTCGGAGACGTCACGAGGTTTACAAATTCTCCGCATTTATGTCTCGTAGCCAACGTGTAAATCTGCTCCTAACTCTTTTGTTACTGTGACCAAAGTGCCCATTCCACCGAAAAGATGCGAATTCAAATCCTGATTGAAGGCTGACTCGGCCCATCATCATCTGTCCTTGGTCGACAAATTGAGCACAAACATGCGTTCGTGGTACATTAACAGATGAATTGGTGAATCTCCACAATATAAATGTGGAATTTCCAATCATACCTCAAAACTGGTATCATAAATTAGCAATGCCCAGCACTTGTGTGGATGTATGGGACCACACAGACGTCAAAAACATGGTTCACACACTGGATAGACTCGCCCCGGCCATAGGACTGTGGTATTTCCACTGCTGACTTTTTCAATGAAAATGGCGACCGTTCCATTAAGATAGCTGAGACCTAGCAGAGCACTTAACTATCCAAATGCAATTTATAGTCACTATAAAACAAGACAAATAGGCGATTAAATCAGCCAATAAAAACACATCTTATTGCTGATACATTAAACGTAACTAAAAGCCCCACTGAAGCAATGCATCATCAAGCGTGGTATAAAAATGGACACTGGGGTAGTGACAGAGGTCCGTTCGATTCCCACAGGCCATCCTGTTAATGCTGTGCATTAAGCAAATGCAGCATCTGCTTCACAGTGGATGTTGACTTTTCACTGGCTTGTGTTGCGATCGAAACGTCGTGATGTTTTTATTATTTTTCTATCTACGTGGCTTCACCGAAAGACCCAACGAATATGAATTCCTGCAGTCACGAAAGCTTTAAGTCAAGACTTACTCCACATTAAGTTCACACATCGTCGTTTGGGCTGCATGAGGGGAGAGCCGGAGACGGTGACCATGTGCGCTCGCCTCTGTGTGTCTCTGTCACGGTGGCGACGCCACGACGCAGGCGATGACGACGAGAGTGAGCCTGAAGTGCCAATGGGACCGCGTCCGCGCCGTCTCTCTGAGCTGCAGATCAAGGAGAAAGTGGTGCCCATGCCCGAGAGCTCCGCTTTCTTCCTCTTCAGCCACACCAACCCGTACGCCCGCCCGCCCACTCACTCGCTCATCCATCCGGTCGCCCGCCCGCTCGCCCACCTGTCCCCTCATCCACCCGGTCACCCAACTGCTCACTCATCCATCTGCTTGCCCACCTGCCCTGACTCATCCTTCCGCACCCATCCAACTCTCCATCCAGCTCATGCCAACCTGTAGCGAGTGTATGGTTCGATTGCCCACTTACTCCCCACCTGCCCATTCACCAATCCACCCACTAACCAATGCATCCTACTCCCCACCTTCATCCATTGGGTTGCCACCTGCCTGGGAATTGATGGATGGTGAGTGAGTTGGGGGAGAGGGGGGTGGGGTCAGGTCAGGTTGTGGAAGCAGGGTGATTAGGTGGGAGCGAGGGCATAAGAAGGGTTAGTAGGGGGCACGTGGGTGACAGAGAGGGTGAGGTATGTCGCTGAAAGATGAGCGAGTGGGAGGCTGGTGGATGAATCGAGTTGCCACCTTTTCCACCAACCAAAACCGGACATGTTTCTGAGTCAGCCTCGGTTGATACAAAGTATACACTATCTGTGATGAAGTTCAACGCGATACTAATACCAGATTTTGGTACAAATCGATTCCTGTCACCCAGACATCAAGTTTCCAGAATGACCCAGACAGGTGGTAATATTTAAAATTATATACATTTAAAAATCTAAATAATGTAAAATAAATAGTCGCGAGTTGTTAACAAGGTTGGAGTTTTGTCACAGTTGCGTGCTTGGCATCGTCCGCAACGTGGATTCGTTTTGTTGTCTGTTTCTGCTTCTGACACCGTGGCTTGTACAGGTTCCGTATCCTGTGTCACCACATCATCAACCACACCATCTTCACCAACCTCATCCTCGTCTTCATCATGCTCAGCAGCGTCTCGCTTGCGGCTGAGGACCCAATCCGCTCAACCTCTTTCCGCAACGAGGTAGGTGCTATCTGTATAATCATGATAAAAAAGGCAGAATTCTTTATTATGAATATAAATTACATCAAGGTCAAGTGAGTTTGTTTAGGCTGCCCCAACTGGGGCCTTTCCTTGCAAAGGCCTTGGGAAGGCTGTGGGGGTTGGGGTGACAGACGGACCACGCTGCGGTCACTCTGGCGGCACGATACAGCAAAGGGCCGACTCAAGACGGCCCAACGACGGTCCCTGCTCAGAGCCCAGCACTGGCTCAGGGTTCAAGGCTGCCGGAAAAAGCAGTTGGTTAAAACGCATTCCGCTTTGGTTGTTGGGAGAGCAGTAAACAAACAAGGGTCCCATAATAGCAGCGTTGTCCGGGCAACCGCAACAACTTACGTTTTTTTTACGGCTGGGGAATGTGGTGGGCAAGCACACTCCCCACAAAGACAAAGGATCCCCAGTAAAGCCTTCGCAGAATGTTGGGGCAAGTGCTGTAAGCGAGCACCTGTGAGGGCCAACACGGTGCAAGAGCGGGTTGGGTGGCAAGCACCATGACAGAACCACGCCCGGCCACCTTTGTCTCCCCAATGCTGATGTTTGCACCCCGCACCAGGTAGTCATTTAAGGTTGAGTCGACCTAGCTGAGGCCCAAGACGGGTTCAAATATGCGTCACCGATCTTGGCTGTGAGCGGCAATCGAACTCAGGTCACCGGGTCAATAACGCAGTGTGTTAACCACTGTGCCACCGCCCCCCCCGACAGCCCACCCACGCACACGTGCAAGTGCACACGCTCGATACAACACGAACATTTCCTGGTTACTTCTGCGAGTTAGCTTAGATTTCCACTTTCAAGACTTATGGATGTAACCTCGCACTCTGCCTGTACTCACGTCACACTCACAGGCAAAACCTGCTGCCATATTTAAGTAATAATATTCATGTTTGCGTTAATATGGTGCTTACAAAGTACCGTAGATCACATGTCAACTAAAATGTTCAAAGGGCAGCCCTAGTGGCAGTGGACCGAGGTGACGCACACCGGCCACCTGCCAGTGGGCGTGAGTCAGCCAGTAGAGGCAATGGTGGGCATGTGAGCCTTGCATCAACGTGGAAGATAGAAGAATGGATGCTTGAAAGGACATGCTTAGTAAGTGAGAAAGATTTGCTGGATGTTGGGACTATCTCTCAGGGAAAGGAAGAGGAATGAAGAAGTGATATGGGGCAGTGAAATCAGCTGGTGTGCAGCTGCTGGGTCGATGGATAGTTGCATCACGGAATCGAGAGAAGAGGTGGCGGCAGCTTGCAGAGGTCTTCATCCAGCAGTGGATTGACCTTGGTTGGTGATACTCGAGTTGACGATGTTGCAAGTGTTTAACAAATGAAACATGAGTACGCAATTTGCAGGCCCCCCATAGGCCTTGAACACCGCATGCGAGGTTCCAGATGGAAAATGCTTTAGCGGTGGCTGCTAGAAATGTGGCCCAGCAGTGCCTGGTTCAGCGCTCATTGCAGAGGTTTGAGGTTCAATGTGGCTGGCCAACCTGGTTCATTAGCAATGGCCGTGTAATAACCGTTCAGTACAACACCAGCGATCCGCCTGGCAATGGATGTGAAAGATCCTATAATGTAATTCTAAAAGAGTAGGCCATTGTGTGCCGGCATCATGGTCAACATTTTTTTAATTAACCGCAAATTACTTGAGATTACACACATCAGCACTGTCAGCTCTTCCTTTGAAACTATTGCAGACTGCGTCTTCCTTCACTCTGCGCTACAGAGAATGGCATAAAGACCAAATCTACTCGGTTATAATTAAGTGCTCTTATTCAGCAACATAATCCAAGGGTTGTATGTGCAGTTTGTTTATGCTTAGTTCATTGTATTTATCTAAAATGTAGGCGTTCGACACAATGTTTTGATACTTCGGTTTGTTTACTGGCGCGTATTCATACAGTCCGCTGATACCGCTTTGTGTGGTAATGCGTGCCTATGTGTGTCTCATGTGGTTGCAGATCCTGGGCTACTTTGATTATGCCTTCACTACCATCTTCACCATAGAGATCATGCTCAAGGTAACATGCCCTGGCGTCATGTGTGCATTTGGCTTCACTCTTTCCTGCTATTGGGTGCCGTGTCGCCCATGCTGTGGCTGGCGGTTGGCTGATCTCAGGGTTAAAGCCGAAAACACAAAATAATCACGAACGTCGCTGTGGAGAAAAACATTTATACACAGACAATTCATCACCTTTACATATATGTCCCTGTACATAAAAAAATAAAAGTAGTTTTTTTAACATCCCATTTGCCGCACGGCCTTCTAGAAGTGCATTATTTCAGAAGTATTGGTTCAGCACAGTCAAATTCTGGACCGGTATTGATGTTCAGTGTCTCATTAGCAGAGTCTGGCTCCCTGAAAGCAATGCTGGTGACCTGCCAGATGTTTCTAGGCAAGGGCCATCTCTGTTAGATATGGATCCTAGTTGAAAACTATATTAAACACAACACAAAGTAATCACTCACATTGTTGTGGTGACAGCTGAGGTTTATACGGCGCCGCCCTTGCTCTGATGGACCCCCTGCCTCCCCATCGCACGCTCCCGGCCTGACAAATACACGCCAAAGAGACTGCCTCGATGTGGATACATCTCATCGTTTGATGTTGCTTTAGAAAAAAAAAAAACGCATCAGCCCCCCACCCACCCATCACGCCACACAGTCGCCAATTTAACGTTCATTAAATGGATGATTAGGGCTGGCTCACGAGAGGGCTTGAGAGTGTTTGATGTCATCGCCAGCGTTGCGCTTGCACTAGGCCTCATTTGCATGCAGCACGAGTGGATTCACCTGCACAGCACGCAATGTGTTTGTGGCTTTTTTTTATTTGTGACAAAAGCCAGCAGCCCTAATCATCGCCATCACCAACAGCACTGCGATCATGATCACCATCACCACCATCATGGGCAGCAGGGTGATGCAGAGGTAACACTTGTGCCTAGCAGCTAGAAGGGCCTGGGTTCGATCTCGGACTCTGTGGAATTTGTTCTCTCCCTGTTCTGCATGGGTTTTCTCCAGGTTCTCTGGTTTCCTCCCATAGCTCAAGAAATACCACACAGTGACTGGTATTAGCCAGCCACCCTAATGCTAAAGAAATACCAGAAAATTACCCAATTTGGATAATACACACCAGCAACATTGCCTGAAAGGACCCTCCTGAGAAAGTATTGAGACTCAGTGAGGCTATCCATCAGACAGCAGAGATTGCTCTCTCAGCAGACTCACTCCCACCATATGAATACGGAATTCCCACCAATGGCTGCGATGCTCATTTGAGCAACTGAATCTGAAGCTGCTAAACAAATTAGAGGGACATGGATACATGGGACAAAAAGCATCCTGACGTATTTAGTAACTAGCAAGAGGAGAAGAGGCAGCGCAGGGAGCCAACAGCAAGGGTTGCTCAGAGAGGGGAGTTGCAGACACCCGCCTGTCTATCCACCGCTCCTTCCAATAACTTTCACACACCCACCTACCCACTCATCTATACACCTACCGATCAACCCACTCACCAAACTGAACACCCACCTACCTTTCCACCCACCTGCTCACCCACTTGCTTTTTCAATTCTCACCAGAAAAAGCAACTGCCACTACCACCGCTAACCTCATCACCTTCCACCACAACCACCCTCACCATCATCTCCATCAATGTCGCTCTGATTCCAGTGCCTGCTGTGCCCCCCCCACCCACTTCCCCATGGCTCAGATGACGGCCTACGGCGCGTTTGTGCACAAGGGCTCGTTTTGCCGCAGCTACTTCAACCTCTTGGACCTGCTGGTAGTGGGAGTCTCCCTCATCTCCTTCGGCATTCAGTGAGAAGCACGTGTGTGTGCACGTGTGTATACATCTGTGTATGTGGACAGCAGTAGTGCAGTGGTTAGCGCGCTGTACTACGAACCCAGAGACCCGAGTTCGCCAACACCATTGACGATTATGTAAAAAAGTCCTGGTCCTCCCCGAGGTCGACTCAGCCTCAAATGAGTACCTGGTACGATATGTAATTTCTTCTGTATTGCGGTTGTTTTTGCCCTAATTTTTTCTTTGCTTCATTCCCATACTTGTTTTTTAGTTAGTCTATCATTCGGATGACCCAGGCCACCTACCCATGCACCTAAACTGATCCTAGGCCTCCCATTGGTCGACTCAACCTTAAACAAGTACCCTGTGTGATGTGTAAACATCGCCACTGGGGAGACAATGACGGTCGGGTGTGGTGCTGGCCACCCACCCCCTCGTGTGCAGTGCCGGCCTTCATAGGTGCTACTCACTAGCAGCACTTTCCCCAACAGCTTATGTAGGCTACACGGGGGAGCTTTGTCTTTGCGTGCATCTCCTCGCAGGTCGAGCGCCATTTCCGTGGTGAAGATTCTCCGCGTGCTGCGCGTGCTGCGACCACTGCGCGCCATCAACCGTGCCAAGGGCCTCAAGGTGCGTTGGGAGCGGTAGTGGCGATAGAAGAGCCATAGGGAGGTGACTGGCCACCAGTGAGTGAGTGACTGAGTGAATTACTGAGTGAGTGAAGTAAACACAAGGTTTCTTAGCACAGGCCAAAATCGTCAAGCAACCAGCAACTAACAGCACCATCAAAGTTGTAATCGATAAAAGTTTATTTTTTATTTATTGAGACAAGTTATCATAAGATACGATGATGGGAGGAGGGAATCTAGAATTAGATCAGAATATGTACTTATACTGGATGAATCTAATGAGTTATCAGGTTATAAAGCTCTTTTCACAAATGTCCAGTAGGGGCGGATAAGAACGTTAAAACAACAAACAATACGAAAATGCGATAGTCGTGAAAAGCACAAAAAGGTAAACAAATCACCAAAACACAAACATTAAACTAAAGCGTCCCCATGCTACCAAGCAAACCCCACTGCGGTATAAACTTAATAACTACAAAGTAGATCAGTGCAAGGGAAGCAGCATCAAGAGAAGTGTCGTTACCTGCAGTGTAGTGAGTGGGTGAGTGAGTGGGTGGGTGTGGGTGGGTGATTGAGTGGTAGAGTGAGTGAATATATTGGGTGCCTGGTAGAACGAGCGAGTGAGTGGGGTCGTGAGTGGATGGGTGGCTGAATGAGTCTCGTCTATTTCTGAATTTGGCAGCAATATGGTTCAGGAGCTGTCTAGCAATGTCCAGGTCTGCTTGCCATGAGAGGCCTTCAGGAGTGAGTTTGTTAATATTTCCCATTCTTCCACTGAATGAGAACAGACTATAATGGTTTACAGTTATGGTCCATGGTTTGGGTTGTATGGCCACAACCACACTGCTATCGCTGTGTCTCTAAGTTTGCATCCATGAAGGAGATGTGCACAACGGCCTGTCGATGTTTCTATGCAGCTGATTCCTTCGAGGAGAAATGTCCATGCTAGGCGGTGCGATGTTTGGGTCTTCAATGAGTTCTAGATTTGAAGCTTTCGTGACTGCAAGGAATCATATTCTTAGGTTTTTTCGGTAAAGTCACGTAGGTAAAACATCAAAATTAATGAAAATAAAATCAAATAAAAATAAAAATCACGACGTTTCGGAGGCAACATAAGTCTCCGTCATCAGGTGGGACCGTCACAGCCGAATTAGCTGCATCAAGTGAGGCAATGATTTAAGAAGTAATCCCTTATAAGCAAGTTGAAGGGGGGAGGAGAGGGGGGGGGGGGCTCATCAGAATGTGGTAGCCAATGAATGGAACGTATCGGGAGGGAGGGGGCGGGGCTCAAAGACAGCACGGAGTGCTAAGTACAACGAATCGGGAGGGGGAGGGGGGGGCCAAAACAATGGACGACGGCTTGGACGCGGTTGCTGCTGCACACGCCAACACAATGGACAGAGAGGGGGGAGGGGAGGTCTGATACACATGATAGACAAAAGAACGAAAATGCCCATGTTTATACCAATGCTGGCTGAACAATGAAGAGAGCACTGCCAAAAAATAACTGGGGATGTTAACACTCGGTAAAGTAAAGTAAAATAGTGCCTGTCAGATAAGATGGTCCAAAAAAGTGTAATTAAGTCTTTTTTGCGTGGTTGATAACATCTTTCCAATGATTACTAAGTTTGTACCCATCATCACGGTTGAAATTATGTCTGTGTTTGTATATTTGTATGGCTTCGTGTACAAACCTTTGATGGTAGCCGGGAGGTTTGCAGAGAACCTTGGTCTCGGAAAAGACAATTTCATGAGAGCCCACCGAGTTGTAGCAATGATCGGCAACGGCAGAAGAATCAGTTCTGCCGTGTTTCAGATCTGACTTGTGCTCGCGGACACGATCAGAAACATGACGTTTCGTTTCTCCAATGTAGCAATCACCACAAAAGCAACTCAATTTGTAGACTCCAGGATACTGTAAGTCAGGAACGACATCCTTCACAGATGGAATCAGATCACGGATTTTATGCACTGTACTGAATCGGACTTGGATCTTATGTTTGTTTAGAATTTTGGAGATCTTTTTGGTCACGCCTGCTATGTATGGTAACGTGATGGTTTTGGTCGGAGTTTCAAGTGGCTGTTTCTGTGTGGTGGGAGAGACAGCTTGGCAGATAGTACGGTCAGAGTATCCGTTCATCCTGAGGGCACGATGTACATGTCTTAATTCACCGGTCAGGTGGTGTTTGTCAGAAATGCCATGGGCTCTGTGGTATAGCGTTTTGATGAGAGAATTCTTTTGAGATGGGTGGTGGTGGGAATCCGGTTTCAAGTAGGAATCTGTGTGGGTGGCTTTCCTGTTGACAGAATGTCCCAAGGATCTGTCAGGCCTCCTCTCAAACAGAATATCCAAGAATGGTAGTTTACCGTCTTTCTCCACTTCCATGGTGAATCTGATGGATGGGTGTCTAGAATTGATGTGGTCCAAGAAGTGGTTCAATGCTGGGAGGCCATGTGGCCAGATGACGAAAGTGTCATCCACATACCTCTTCCACAGGGAAGGACGCAGGGTAGATGTCTGGATGGTGTCTGATTCAAACTTTTCCATGAACATGTTGGCTATAACTGGTGACAAAGGGGAGCCCATAGGGGTACCCTCATTCTGTTTGTAGAAGGTGCCATTCCAGGTAAAATAGGTGTTGGTGAGGCAATGCCTAACCAGTGCAGGTGCATCAGAATTCAATCCATGTTGGACTAAGTCCTCAATTATTGTTAGGGTGTCCGGTACTGGGACTTTGGTAAACAAAGATACTACATCAAAGCTGACGAGGATGTCATCAGGAGATAGTACCATGTCCTTAACCATAGAGACTAATTGGGTTGAGTTGAGTACTGCCGAAGAGGTCTTGCCTGTGAAAGGGAGCAGAGTATCTGATAGAAAACGGGCTAGTTTGTACGTAGGAGAGTTTATCGTCGACACAATGGGTCGTAGCGGGGTGCCTTCCTTATGGATTTTGGGAAGACCATAGAGTCTGGGAGGTCTTGCCGCCGATGGTTTTAGAGAGGGACGTTTGCTTGGTTCGATTAGGGAAGTCGAACTCGTGATGATACTGTTGGTTTTCGTCGTTAGACTTTTAGTGGGATCGTTTTTAATTTTGGAGTAACTCCCATCATTAAGAAGGTCCAGGATTTTGTTGTTGTATGAATCTTTATCCATGATGACCGTGGCATTGCCCTTGTCTGCCGAGAGGATGACTATATCATCTCTCTTTTTTAGGTCCGCGAGTTCAGAGCGTTCGTTTTTGCTGATGTTACTAGTAGGTTTCTTAGCATTCTTAAGAATAGTAGCTATTTCAGCTCTTGCTACATCCGCATGGATGTGTCCTATGCCTCTGAGGGCTACATCAATCTGAGAAATCATATCCTCTACTGGTATATATTTAGGGGTGACGGCGAAATTTAGTCATTTGGCCAGTACCGTTTTTAGAGTGTCAGAAATTGGGATGTTACTCTGATTAATCACGGTCTTGTTAACATCCAGCTTTGCGATGTGTGGCTCTGGTTTCTTTTTAGATAGGAGGTTGAATTTAGAAATCAGGTTAGCTTTGCATTTGGCTGACATTGAGTCAGCAGAAGCAGAAGTCATGTTATCAACGTGGTTCCAATCAGAAGGTGACATTTTTTGTGTTAACATTAAATGTGTTTGTAAGAGAGTCTTGTCTAAATTATCGAGTTCAGATCGGAGTAACCTTATTCTCTCCGAGATTAGTGATAGGCTAGCTTTAAATAAGATCTGTTTAGAGTTCGGTGAGGACACAGCAGCGGATGTGAGTGTGAAAGCGATGGGTATTACCTTGTTATCTCGGCATCTCTTGAGGAAGGCCAGCGTCTCGAGAAGCTGTGACTTCTTGTCTCGTTGTCTGTTAAAAACTCTAACAGATCGGTGAAATTCCTCCCCGTAGAGGGCATTCATTCTAGATTTGAAGCCTTCGTGACTGCAAGGAATCATATTCTTAGGTTTTTTCGGTAAAGTCACGTAGGTAAAACATCAAAATTAATGAAAATAAAATAAAATAAAAACAAAAATCACGACGTTTCGGAGGCAACACAAGTCTCCGTCATCAGGTGGGACCGTCACAGCTGAATTAGCTGCATCAAGTGAGGCAATGATTCAAGAAGTAATCCCTTATAAGCAAGTTGAAGGGGGGAGGAGAGGGGGGGGGGCTCATCAGAATGTGGTAGCCAATGAATGGAACGTATCGGGAGGGAGGGGGCGGGGCTCAAAGACGGCACGGAGTGCTAAGTACAACGCATCGGGAGGGGGAGGGAGCGGGGCCAAAACAATGGACTACGGCTTGGACGCGGTTGCTGCTGCACACGCCAACACAATGGACAGAGAGGGGGGAGGGGAGGTCTGATACACTTGATAGACAAAAGAACGAAAATGCCCATGTTTATACCAATGCTGGCTGAACAATGAAGAGAGCACTGCCAAAAAATAACTGGGGATGTTAACACTCGGTAAAGTAAAGTAAAATAGTGCCTGTCAGATAAGATGGTCCAAAAAAGTGTAATTAAGTCTTTTTTGCGTGGTTGATAACATCTTTCCAATGATTACTAAGTTTATACCCATCATCACGGTTGAAATTATGTCTGTGTTTGTATATTTGTATGGCTTCGTGTACAGATTCCTACTTGAAACCGGATTCCCACCACCACCCATCTCAAAAGAATTCTCTCATCAAAATGCTATACCACAGAGCCCATGGCATTTCTGACAAACACCACCTGACCGGTGAATTAAGACATGTACATCGTGCCCTCAGGATGAACGGATACTCTGACCGTACTATCCGCCAAGCTGTCTCTCCCACCACACAGAAACAGCCACTTGAAACTCCGACCAAAACCATCACGTTACCATACATAGCAGGCGTGACCAAAAAGATCTCCAAAATTCTAAACAAACATAAGATCCAAGTCCGATTCAGTACAGTGCATAAAATCCGTGATCTGATTCCATCTGTGAAGGATGTCGTTCCTGACTTACAGTATCCTGGAGTCTACAAATTGAGTTGCATTTGTGGTGATTGCTACATTGGAGAAACGAAACGTCATGTTTCTGATCGTGTCCGCGAGCACAAGTCAGATCTGAAACACGGCAGAACTGATTCTTCTGCCGTTGCCGATCATTGCTACAACTCGGTGGGCTCTCATGAAATTGTCTTTTCCGAGACCAAGGTTCTCTGCAAACCTCCCGGCTACCATCAAAGGTTTGTACACGAAGCCATACAAATATACAAACACAGACATAATTTCAACCGTGATGATGGGTACAAACTTAGTAATCATTGGAAAGATGTTATCAACCACGCAAAAAAGACTTAATTACACTTTTTTGGACCATCTTATCTGACAGGCACTATTTTACTTTACTTTACCGAGTGTTAACATCCCCAGTTATTTTTTGGCAGTGCTCTCTTCATTGTTCAGCCAGCATTGGTATAAACATGGGCATTTTCGTTCTTTTGTCTATCATGTGTATCAGACCTCCCCTCCCCCCTCTCTGTCCATTGTGTTGGCGTGTGCAGCAGCAACCGCGTCCAAGCCGTCGTCCATTGTTTTGGCCCCCCCCTCCCCCTCCCGATGCGTTGTACTTAGAACTCCGTGCTGTCTTTGAGCCCCGCCCCCCTCCCTCCCGATACGTTCCATTCATTGGCTACCACATTCTGATGAGCCCCCCCCCCCTCTCCTCCCCCCTTCAACTTGCTTATAAGGGATTACTTCTTGAATCATTGCCTCACTTGATGCAGCTAATTCGGCTGTGACGGTCCCACCTGATGACGGAGACTTGTGTTGCCTCCGAAACGTCGTGATTTTTGTTTTTATTTTATTTTATTTTCATTAATTTTGATGTTTTAGCTACGTGACTTTACCGAAAAAACCTAAGAATATACTTCAATGAGTTGTTTATTCTGGACATCTGCTTTGTGCCACTGTTCACACAGCAGTGATGACCGGTATCAGAAGTCAAATTTGAGCAACTGCAGGTCTGTGTTGGCTTTTTGGAAAATTGCCTCGAATTGTTCGTGAAGCAGTTCACGCTGTCCGTTGGCGTCCTTTTCGACAAAGCATGAGTCTGGGTTGTGGTCCTCGTTCCATCAGGCTGCGTGAAACGTGCCCAACTCTTTAGGGTCGTACATACGGAAGGTGTCTTGTGCCAACGACCATACCCCGAGTCTCGCTGCGGCTTCACGATGTTTTGAGTAGCCCCACTGTGTGTGGTGGCCGTTGAATTCCCCCACATCTATAGCGGGCTGAGCGGCTGCTGGCAGAGGTGGTTATGGTGGATGAGTGAGTTCTTGTGACCTGCAGTATGGTGGTTGATCACAGTGTGGATGAAACAACACACTCAATCTGGTAGATCGAGTCCTCAATGTGAGTGGAGGAATCAGATGGAAGAATTTCACAGGAACAGCAACAAGGAGATGACTGACTGACGGTTAGCGAGAACATCTGCAGATACGGCAGCAGCAGGATTTCAACATCGGCCGAGTTTGTGCTCCGTGCAGCAGCAGCAGCGATAATTGTTTGACGTGAATGAGGTTTTGATACGGAAAAGAAAACGAAGCATCTCTGATGCTTCCTGACCCAGAAGAGTGACACAGCCAGAGGAGTGACACAGCCAGAGGAGTGACACAGCCAGAAGAGTGACACAGCCAGAAGAGTGACACAGCCAGAAGAGTGACACAGCCAGAGGAGTGACACAGCCAGAGGAGTGACACAGCCAGAGGAGTGACACAGCCAGAGGAGTGACACAGCCAGAAGAGTGACACAGCCACAAGAGTAACGCCGCTGTTCCATGGCAGCTTCGATGGCATTGTTGTACGCAACAGCCACGTGTGATGCTGCTGACCACACACACAGCATCACACACACACATAGCATCACACACACACACCTGTAGCAGCATCACACCTGTGTGTGTGTGTGATGCTGCTACACACACACCTGTAGCAGCATCACACACACACACACACCTGTGTGTGTGATGCTGCTGACCACATCTGTGCTTTGGCGCACGCCGCCCCAGCGCCGTTGACTCCAGCCCCGTGTCTCCGCAGCACGTGGTGCAGTGCGTGTTCGTCGCGATCCGCACCATCGGCAACATCATGATCGTCACGACGCTGCTGCAGTTCATCTTCGCCTGCGTGGGTGTTCAGCTGTTCAAGGTGCGGTGCTCTGATAACACGCGTATAACTGCGGCGTTATTTTATTTCCCATCATGACATTTTTACTTGTGCTACAGCAGCGATGCCGTGAGAGGCGTCGTGTTAGAGGACGGTTCGTGGAAGTTGCTTTCGCAAAACTACTCGTGAATTAGACAAATTATTTGGTGATGCTTTTGCGTTGGGAGCGGCGCACAAGCGCAAATAATAACAAGTCAGCACATTTGTTGAACAACACTGTGGCCTTGAAAGGTAGATATATACGTCTATGAGGTGACGAGCCGGGCAATATCTTGTCCTCATAGCACATGGAGATCCTTTCACCCTGCCACAGGCCGCACGCTTTTCACCTGTGCATCACCAAGCCATATGCTGCTTTTGGTTTGATTTTTGTGGGGGTGATTCAGAGTGAATGTGGGGGGCATGACCCAGGTTGTTGCTTCTGCAGTGTTTTCTATCCCCGATGTGACCACGAGGTGGGAGCAGAGTCGCACGCGTGTGGCGCGCAAACCAAACCCGCGGCACTTCGGGTCAAGAGCCACGAGGCGGCGCCATCGTCCCGAGAATTTACGGGACGATTTTCATTTGTCAAGCGGCGCATTGTGCCCGTCGATCCCAATGCGCCGAGTATGGAAAGCAGAAATGAACATAACCTGGATGAACATCCATAGCTCGGCGGTGAAGGGCGGTTTATCGATGCCTTGCCTCTTATTCTGTTACAGCGACATGAAGCAGAAGATTGGTGCTGGATACGACGACATATGCAAATGTAGTCTGTAACTTTGATCCATAGCCGTGTTTCAATAGTTCAATTTGAATGTGCAATTGTATTGAGGGACTTTGTGTTGTCTTGGTGTGGTCTGGGACTGTTTATTTTGTTATTTTTCTGCCTTGCCCAAGCTTGCATTTAGTGTTGAAAAATCGGCAGGAATGTATGTACTTGTGGAATTTTTGTTTATATAATGTGTGTATGTCTATTTATAGTAACTTGCTCACCTTTTATCCATTTTTAACGCCTATTGATATGTGTTTGTTGTAACTTGGCTGTAACCTGCCCCTACTGGACAAATGTAAAAAAAACCTTCATAGCTCATCGGATTCCTCCTTCAGTCGAAATACAGATTCTGATTCTGATCACCGGCTGCGTGCAATGGTGACTCGTGCAGTGCTTAGACGCCTCCGTCCTCTGTGCTTCCAGGGCACCTTCTACAGCTGCACGGACGAAGCAAAGCACACGCCGGCCGACTGCAAGTGCGTTGCACGTCACCACGCAGCGCCCCACGCATTGCTCACCACCCTCGCCACACTCCATGCAGAACTGACGCAGCGAATTCCCCACACACTCGGGGTACTCATACTGCCCGCCGCGCTCACACTCCACTTACACACTTTCCACCAAACACAACAGAGGCAAAGATCCCCCATATAGCCTCAACAGACTTTTGGGGAAAGTTGTTCGCGAGCACCTATGAAGGCCAGCACAGCACACGAGGGAGTTGGTGGCCAGCATCACGCCACCCTTGTCTCCCTAGTAGCGATGTTTACACACTGCACCAGGTACTCGTTTGAGGCTGAGTAGACCTCGGGGATGCCCAGGACCAATTCAAATGTTCGTCACTGGTGTTGACCGTGAGCAGGAATCCAACCCAGGTCGCCTGGTTTTGTAGCGCAGTGCGCTAACCGCTACACTACTGCTGCACGCAGTGACACACACTCACCACACTTTTGCTCACCACATTATCACACACTACACTGACACTCATACACACCGTGCACACACGCTATTGGTAATATAGTGTTATCATTTGTAATATATTGCGTACATCTGTTAATGTTACGCAAGAACTCTAGTCTAGTGTTGGTGAATTGGGATGAGATCTGCAGCATCGCTGATGGGATCGGAACCAAACTCAATCCAAGCCAAGCCCTGCAGCGCATTCGCAGCGTGACTCTGGTGGCCGTGCCGCCGTTCCCCAGGGGCCACTTCATCGTGTACAAGGACGGCGACGTGAACCAGCCGCTCACGAAGCGGCGTGTGTGGCAGAACAACGAGTTCAACTTTGACGACGTGCTCTCGGGCATGCTCACCCTCTTCACGGTGTCCACCTTTGAGGGCTGGCCCACGTGAGTGGAAAGAGGATCACCGTCACCACACAACCAACCTCACCACACCCCACGACACAACCACACTCCACCACACTACACAGCCACACCGCACCCCACTGCACAACCACACCGCACCACAACGCACCCCACCACACAACCACACCGCACCCCACCACACAACCACACCGCACCACACCACACAACCACACCGCACCACACCGTCACCGCACAACCAACCTCACCCCACTACACAGCCACAACCCACTACACAACCGCACCCCTCTTCACATTCACACCACACCACACAATCACACCCCTCTACACAACCACACCGTCACCACACAACACAACCTCACCCCACAATACAACCACACCGCACCCACCACACAACTACACTAAACCTCACTAGACCACAACCACACTCCACCACAACTGCACCTCATTCCACTACAACCACACCCCACCACACCACACCCCACAACCCCACCACAACTGCACCGCGTGGCTACACGACGCAAGCGAGCGAGTCTGTGCTCACAGTGAATGCGTGCGTCTCCCAGGCTGCTGCACCGCGCGATCGACTCTCACGCCGAGGACGTGGGACCCATCTACAACTACCGCGTCGAAATCTCGATCTTCTTCATCATCTACATCATTATCATCGCCTTCTTCATGATGAACATCTTCGTTGGTTTCGTCATCGTCACATTCCAGGAGCAAGGAGAACAGGAGTACAAGAACTGTGAGCTCGACAAGAACCAGGTCCGTGAGTGGGTGGGTTGGTAGGAGGGTTAAGTGGGTGAGTGAATTAGTGGGTGGGTGGGTGAGTGAGTGAATAGATGGATGGGTTGGTACCTTTTTACCTTTTTAACACCCATACATCTACCTACCCACTCACCTACCCACAGAGGCAGTGTGTGGAGTACGCGCTGAAGGCTCGCCCTCTCAGGCGCTACATCCCCAAGAACCCATACCAGTACCGCGTCTGGTACGTGGTGAACTCTACCGCCTTCGAGTACCTCATGTTTGGACTCATCATGCTCAACACGCTGTGCCTCGCCATGCAGGTCAGCACTGTCGCTACCAAATCCACCACTGGCCGTCACGACCACCATCACTATCAGTGTCACCACCACTATGACCACCATCACTATCACCACCACGATGACCACCATCACTATCACCGTCACCACCATCACTATCACCGGCAACAAAGACAAATATTCCCCGTATCGTCTAACAGGCTGTTGGGGCAAGTGCTGTTAGCGAACACCTATTGAGGCTGGTACGGCACACGAGGGGGTGGTTGGCTAGCACCACTCTCGGTCGCCTATGTCTCCCTGGTGGCGATGTTTACACACTGCACCAGGTACTCATTTGAGGCTGAGTCGACCTAGGGAAGGCCCAGCACCGATTCAGATAATCGGCACTGGTGTTGGCCGTGAGCGGGAATCGAACTCGGGTCGTTGGGTTTGTAGCGCAGCACTCTAACCGCTACTCTATGGCTCCCCACACTATCACCACCATCACTATCACCACCATCACTGTCACCCCACCACTACTATCACAGCCATCAATACCACCGTCACCACCGCCACCACCGTCACCACCACCACTACTATCAGTGCTGACTGTGCGGGTGGCTGTGCTGCAGCACTACGGGCAGTCAAAGTCGTTTCGGGAAGCGATGGACGCGTTCAACATGCTCTTCACCGGGCTCTTCACTGCCGAGATGATTCTCAAACTCGTCGCTTTCAAGCCCAGGGTGAGCGCTGACGCGGCGCGGTGTGGCCCGCAGCACCACACGCTGCAGAGCAGCACACAGCTACACCTCACAGCGCATCGCATGCCAGGCAGCGTACAATACACTCAGCACGCAGCATGGTGCATACCATACCCTACGCACAGCACACAGCATACCAGATAGCATGCACAGCACAAGCAGAACACACTACACATCACACAAAGCCTGCCACACACTGCACAACATTGAGAGGGCTGCAAAGCACACCATGCACACCACACCATGCGACCCACACCATACACTGCACCATGAACCACACCATGCACACCACACCATGAACCACACCATGCACTACACCATGCACACCACACCATACACTGCACCATGCACCACACCATGCATCACACCATGCACCACACCATGCACACCACACCATGCACACCACACCATTCACACCACCATGAGCCACACCATGCACACCACACCATGCACACCACACCATGCACACCACACCATGAACCACACCATGCACTACACCATGCACTACACCATGCACACCACACCATACACTGAACCATGCACTACACCATGCACACCACACCATACACTGCACCATGAACCACACCATGCACACCACACCATGAACCACACCATGCACTACACCATGCACACCACACCATACACTGCACCATGCACCACACCATGCACACCACACCATGAACCACACCATGCACACCACACCATGTACACCACACCATGCACACCACACCATGCACACCACACCATGCACACCACACCATGCACACCACACCATGCACACCACACCATGCACACCACACCATGCACACCACACCATGCTCTGCGCACTGCTTGTGATGCACTCGACCTGCACACACCTCACACAGCACTGCTTTGCTGCTCGCTTGAGTGAGGTGCACGTGGATGCGAGCTACGGAGCAAGCGGGTTGCGTGCGCGTTCGTTGTAATGTGTAACCATGGCTTTACCATCAGCGGAGCTGGACTGGTGTGCATGCGTGCGTGCGTGTACGTTGGTGCGTGAGGGTGCGTGCAGGACTGGGTGAAGCATGGCACGCCACTATTTGATTTGCAAAGACGTTCTGGCGAATGGAGGTGTGCGTGCATGCGTGTGTGTGCGCACACGTGCAAGTACAGCCACGCAGCACCTGTGTAAGACATGCATTGCACGTGCGTGTGCCTGCGTGCATGTGTACCGGCATGATAAATTACTTACCGACGTTTTGCGTACCAGGTCACAAACTGTGTAACTCCGTTTCCATTGCCATGCCGCATTCCACACGGAAATGATTTCAGTTCAATTCCCGCGTCTGCCCGGCGCAGAAATTCCTGCTGCGGCGTTGGGACGCCCTCTGTCTGCCGTTAAGTTCAGACGTTGTCCGTGGGTCACCGTGTGCTGGGACCTCGGCCGAATGTTTTTACTTTGAGAAATTACTTGAGACTCAAAAGTTCCAGCCACTTCCTGCTCAAATGAACAATGAGGAAGCACTCTTCTCTCTATTTATAGTGTTGGGCCAGTGGTGGAAATTCCCTATTCCTAGTGCTGGGGCAAGTCTATTAATAGGACCAACCACTGTAATTTCTTCCCCACAGTGGTACACATTTCTCGACCCCAGAGGGAGGAAGCACGATGAGTTGTGTCAGTACCCAGCCACGATGTTAACTTGCGAGCTTCTGATCGCGAGGCGCTCACACCTCCACTGGGCCACCTGGCTGATTGCTGCATTTTACAAAAAGAGACTCATAACTGCACGTGTCGTGCAACTAGAGTTGTGCGTGCGTTGGCACTTTGAGAAAAAGCCATGTGCTTGTGGAATTCCCAGCGTGAAGGAGAAAATAGATATCTCAGTTGACTTTGGAAGCTTTGTCATCTTTCCAAAAACGAGTCCAAAAAGAAGTTCAAAAACAAGTCCCGCCACCAATTTTTCATAAAATCGGTTTGGTAGATTTGCCGCAGACAACCTCACAACACGATGATTTAGAGCCCATTTAAATTACGAGGATGTTGTGCACGTCCAGCGCAAAAGCCCCAAGGGAGTTATCATGAACACTCGCCAAGTTTGTTTTTTTAAATGTGTCTGAGTGGGACTGTTTTCTAAAAAATGATCAATTTATAAGAATTGTCTGGGCATGTCGAGCGCATGCACGCATTTATTGATTTGTTTGCGTGTTGCGCGATCGCGTGGCCGCGTCACTGTCACCTGCTTGAAACATTGCGAATAGCCTGCATACCATCCATCTGGGTTTAACCAGGCTGGATTACATTTGGCACAGTTTGAGCTCCTCCGCCAGGTGAGGCTGGTCATTTAGCCCACATGCCTAGCCACCGCATGGCCAAGCAGCTTCAATTTGGCCGAATAGAGGGGGGTTAATGGGTGCTGCATGGGCTCGATAATTGATGGGCTGATGTGGTACAGAAGGATGTGGAGTTGAGTTGACTTGCCTTTATGGAGGAAGCTCTTGAAAGGATGCTAATGGGTAGTTGGAGGCATTCACCCTCCAACAACAATGGAGGGCAGAGGAGCGACGCTCACAACAATATGCAGAGCACCAGGTAGCTAATACGCAGTGAGTTCGTTTTAACACGTAGGCTCATCTCAATGCACAAAACCCGGCCATCCAGTTCACCATGGAAATGGAGGTGAATAACACACTCCCGTTCCTGGATATTTTACTTGGACATGGCATAAATGGCAAAATAACACACAGCGTTTACAGAAAGCAAACGCACACTGATGCCTATCTGAATGCAGATTCGCATCACCACCCAGCTCAAAAATCCTCTCTTATCAAGACGCTCATACATCGGGCTAAACAGTGTCAGATGGTGAAAGTCTAGTAAGAGAGATTAAACATGTTAAAGAAGCACTAAGACATAATGGCTACAATAATGCTCAAATTAACAGAGCACTAAATGCCAAATCACGATCGCAAAGCAACACTGCTGAAAGCGATCAGATTGTTAAAACAATTAAAATACCATATATCTCAGGAGTAACTGACAAATTAGCCCGTGTTTTGCAAAAGCAAAACATTACAGTAAGATTTGGTACAGTACACAAAATTCAAAAACTAGTAACGTGCACTAAAGACGAATTACCTAAATTATCAACAGAAGGTGTATATCGGATTAATTGTGTATGTGGCAGATGCTATATTGGACAGACGGGGCGTAACATTAGTGTAAGACTAAAAGAACACCAGAGAAATATTAAACTATCGCAAACACAACTGTCGACAGTTGCAGAACATGCTTGCCAACAGGGACACTCAAATGATTTTGATAACGTTGAAGTGTTGTGTAAAACTTGTTACTACTGGCAAAGACTAATTAGAGAATCCATTGAAATTGAGAGAAACAGAAATAACTTTAACCGCTCAGACAGCTACAGGCTTAGTGCGGCCTGGAAGCGTATTATTAAATAATACATATTACAATTCCTTATAGGGGAAAAATACTAATTAACTGATTACTAACATAGTGTAACGGGTTCCGGAGACACTTATAGAGGTAACTTCTTTATTACAACACAACACTCCAACAGTCCTGATACTCTGTTACAGCCTAGGTACACAGCCTAGATACACAGCCTAGGTACACAGCCTAGGTACACAGCCTAGGTACACAGCCTAGGTACACAGCCTAGGTACACAGCCTAGGTACACAGCCTAGGTACACAGCCTAGGTACACAGCCTAGGTACACAGCCTAGGTACACAGCCTAGGTACACAGCCTAGGTACTCTACTCTGGCTATGCTCTGGAACTCGCCCTCCCAAGGTCGTAGAGTCGGGAGTTCCAGAGTCCCACCACTCGCTCTCACAACATCCCAGGGTCTTCAGATGGCTGGTCGTGGGTCTTGGGTCTTGAGTTACAACTGGCCCCGATCGTCTAGGGAGCTCCCCTTTTTATGCCTAGTCCAACCAGGGGTGGGGCCGTGTGCGCCACCAGACATCCCACAGAGCACACACAGCCCCCCCCCCCCCCCCAATTGGCGGTGCCAAAAGGCTTAAGCGCCTGGGAACCCAACGCCTGGCGCCCAGAGGCTTAAGCGTCTGGACCCGCCCGGGAACCCAGAGCCCCCAGCAGCCCCTCCCTTCTTATGTCACTACAATAGCATATAATTACAATAACACACATTACAACTGATTACTAATCTACAACTCACATCGTAACAATTCCCTGATTACTAATCTAGTATATAATTACAATACCCCCCCCTCCGCCTCAAATCGTTGCACCTGATGAGTTAAATGATGACGTCACCCTTCTGCTGCTGCTTTATTTAAGACCGGGAGCAAGAGCAGAGCCTCACCATTCTGGCGAATTGCCCGATGATGCTGGATGCAATTACCAGCGAAACGTCGTACTCAAAAATTTTAAATGTTGTGGTTTCACACTTCAACACACTGGTGGGCTAAAACAGTGAACTATTTGTCTTTTGTCAACGTGACACTTTTTTGCTGATTGGCCGTGTCGGGTGGTGGAGGGTTACGACACATTTATAAATAACGCGATCTAACCCAAAAACGTTGATTACGCAGTGAGTTGGCAGTGGGGAGCACACTGTGACATAACACCTGGGTCTGTCCCATGATTTCGACATTTCACGTGGCCTCAAAAGTGCACCTACCCTGACACAACCACTGTGGTGACGTCACGGTCACTTAGTGGTGAATGGAGGCTGGCTGTTGTTGTAAAGCTAGCCAGTCAAATTGTCTCAGTGACATATAGTTACCAAGGCAATATAATTGGAAGTGTACATTGTATTTATTGTATTTATGTAAACATATGCAACACATGTAAAACGTTTAGTCTCGTGAGTGGCACAGATAAAAAAAAATAAGACGAAATTATTAACAAAAACTCTGTTTAGAGCATGTTATGGGCCTGACACGCAAGCTCATACGTGTGGAAATTCCAACTTACACAGCCCCCACCAATTGTGGTGCTCTCATTACATCACAAACTACATCAGGATTGATTTCCTAGGACATCATCCTGCACCGTTATGTGAAATTGATGACGGTGCAATTGTTAATTGTAGAGATATCCTCCATCAAATGTTAAAGCTGTCAGTCAAGAGCTCGCTGTGTTGATGAGTCATGAATACATTCTCAACCGGTGTCCAATGGTTAGTCAAGAGAAAGGGAATCTTGTGGATAATCTTGCAGTACAGGGATCCCTCGATTTATTCAAGGAGATGCGTTTTTTTTTAAAAAGATGTAAAACTAAATTTCGTAAATGGGAACGGATTTTCCAATTAATATAATACGAAAAATCTGATATCTGTTTCTTAGTAATCACTACTCTATTCCTAACCTAAAAAGTATACATCATGATCACTTTTCATAATATAAACATTTAAAAAAACTAAAAGAACATAAATATTGAAACGATTGAATAATAATAAATTTAAAACAAAAATTATTTACCTATTTAGGGATCATGCCGAAAGATCTCCATGTTGGAATGACTGAGAATGAGATGTGGAGGGGGAGTCACCGTTGCACTGCAGGAGCACCTCGACGCTGTCGCGGATGGATAACGCGGCCTCTCGGGTGGTCCTTGTTTGATGATCTCATGACACAAGCCGCGTGACATCTCATACACGTGGATATTCAATTTCGTTAATGTCCATAATTTGTCAATTGCGTGAACACAAACATTTGTGAACCGAACGTCCATATACGAGTGAAAGCTGTATCTGCTCGAGGTCTGCGAGCCACTTCCCACGACCTTGCGCACACCTACGGTAGTCCGCAGAGCACAGGTTGGGAACCACTGGTTTATAAATAATAATAATTTAATACTGAATTTAATACGTGTGGTAATTGGGCCGGTATTATGGCGCGAGGCTTTCACAAAAGGAAAGGCAATATGTTTCTCAGACAATAGCCTGCAGTCGCTTCGCAGTAGATGCGATTAATGCAATGTGCAGTCCCAATTGAGTGTAACTTGCGTTGTCATTCTTCTAATTTGCCAAACTTGAACCGTGGCGCTGGCACAAGATGGTCTCCTATTTTTCTAATTGCGCCATGGGATCTTAAACCACCACTTTGAGTGAAGTAGACCGCTCATGGTATTTTGAGTGAAGAAGACAGCCCGTGGTATTCTGAGTGAAGAAGACAGCCCCTGGTATTTTGAGTGAAGACGACAGCTCATGATATTTTGAGTGAAGAAGACAGCCCGTGGTATTTTGAGTGATGAAGACAGCCCCTGGTATTCTGAGTGAAGTAGACAGCCCCTGGTAGTTTGAGTGAAGAAGACTGCCCATGGTGTTTTGAGTGAAGAAGACTGCCCATGGTGTTTTGAGTGATGAAGACAGCCCCTGGTATTCTGAGTGATGAAGACAGCCCCTGGTAGTTTGAGTGAAGAAGACTGCCCATGGTGTTTTGAGTGAAGAAGACAGCCCATGGTATTCTGAGTGAAGAAGACTGACCGTGGTAGTTTGAGTGAAGAAGACAGCCCATGGTATTCTGAGTGAAGAAGACTGACTGTGGTAGTTTGAGTGAAGAAGACTGCCCATGGTAGTTTGAGTGAAGAAGACAGCCCATGGTAGTTTGAGTGAAGAAGACAGCCCATGGTATTCTGAGTGAAGAAGAATGACCGTGGTAGTTTGAGTGAAGAAGACTGACCGTGGTAGTTTGAGTGAAGAAGACAGCCCATGGTATTCTTAGTGAAGAAGACTGCCCATGGTAGTTTGAGTGAAGAAAACTGACCGTGGTAGTTTGAGTGAAGAAGACAGCCCATGGTAGTTTGAGTGAAGAAGACAGCCCATGGTATTCTGAGTGAAGAAGACTGCCCATGGTATTCTGAGTGAAGAAGACTGACCGTGGTAGTTTGAGTGAAGAAGACTGCCCATGGTAGTTTGAGTGAAGAAGACAGCCCATGGTGTTTTGAGTGAAGAAGACAGCCCGTGGTATTTTGAGTGAAGAAGACAGCCCATGGTAGTTTGAGTGAAGAAGACAGCCCATGGTAGTTTGAGTGAAGAAGACTGCCCATGGTATTCTGAGTGAAGAAGACTGCCCATGGTGTTTTGAGTGAAAAAGACTGCCCATGGTATTCTGAGTGAAGAAGACTGACCATGGTACTTTGAGTGAAGAAGACCGCCCATTGTATTTTGAGTGAAGTAGACCGCCCATGGTATTTTATGGTTGATACAATCGCAATGCTTTTGTCTAACGAGGGCATGATATTCTTTGGGTCTTTCGATAAAGTCACGTAGATAGGTTCGAAGAAAATAACAAAAAAATATGACGTTTTGATCGCAACACAAGCGGTCGTCATCAGGAAAAGGGGGTTAGCTTCTAAAGGCAAACTGTTTATAAAGGTCCGAAATGGGCGCAGCCTAAATGTCAGCAGCGTGGGCGGGGCAGCTGATGTTAATGTAAGTGGTGGGCGACGACCGCGAAGGCGGTGGGGTTTCCACCAATTAAAGGGCTGCCAAGTAAAATTTGCATGTTAATGGTAGATGGGTGAGCGACCTCCACGACGAGCGCGCTGAGGTGGCTATGCTAATGTGAGAGCGTAGCGTGTTAATGTGAGAGATTAGCATGTTAATGTGAGAGATTAGCATGTTAATGTGAGAGATTAGCATGTTAATGTGAGAGATTAGCATGCTCATGGGAGATCGCAGAGCCACCGCCACGTCAAGGTCGGCATGCGAAGGCGGCCGTGTTGGTGTGAGAAATTTAACCTGTTAATGTAAAATGGGAGGGCCGAAAATATCAACTAACATGGGAAGGTGGCAGGATGGGAACATCACAGCCAGTTATGACTTAAACTGGTTGATAACGTCCTTCCAATGATTGCTAAGTTTGTACCCATCTTCTCGGTTGAAATTGTGTTTGTATATATGGATGGCTTCATGAATGAATCTTTGTTGATAGCCAGTGGGTTTGCAAAGTACCTTCATCTTAGAGAAATCAATTTCGTGTGAGCCCACCGGATTAAAACAATGATCAGCCACGGCCGAGGTATTGGTCCTACCGTGTTTCAGATCTGCCTTGTGTTCACGAACACGGTCCGAGACATGTCGCTTAGTTTCCCCAATGTAACTACTGCCGCAGACACAGCTGAGTTTGTAGACACCGGGGTATTGCATGTCAGGGATCACATCCTTTACAGATGGGTTCAGATCACGAATTTTATGTACTGTGTTAAATCGAACCTGGATCTTGTGTTTGCTCAAGATTTTGGAAATATTTTTTTTGTGACTATGTATGGCAAGGTGATCGTTTTGATTGGGTCCTCAGATGGTTCTTTCCCAACAGTTGGGGTGATAGCTTTACAGATTGTGTTGTCTGAATATCCATTCATCTTGAGAGCTTGAGGGCATAATGTTTATAGATGGGCCAACCAAATTAAGCTACTTTATCCAATAAGCCAACATTTTGGGCATTATGTATTGCCTGGTGCTGGCTACCCTCCTGGTTTCAGAGGCTATGCCATGAAACAATGTGGGGAAATCTAAATGAGAAATCAACATTTTGTTGAGTTTTCCTACACATCATTATTATAGTACATTTTTTTTTTATAAAAACATAAGCCCTGCAGGAGAGGAACTGTAACATAATGACCACATCTCAATTGCCCGCGGAGAGCTTTCCAGCACTAAAGGGACAATAACAACATTGCACAATGATAGCAGTCCATCACTGGTGTGCGACGGTAATTGTTTATTGATTTTTATTTACTAGGGTGGGTTGGAGACTTGGCTACGGTATTACCGTTAGCCCCAGCGGTGCCACTGTTACCGTTGGACCTCACTCACAGTCTCCCACGTGGCCCAGAACTCCAAGCACCATCCTTGGCTCGGCGGGGAGACAATCGAGTCGCCGCCTCTCCTGCACGACCTACGATCACGTGGGACAAAACATGCAGGAGCATCCATGTGAACCCAATATGCCTCCTTACATCTTCGTCTTTCGACATAACAACTTGTGCACGTAATTTTTACACATTCCATCAGCCGCACAGCTTTTTTATTTCATGATGGGATGTGTACAAAATATGTGCAGGAAAAAATATATGAAGCAGGCAAATAATAAATAGCTATATAAGTTTCAATGAATATGGCACTTTACATGAAGTGGAGAGACTGACTCCCATCATGGCAATGTGGAATTTACACAACTTGCAGTAATTATTACAGTATTTATTTGTGATTATAACCCAAACTCAACCTTAACCCAACCCTAAACCTAACCCAACCCTAAGCCTAATCCTTTCCTAACCCAACCCTAACGCAACCCTAACCGAACCCTAACCCAACCCTAACCCAACCCTAACCCAACCCTAACCCAACCCTAACCAAACCCTAACCCTTGTGACGTAGACACCGCCGCGCGATCACGCCACACGCAAATAACTAAATGCATGTGTGCGTGTGCTGCACATGCACATAACATTTTTCACAAAACGGTCCACCTCAGAAACATCTAAACAAACAAGGTCCCACCCTTGAAGTCTTCTCTACAAACCTGGCGAGTGTCGAAGATAGTTCCCTTCTGGTTTTTGCGCTGGACATGCACAACATCCTCGTAATGTTCAACCGGATCTAATTGAGCCGTGGCAAAAACTACCAAACCAAATTTTGGCAAAATAGGTGGTGGGACTTTTATGCAGAGGGACGACAGAGCTCCTGTATTTCATTGAGATGTCTTTTCACCTGCGTGCCATAATTGCCGCAAAAATCCCAATTTTGCTCAAAGTGCCAACACATCCGTAACATAGCCGCGCATTCCCCGCAGGTTTAGTGTATTTTGTAAGAAGACTTGGGGTTAATGTATTTGTAATGTTATTACGTTGAGTGTGAGGGCTCAAGGTGGCTGCCAAGCTTGTGTCCTACAATCCTTTGCAGGGACAGCTGATAAAATTTGTCACAAGACAAATGTTGCCTTGCGTGGGTCGCGTTGCGTGGTACACCGCGTGCGTCCCGTGTGCGGTCGGAGTGCGCTTACGTGGTAGGTGAACATGTCCAAGAGAAGCAGATCTGGCTGACTCCTTCACCTCTTCTCCCCCCGCCCCTCCCTCACGCAGGGTTACTTTAGCGACCCATGGAACGTGTTTGACTTCCTCATCGTAATTGGCAGCATCATTGACGTCATTCTGAGTGAGCTGAATGTGAGTACCGAGTGACGCGGATGAGGTTTCGTGGTGGTGTGGGGGGTGGCTGACTCCTCGGCCTGTGGGGCCCCCCAAGTGTTTGCTTGCATGCGGGCTCTAGAATGGGGGGGGGGGGCGCAGGGTGGTTGAGAGCAAAGCATTGGGAAGTGAGCAGAAGGGCATTGACTCCTGGTGATAGCCACAAATTACAGAGTTAAATCAACTTGTAGGGTTTCACAGGCTACTTTATGATTCATAATTGAGTTGTTTATTAATCTTAAACAGATTTGTACATTTTCACCACCACTCATTCCCCATCGACCCTTGCCCGCGAGCAGCCTGAACCTGCTGTGGGTCCAACACCTCATGGAGTTGCTGCTCCTCCTCCCCTTCTACATCTGCATCATCCTCCACCTTCCTCATCCTACTCGTCGTCCTTCTGCTCATCCTCCTCCTCGTGTTTCCCACTAACTCTGCAAATGTGTTTTTCTCTCTCGAGGGTTCTGTCTTCAGGCTGTGGACGATCCGACCGACCGTGTGTTCTCCGCAGCGCTCTCGCCACCTCACTGCCGCTCACAGCTCTGTGTCTTGGTCTCCGGCCTTGTTTCCTTGCTCGTCGCTTTGCTTGGCACCGCGACTGGGCCGCAGTGGCTGAAAAACGAAACGTTCGCAGGGCTCGTGACGATTCCAATTCGGAGTGAGTGGGAGAAAGGGGGTAGCCGCGGCACACGCCGGGGCGAGCTTTTCACCACAGGGTTGTTTTGTTTCAGAGCGCAGAGCAAATTCGCGAGTGGAGGTGGGCGCCGACTCCAGGTGCTTCTGGGGGGTGAGGGGCCGAGTGGACGCCTCGGGGAAGCGCTGTTTTGCGAAATGCTCGGCGCGCACGAAGGCCGCTGCCGCCCACCCTCCCCTCACGTTGCAGTGACCGCTCTCTCGTTTTTATTTAATCTGTTATTCTTCTCTCTCTCTCTGTGTTTCTGCCCTTGATCTATTCTCTCATTCCCCGTCACTGTCCTCGATGTCTCTCTTTCTCTGTTTCTGTGTGTCCATGTCTCTGCTTCTATGTGTCTCCTTCTGTCTGTCTGGCCCTCTCACGCTGCCTGTATTGTGCTTTCTCTCTCCATCTCCTGTCTCTCTCTCTCTCTCGCTGTCTTTCCATCTCTCTATTAATCTCGCTGTTTCCATCTTTCTCTTTCTGTGTCTCACATTCTCTCTTCATCTCTCTGGCTCTTCCTGTCTCTGTCTTGCTGTATCTCTACAATCAATGTCCGTCTTTTCTCTGTGCCCATGTCTGTCTCTGTCTCTCCATTACTGGCTATCCATGTCTCTCCGTCTCTCTCTGTCTCGATCTTCCTGGCATGCAGCACTATTTTGCGGATGCATGGAACGCCTTTGACGCCTTGCTAGTTGTGGGTAGCATCGTTGACATAGCGATCACAGAGATGAACGTAAGTAAGAGTGCCCTTCTGCCCTGGCCCCCATCCATCCCACGCACCCCCCCCCCCCCGCTGCCTCACTGCCATCGCTGACCCATCTGCCTCAAAACCTTCCCACTGTAACAAAGCCAAAGCAGCAGCAATGTCAGAACCCGTCGGAACGCATTTGAAACTTTATTTGGGTATGGCACTGTGTGTGACTTCTGCTGCTGCTGCTCAGGCAATCTGCATTCACTGGTGACACTTACCCTCCTGAGTCTTTATTTTTTGGGTTATGTCACGTGATGTCGCCAAACTTGTCTTGTACAACCCTCTACCACCCAGCTTAGCTAAACAAATTAAATTGTCATGTGACCAAGCGTTCAACATGCTAATTACTCTTCCCTCAGCTCACCGATGAGTTGAAGACCAATTCTGAAGTGAAATGTCGCAAACTTAATTACTAAATGTAGCTGTGAGAACTGTTCTTCAGCTCACCCATGGTGAGCTGCAACGATACGAATAGGGGCGGTAAAATCTGCAAGTTAAATTTACTCTCGTGTTACATTTCCGTTGGTGATTGCTGTTCGTCTTTGTGGTGTACGGAGATGAAGTGTAACGGGGGGGGGGGGGGACGACGACCCTGAGTCACACACGCGGCTGGGGCCCGGTACCGGGGGAACGTGACGCTTGGTGGTCTCACGCGGCTTCGCGCTCCGACTGCTTCTGCTGTCCACTGCTTCTGCTGTCCACTGCTTCTTGCTTTGAGCCACAGACGCAAAAACGTGATTCCCATCGACGACGATCAATTGTGATTACAGTTATCCCTCAACTTGCGAGAGACATGCATTTGTCCTTAAAAGGCGTTACTGTTTGCACTACAGGGATACCGTGACACTGTCGCAGACAGATGACGCAGCCTCCCGGGTGATCTCATGCCGCCTGCCGTTTAAAATTTGTGAACGCGGAAATTATAATTCGTTCATCGAAAAGTGTCCCATTGTCTATCAATTGCGTTTATGCCAAATTTCGTAAGCCGAACGATTGTAAATTGAAGGATACTTATACGCATCATATTTCATCAGCAGCAGCCATGATCTATCTGCTACTGGATGAAAGCCTCCTCACACCTTTACCTTGGCTCACTGTTTTCCGATGCGACGTAATGTCCCGCTTGTGGTCCATCCCCACAGTGGTGTATTTTCCCTCTTTTGACTACCATCTCATCACCAGTCTTGTGCATAGTCTTTCCAGCGATGTGTCCTGCCCAATGAGACACTTAATGGTCCTCAACCACCACTATGATGTCTCTGTCTCTAACCTGCATTTTGCTCCCTGATCTGTGTGCTCCTCTCTGTGTCTCTCGGTGTAATTCCCAGCATGAATCTTCATTGCGTTTCTCTGTTCGCATTTCTCATTTCCACTCATCCCATTCGTTCTGTCCTGGGGAGTCAAGAGCAGGAGAGACATACCCACTGAAATGTGACCAGCATTGCTCTACTAATCGTGGTGGTGCCAGTGGCTCGTACTCTGGTGGAGCGGCCACATGCCCATTAGTCATCAGTGTTCGGGTGGCAAGAGTTGATATGTATCGAGATCTCCTACCGGTCTTGTGCTGAACTTTATTGCAGTAAACTGCACGGTTTTGATTACATGGCTAGGCCGACTGAGAAACACGTCCGGGTTTTCACTGTGGGAGAGGTGGTGGCCCTACCCTTCGTTGGCCAGGATGAGGAAAGAAGGCGGAGGGAAAAGGAGGGTAAAAGGGACATCCGGTTACTCTGTTGAACGTGGTGGTGCAGCCTGAGACCCAGTGCTGTGTACGCAGGAGTTCTCACTGCCTTCCTGCTGTGGTTACACATTCTACAGCGTTGCAATCTGCAATCTACATTAATAATGCCGTGTTCAAATGAAACAACATTGTTAATAATTTTTACTCAATTGTAACCAGACAAACACAAATTGGCAAATCATCCCAATGCAACAGGACCCTAGAGAGTTGAGACTTAGTGTATTTCTTCTAGATAAGATGATGACAATAAATTATGAGTATTAGACTTAAGAATACGCAGACTTGTACTCCATCAGGCATTTAGACCACCACATTGCATGTACAATGATGCTCTCAGCCTTGTCTAGACCAGCAACTCAAGAGCTGAACGTGCAACCGTAATAGTGTTCAGACCACCGAATTATGAAGAATTGAATATGTGGACGTTCTAACGTCTCTTCTAAACCCGGGCGGATATTCAGCTCTTGAGTTGTTGGCCTAAACAAGGCTGAGACCATTATTGACATGCATGTAAGGCGTATGGATGGCAGTCGTGCCCTTCTGCTATTTATAAACATTACACCTTTGCTTGCTGCTAAATATATGTGTTTCTAGTTATCAGCATTCTCCTGCTGTGGTGGCTTTTCTCATAGATTGCGCAGTGTCAGATTGAATTAACTGTTGAAATCATTAAACTCTTAAGTCCAGACTTCACAGCAAAGCCAGGGACAATCTGCTGTGCCAGGTTGGTTTGGAGGTGGGGGAGAGGAATGGTAGAGGAGCAAGTCAAGCGCACCGCCTCGCACGGACGAAGGCCGAGGAATTCACACAGCAGAGTATACAGCAGTGAATTAAAGGACAGTCGTGATTTAAGTGCAACACTGTGCAGTGGTGAATTAAAATACATCAGAACATTGCAGCTGTGAATTTAAGGGCAGCAGAGTGCAGCAGTGAATCAAAACTGAAAACTGTTAACTTTTATCATTTATTTTACCAGGTAATGCTCACTGAGCTATATAGCCACAAATGAAAACTCAACGAAGTGGATTATAGTGTGGCAATGTATCGCCGCCAAATACTCTAAACACATGTTTCTTAACCTGGAGTGAAAAACCGAACAACCTGGAGAAAACTCCACGCAAACACGGGGAGAATACGCAAACTCAAACTATACAGCAGGCATTAGGGTCAGGACCGATCCCACGACACTCTGTATACATAACGAGGTAGTTAAAATCTCGCCATCATGGTACCCCAAATTAAAAGTCAGAAAAGTGTGCAGCAGTGGATTTATGGGCAGCAGCGAACGAAATGGCAACAGAGAGAGCAGCAACAGTGAGAGTTCAGTGCCGACCGGATAGTTGCGGAGAGATGAAGATTCATAGAGTGGGGTTAGGGTTGGGGGGGGGAAGGCGGTGTTTGAGGGTTAAGTAGAGGTGGTGGGCGGACGGGGTCCGTGTGGATGCCCCCCAGCCCTTGGTGTCCGCCCTTGCCCCCTCCCGGTGAGTGTTGTGAGGGTCTGGCGGGCGTCGATGTGATACTCCGTGTCATGTGAAATGCTGCTTCTCTGAGAACCTGTGCTGCACACTTCCGTTCCAGCCAACTAGGGATTGGCTTCAGTCGGGTCTGTCTGGGTTGGTGACACGCAATGCATTTCCACAGCCGGCATATCTGGGACAAAACATTCAGTGTACCTCTAAATATGGCTAATACTCGTGACGTGCCACCTAACCAATCTACCTGCAAACCGGAAAATATTCAGTCAGAAATATGACCTAACCCAACCTAACTCTGTCCCCAATCATCACCAAGCCAATCCTAACTCCAAATCTATTCCTATCTGTAACCCCAACCACGAACCAAACCCTCACACTATTTTCAACCCTAGCCACACGTGACATGACGATGCTATTAGGCCGAATAAACCTGGACAAATGAGACACAGTTGATGCATCATCGTTTCATCTCATCTAATCGGTGGTGGGTAGGGGTGAATCATTACCTATCTAACTACCAGGCACATACCCGGTCCTGACAGAAACTTAGTGCAGATACGTGGTCGCTCCATCGCCCAGCCCGGCCTCGATGGCAGCTGGGAGGTTCGTTAGCAGCAGGATTATTTTTTCGGAGAAGTGCCATCTCTCACGACAGCGTCGCCGGCGCGAGCCGCCTCACCGCTTCCCGTTGTGTGCCGCCCTCTGTGCTGCCCGTGCTGTCCCTAAAGACGCCAGAGCACACGACCCTCGCGGAAGTCGCTTTGGTAAGCACGCGCAACCCACAGCGGAGCCAGCGGCAGAGGCCGCCGCGTGAGCTGGCAAAGCCAGGCTGTTAAGGGAGCCTCCTCAACATGTCTCTTAAAATTATTCTTGACACGAACTCATGAGGTGAAGACGTTTGAATATTGAACTCGCATTGAGCAGTGCATCACCCTGTGTCAGGCAGGTATGCAGATAGTTTGCCTCCTTCCCATATCTGTCTCTCCACGTGAAAATAAAATAAAATATTTGTACACCTTCCAACGGCTATACAGCCTTCTGAGAGTGAATTATTTCAGCAGCATTGGTTCAACAGAAGCAAACTCTGGAACAGATTTGACGTGCAATGTCTCAACAGGCTTGATTGAACCAATGCTGGTGAACTCCCAGAAAGTCACAGGGCTGATGGTATGTTTAAAAAATACGTTCCATATTGTGGAGGGACATATATGGGCAGGATACATTATTTGCTTATCTGTTATGATTATTATTGAATCCGAGGGTCAGGGTCAGGGATCGGGGTCAGGACGAGGGCACTGAAGATATCGTCGTTGCGAGGCTGAGGCTGCCGCTGCCGCTGCTCACGCCACCGTCGCGGTTCCTTCTGCAGAACTCGGGCAGCGCCGCCGAGGACAACAACCGCATCTCCATCACGTTCTTCCGCCTCTTCCGCGTGCTGCGCCTCGTCAAGCTGCTGAGCCGCGGCGAGGGTATCCGCACGCTGCTCTGGACCTTCATCAAGTCTTTCCAGGTGTGTTGAGGACGAGCGATTAACGGTTGAGTGGTTGGTGGGTAGCTGGGTGGTTCAGGCTCGTGAAGGACGCTGCCAGTCATCTCAGTCAACCCATGGCACCTGGATCTGTTCCGTGACCTCCTGCCAGTAGGCCTTCGACACTTCACGTGGCCTCAAAGTGCACCCAGCATAGCGCAATCGCCACGGTAACGTCACTGCCACTTATTGGTGAGCGGCGACTGTTGTTGTTGGTCAAGTGATTGAGTGGTTGGTGCAATGGGTGAGTGACTGTCTGAGTTGGTATCTAGGTTGGTGGGTGAGTTTGTAGATGGGAGCGTTAGTGGGGAGTGGTAGTGTCGCGGCTAGCGTACTGTGCTATGAACCCAGTTTGATTCCCACTCATGGCCAACATCGGCGGCGAATATCTGAACTGGTCCCAAGCTTCCCCTCGGTCGACTTATCCCAAAATTAGTACCTGGTGTGGTGTGTAAACATTGCAACTCGGGAGACAAAGGTGATCAGGAGTGGTCCTGGCCACCCACCCCCTCATGTGCCATGCCAGGCTTCATAGGTGCACACTAACAGGACTTGTATGTATGTATTTTGAACTTCTTTCGCACCATATGTGGCCAACCGTGCTAATTGGAGGTGCGATAAGGGGGATCTTTGTCTTTGGATGATTCTCTGGTTGAGTGGTTGAGTAGTTGGTTATATAGGTTGGTGGGTGGGTGAGTGGATATGTGCATCATTCAATGATTGAGTAGAAGCCCTGGAGCTCCGTGGAGTGGATGGGTGGGTTGATTGTGGAGTCCGCAAATGGGTGGTTAGTTGGTCCATTGGTGCTTGAGTTGTTGCTTGGGATGTTGATTCGATGGTTGCTTTGTTGGTTGGGTGACTGGTCAGTTGGATGAATGAGTGGTGGTGGTTTGCTCGTTTGCAGGCACTGAGGGATTTGGTAGCTTCTTAGCTGGTTGCTCTGTTAGTCAGCTACCTGGCTGATCACTAGTGTTGGTAGCCGTCTCTATAAACTTGGCGACTGCTCTCCTGCCCGCTCACTCACTCGCTACCCTCGTAACGCACTTCTCCCCGCAGGCCCTGCCGTATGTCGCTCTCCTCATTGTCATGCTCTTCTTCATCTACGCCGTCATTGGCATGCAGGTCAGCATTCCCCCCGGGCTCTGGGGCCTCTGCAAATTTCGCGAAAGTTTCTTTACGTAATACAAATTTAACACAACAGTGACATCTTACGGAGCAACGCTTTGAGTGTGGTTTGTTTGCGTGTATGCTTCCGTCGGAACAGATGTTCGGTAAAATTGCCATGCAAGACGGCTCGCAGATCAACAGGAACAACAACTTCCAGACGTTTCCGCAGGCCGTGCTGCTACTGTTCAGGTGTCATGCACGTGCACACACAAAGACAAACACAGAGACTCCTGTATAGGCTTCACCGACTATTGGGGCAAGTGCTGTTAGCGAGCAGCACCCATGAAGGCCGATACGGCACACAAGGGGGTGGCTGCCCAGCGCCTCGACTGGCCGCCTTTGTCCCTCTCATGGTGATGTTTTACACATTGTACCTTCTTTTCTTTTGAGGCCGAATCTACATTGGGGAGTCCCATGACTGGTTCAGATAAGCATTACTGGTGTTAGCTGTGAGCTGGAATCACACAAGCGCACATGCGCGCGTGTGCGTCCACAATTTCACACACACACACTTGCATTCACGCACTGCGCCTCAAACCCAGTGACCAAAATATCGATTCTTAGTCAAGGATAAAATCAGTGTCGAAAATCTGAAAGCTCCTGGCACTTAACTAGGTCGACTCAGCCTTAAAGGAGTGCTGCGGTGTGTCAATATCACCACTGGGGAGATAAAGGCGGCCCGGCAAGGAGGTGATGCCTTGTCAACGTTCATAGGCGCTCGCTAGCAGCACCGATGGCACTACGCTGGGGATCTTTGCATTGGCGTGCATGTTCACGTGTGCCGCTATGCCGCCGGGCAGGTGTGCGACGGGCGAGGCGTGGCAGGACATCATGCTGGCCTGCATGCCGGGCCGACGCTGTGACCCTGACGCTGACGCCAGCGTGGGCGAGGAGTTCTCCTGTGGATCCAGCTTTGCCATCTTCTACTTCGTCAGCTTCTACATGCTCTGTGCCTTCCTGGTACTGCCAGGCACTGCCAGCGGGTGGTGCCAGCGATAGGGGTAGAGCTAGAGCAGTGGTTCTTCACCTTTACTGCATCCTTGCACCCCTTTGGTTCTTAATCGTTAAACATTTGCGTTGTAGCCGAAACGTCGTGAGAATTATTTTATTTTATTATGTTTTATTTTTATTATTTTATTACTTCCCTTCTACGTGACTTTACCAAAAGAACCAAGAAGAACATTTTTAATGTTAATAAATGCATAGAGTTTGATGAAACAAAGTTATTGTACTTACGTCCCCGTGCTTAATTAGTTATTTAGATGATTTACCTTCTAAAATAATCTGACCATGTCTCGCACCCCTAGAAAGGGCATCTCGTACCCCAAGGGGATGCTTGCACACAAGTTTAAGAACCACAGAGCTCGAGTATAAGGCATTGAGGTAGGGGATAGAGTCAGGGATAGGGGTAGAGTTGGGGGACAGGGGGTCGAGGTAGGAGATAGAGACAGGGATAGGGGTAGAGTTGGGGGACAGGGGGTCGAGGTAGGGGATAGAGACAGGGATAGGGGTAGAGTTGGGGGACAGGGGGTCGAGGTAGGAGATAGAGACAGGGATAGGGGTAGAGTTGGGGGACAGGGGGTCGAGGTAGGGGATAGAGACAGGGATAGGGGTAGAGTTGGGGGACAGGGGGTCGAGGTAGGGGATAGAGACAGGGATAGGGGTAGAGTTGGGGGACAGGGGGTCGAGGTAGGGGATAGAGACAGGGATAGGGGTAGAGTTGGGGGACAGGGGGTCGAGGTAGGGGATAGAGACAGGGATAGGAGTAGAGTTGGGGGACAGGGGGTCGAGGTAGGGGATAGAGACAGGGATAGGGGTAGAGTTGGGGGACAGGGGGTCGAGGTAGGGGATAGAGACAGGGATAGGGGTAGAGTTGGGGGACAGGGGGTCGAGGTAGGGGATAGAGACAGGGATAGGGATAGAGTTGGGGGACAGGGGGTCGAGGTAGGGGATAGAGACAGGGATAGGGGTAGAGTTGGGGGACAGGGGGTCGAGGTAGGGGATAGAGACAGGGATAGGGGTAGAGTTGGGGGACAGGGGGTCGAGGTAGGGGATAGAGACAGGGATAGGAGTAGAGTTGGGGGACAGGGGGTCGAGGTAGGGGATAGAGACAGGGATAGGGGTAGAGTTGGGGGACAGGGGGTCGAGGTAGGGGATAGAGACAGGGATAGGGGTAGAGTTGGGGGACAGGGGGTCGAGGTAGGGGATAGAGACAGGGATAGGGGTAGAGTTGGGGGACAGGGGGTCGAGGTAGGGGATAGAGACAGGGATAGGGGTAGAGTTGGGGGACAGGGGGTCGAGGTAGGGGATAGAGACAGGGATAGGGGTAGAGTTGGGGGACAGGGGGTCAAGGTAGGAGATAGAGACAGGATATCACCCAATGTTCCTTGGATCATAGGGACGCCTTGACCCATGTTCTGTTTCCTTCTCAAAGATCATCAACCTCTTCGTGGCCGTAATCATGGACAACTTTGACTACCTAACACGTGACTGGTCCATCCTGGGTCCCCACCATCTGGACGAGTTCAAGAGGATCTGGGCAGAGTACGACCCCGAGGCCAAGTGAGTGACCATCAATGGGCAACATACGGGGCCTAGTCACCCACCTTCCCCGATACACAGTCCACCCAGCAACATTAAATCTTCATAACCAGCCATGATTGATCCACTGCTGGATGAAGGCCTCCCCAAGCTTGCGCCATCTCTCACAATCCTACAATGCAACAATCCAACCAGCACCTGCACATCAACTGATATCATGGCTCCATCTTTTCGATGGACGTCCTCTCGGACACGTTCTATTCCCTGGCTGTCACTCCATCAACCATTATCCCTCGAGACTTCGAGTGACAGTTATTCTGATACTTACTCAGACTCTGCGAATGGCACAAACACATGGAATTGCATTGCTTCTGTCCTGTCCTTGGTTGCTCTCCCACCTAAATTACAAAGTCATGTCAGCCTGTTGATCTTTGCGATAGCTTCATTCGCAGTTGTATTTCACTTATAATCCTTGTCTGTGTGCACACTCGTGCAGAAAATCACCCTAAGTCTGTTTCAGATTTTATTATTGTCTGTTCACACATGAGTGCAATAATCATCCTTGAGTCTATGCGGATGATTTCTGTTGCTTAATTTTACTACGAATAGTTTATAAAAGTTATTTGACTGAGCCAGTTTTTGTCACTGGAAATAAATTTGATTTAACATTTATTTATGTTGATGCCGTATTTTCTTTTTATTCTGTAATCTGGTTGCTTTTACTCTGATTTCTGTTTGGTTTTTGATCTTATTTCTATAATGCCCATTGAGTTAACTGATGGTGTATATTTAACCATTAATACACCCACTACTAACCAGGGCGTCCTGTCGAACTCGAACCGCGCACCTCTGCAACAGGCATCGAGCACGTCACCGCGCTGGGTAGTGTCGCCACAACTGAACACCGCGATGATGAGATGACATTTGTTTTGACCGATTTGACGAGATGTGAGTTTGGCAGCGTGACCTCGCTCTGCGCGTGCGGCGACAGGGGCCGGATCAAGCACGTGGACGTGGTGACGCTGCTCAGGCGCATTCAGCCGCCCCTCGGCTTCGGGAAGTTGTGCCCGCACCGCGTCGCCTGCAAGGTGAGCGAACCCAAATCTCGGTTCCCGCACGAAAAACTACGACGTTTTTTAATTGGCAATACGCAATTGGACCGAAACGCCTCTGAGCTTACCGTGCCACTCGACCGCTCGCTTCTCAAAAGACTGTCGATCTCCTGAGTTCTCGCTCGCAATGGCCGTCCCCCGCTGTGGGTGTTGCGACCTCTTGACCTCCATGCCACGTGCCACTGTCCCCCACAGCGCCTCGTCTCCATGAACATGCCTCTCAACAGCGACGGCACCGTCATGTTCAATGCAACGCTCTTCGCCCTCGTCCGCACTTCGCTCAAAATCAAAACGGACGGTAGGCAGCGCACAGCAGTCCCTGCCACTAATTACCACCGATATCCTCCCTCCAGATCAACAGTTCATCTCTCTGCCACTCCTGTGCAATGACAGTTGAGTTGATATCTCAGCCAAACATTTATTGAAAGATCACAAGTGACGCCATCACATAGATCCCTCTATTTAAGGAACGAAACAGATTCTGGCCGTCGCCTGATGAAGCTGGTTGTAATTACTGGCGACACGTCGTACTCGGATTGTAAATGTTGTGGATTTGCTCTCCAACACACCGGTGTGCTGTACTAGTGACGAATTGGCACGTTCTGTTTACGTGACAAACCTTACTAATTGGCTGTGGTGGGTGGTGGCGGGTTTAACGACACATTTATATTTACGTGATCTAACCCAAAACACCTCTATTATGGGTGATATTTATGAAGTAATTTATGTCGCAAGTGTTTGGGGCATGAACAGATATGTGCGAGTGTACGTGCTTGCAGGAAACCTTGAGCAGGCCAACGAGGAACTGCGAGCTGTCATCAAGAAAATCTGGAAGCGGACAAACATGAAGCTCTTGGATCAAGTGGTTCCCCCTGCCGGAGGTGATTGCTGCTTGGCTGTCTGTGTCGACAAAGTGAAGTCCCACCAACTCCACACGTCGATTCCTCCTCCCATGTGGAGGAATCTGTCTCTAGCGGACTGACTGCTTCGCCTCATCTACCGCACTGTGTCCCACCACCACACTGCAGCTCACAACAACGCACTCAATCACTCATCCACTCGCACACTCGCCACACTACAGGCCACGACAATGATCGCTCTGCTTCTTCCCTCGCACTGCTTCACTATGGGATTTCCTCCTCCCATCACCATCGTCTCTTCTCTTAAGCTCTTACAATAACGTTACTCAATTCAAGAAACGTGTCAACTCTTACGATTACAAAGTCAACAGTTGCTGATTGTTTTTCACCGCATGAGATTTTTGTGCTTTTGGGTCTGTGCCCAGCAACTGCGTTAAACAGCAATCTTATTAATGACTGTTAACAGCAGGGTGCCAGATTGCATGGTGCTTACAGGCTCTATCTGCTGCTGCCCCCCTCCCCGCCACCACACCCTTCTCACTCCCCTGCTCGTTCTCGCCTGCCCCCCCTTTCCCTACCTCATCACCCTGGCCACCTCGTCGTCCGGCCACCACACGGCGTGCGTGCATCACATTGCCCTGTCCAGCAGATGATGAGGTGACCGTGGGAAAGTTCTACGCCACCTTCCTCATCCAGGACTACTTCCGCAAGTTCAAGAAGCGCAAGGAGCTGGGGGCACTGGGGATTGGGCCTAGGAACACCATCGCCCTGCAGGTGACGGTCCAGCGAACCCCGTGTGAGGGCGAGGTGCAGTGGATAGCGCGCTGCACCACGAACCGGGCAACCAGAGTTAAATTCCTGCGCACGGCCAGCTTCTGTAACGAATATCTGCATCCGGTCCTGGACCTCCCCAAGATAAATTCAGTCATAAATGAGAACCTGGTGGAGGGTGTAAACATGAGCGCTGGGGAAGACAACCGCTGCCAGGCGTGGTACTTGTCACCCGACCCTGTCGTGTACCGTGCTGGCCCTGATAGGCGCTCCCAATCAGCACTTGCCCCAACAGCCTCTATGGTGATTAGAAGCTTTCGTCACTGCAGGATATCATACTCTTGGGTTATTTCAGTAAAGTCACATAGATAGGGAAATAAATAAATAACAGATCACGCCGTTTCGATCGCAACAACAAGCGATCGTCCTCAGGTGAACGAGAGAGACACGCCTCTGTGACAAGGCATTATATAGAGGGGGGAGGAGGGGAGGCTGCAAAAGGGCGAGAGGGTGGGGATAGAATTCAAAGAGGGCTTGGGTGAAAGAGACAAAAGTAATGTGACAAGCTTAGAACAAGGAAGCTTAGAACCTAAGAGGATGAAATCACGAAAGCTTCTAATCAAGATTGAACCGCCTCTACGGGGAGGTTTTCTACACAACTCAGATATAATTTAAACCGAGAAGAGGGATGCAAAATTTAGCAATCTTTGGAAGGACGTTGATCAACCAGGTAAAGTGTTAACTGTTGTGCTAGCCGACTCTCTGAGTTGCATTACATTTCAACATTTTGTTAAGTTTTATATCTCAGCTTCCTTGTCACATTTCTTTTCTCTCTTTCACCCAATCCCTCTTTGAATTCTATCCCCACCCTCTCGCCCCTTTGCGGCCTCCCCTCCCCTCTCCCCCTCTATATAATGCCTCGTGACAGAGGCGTGTTTCTCTATTTCACCTGAGGATGATGGCTTGTTGTTGCGATCGAAACGTCGTGATCTATTTTTTTTTTATTTTACTATCTACGTGACTTTACCAAAATAACCTAAGAGATAGCCTATATGGTATTGTTTATTCGCTCAAAAAAGTGAAAGACAAGCAGTGCAAATAAAAAAAGGTTAAAAAAAGGTGTGCAGGTGAGGTCGGAAACCCAAGAGAGCTTATATGAAAACCTATACCAAAAAAATTAACAATGTTTATACAAAATTAAACAAAGCATAGTTGTTTAATTGTATGGATATATGGGTGGTCTTTGTCTTTGTTTTTATACTTGTATGAGTCCACGCATGTATGTAAACAATTTGTGTATATGTATACACGTGCGTGTATATGTGCACATACACGCATGCATGTACCCATGCGCGCGTCACACAGGCTGGGCTAAGAACGCTGCACGACATGGGCCCTGAGATCCGACGCGCGATCTCGGGGGAGCTGCAGGAGGACGATGACCTGGAGAGTGGCGCTGATGGCGAGGAGGGCATATTCCGGGTAATTCTAAATTCCTGAAATCGGTGGTACTTTTGGGCTGCCTGGCACGCACCGAGCGCACACATGCACTGTGGATTTTTGGGAATGTGCTTATTTATCCAGGAGAGCCGCAATGCGTCATAGCAGGGTCCTGCCACATTGGGTTTTTAGCTTAAAATGTGTTCAGCCAATTAATGATGACTCGTGTTTAATATAAACATGGGAGGAAACCGGAGGACCCGGAGAAAGCCCATGCCTTGCCTGAGTGGGCAAAAATATACAAATATAATAATATAAAATAGAATAAAAAACAACATGAAATAAAAACAATATTAAATAAATAAATACATTTTTTTGATGGTTAATGCAACAGGCGGCAAACTCGCTCCCATTGGACCGCGTCACCGCCACTATGCATCTGTCAGTACAAAGCTAATCCATGAATACATACGAACTACAACCCTGACTAATCTACTGCACTTCCTCCCTTGTTGCACTCCGGTCTGGGGGTCTGTCCAGCGGTCTGGGGGGCTCTTCTCAAACCACGTGAGCTGCTACCCAGGCGAGCGTCGTGCTTCACTGCCCCAGACGCTGGCCACGCGGCGCCCTCTACAGATCCAGCGTCCCCCGAGCACCCCACCACCCGCATCGACCAGCCAGCTGATGGGCAACCACCATCACCACCATCATCACCGCCACCATTACCACCCACGGCAGCGGCAGCCTGCCCCCCTGGCGTTTGCGAACTCGCATCACCCGAACGTGCAGACGCAGCAGACGCAGCAGACGCAGCATGACGGTGGAAGTTGCAGCGGAGAAAGCGACGGGAAGAACCTCGCGGTGCCAGAAGATTCGATCGACGACAACAACAACGAGGATGACGGCGAGGAAGAGGAGGAGGTGACGGGTTGCGGCGACGAGGACAACGACGACGGCGACGATGGTGGCGGCGGGCGGCGTTTGCCAGACGCGGACAACGCGGCGGCCGACGATCGTTGGAGCGAGCGTCACCCGCGGGGTTCCCCGTCCAGCTCCAACTCCAACCTGAACAACAACGCGAGAGGCCCGTCGCCGCCGCCGTCTCCTCCTCTGCCGCCACCGCCCCCTCGCTGCGTGCCGCCGGGCATCCAGGAGGCCCTGCTGCTGCAGGTGGTGAGCACGGTGGCCTGTGCGGCCCGCGCGGGGCCCGCGCCGTCCGCGGGAGCAGGCGACTGCGCGGGTTGCAGAGCAGCCGGGGCGGTGGAGCCCGCTGGGCGGAGCGATGTGACAGGCGGCAAGGAGGATGCGGTGACCACGCGAGGGAGTGGAGGAGCGTCACCGAGCATCACGGGGAGCTTGAGGAGGTGGGTCCACATTGGGACTCCCTCCCTCCCAGACATAATCATCTTGTGTACCACCTTCAAATGAGTGGCCAAGAGAATGGGTAGTTCATCGTGTAGTGCTTATCAAAGGTGTAAATGCAACAAGGAATATATAAAACTAACCACAAAGTGCATACTTATTAACTGGAAGGAGCTGTTAACTATGCAATAACGGGCACCAATAACAGTCATTCATGTATTTTGCATCTCAAAACGCTATAGAATTTGTACTACTCGTAGTTTTCTATACATAGGCATGGCAAACCACAGGTAAGCAGGAAGGAAAGCAAAACCGGCAGTCACAATTGCCAAAGCTCTGTGGTCCTATATTGGGATATATGGAAAACTCCATCATGACTGTTTATACACGTTGGAGGAAACCGGAGTGGCCGGAGAAAAAACACGTGGACACAAAATCCCAGTACAAATTAAATATGATGGATATGAATGCACTTGCAGACCGCTATTGAAAGTGAATTGGTTATGGCTGGGATTGCTTGGTTAACCTAAAACACCGATGTTTCCTGTGACTGCCCAATGCTTGCCATGCTGGGTTGCCAGGAGGCGGTACTATGAGGCTCTGATCCGGTAGGTACCCATGCCATTCACGCCACAACTCAGTTTAATCCACTACAAATACCAGTTTCGCTGTGTGCGGGTTTTTTCGTTATGGGAGGAAACTGGAGAACCCACAGAAGAAGGGGATAACATACAAACTTCACTCCCTCACATCTAGACAAAGATCCCCCATATAGCATTTAACAGACTGTTGGTGCATGCGCTGTTAGCTAGCACCTATGAAGACCTGAACGGTACACGAAGTGGTGGGTGGCCAGCATCATGCCCGACAGCCTTTATCTCCCCAGTAGCGATGCTTACACATCACACCAGGTACTGATTTGAGACTGAGTCGACCTAGGGGAGGCGCTGAACCTGTCCAGATAATCGTCACTGGTGTTGTGCCATGAGCGGGAATCAAACTCGTATCGTCGGGTTCGATGTGCAGCGCGCTAAACGCTACATCACCATTTTCTGCACTCCCTCACATAAAAAAAGACAAATAACCCCCATATAGTCTTCAAAGACTGTTGGGGCAAGTGCTGTTACACACACACACACAACAAATTAAAATATGTCTTTAAGTGTGTATGTGTGTGAAAAAGAGCTTCACACTCGCACACATACACACTCCATGAAGAGTTTTGATTTGGCAGCAGAGGTCCTACAATGAATTGGTCGACTGGAATTATCTTTTCATCGGTTGTGTAATGCTGCGTGTGGCAGCTGCCGTGTTTGCGAGTGCTGCTCTAGGAAGGCCCTCCGATGAGGCTAATGCTGAGACCTTTGCCTTTGCGTGCTCAGCCTGGAGTCGGCTCCCGGACTGGTTCCCGTCATCCGCGCCGCAGAGGAGCCACCTGGAACGGCGGAACAAGACTCCCGCGAGTCGTGGGGGGGCCCAGCAGGGACGCCCGGGGTCCTGGCAGAGTCCGGGGACTCTGGGGACCTGGGCGATGCCGGTGACCAGGCAGGGATGACCCTGGAGAGGTGCGCAAAAGCTACCCAATAATAACGATCTTTGCATTTATATGGCGTCATCTGAAATGCCTCGACAAACTCAAAGCACCTTACATCACATCTCCCAGTGGCAGCTGTCCCTGTGTTGTATAAGGTAACACAGCACTGGCCTCCTAGCAGGCGTTAATCTGCCAATAACAAGCGACGATGATGCTGCTGTGTGTAATCCCATTTGAGAAATTTGCGGTTATATTCTTTTTTATTTAGCAAATTAGAGGAAAGTACCTACATTAAAATTAAACGAGATCCAACTAATACTTTGGAACGTAAGACTACTGCAATCATTGCAAATTCATTAATCCCAAAAAATGAGCAATTCCTAATTAAGCCAAGGGCTTCAAAACCACCTAGACTGTATGGGCTATCAAAGATCCATAAAATCGGCATCCCATTACGACCCATAGTCAGTACAATTGGCTCTGCCACATATAAATTAGCAAAATATGTAACTAAACAAATACAGCCCTACATCGGTAGGACATCTTCATTCATAAGAAATTCAAAACATCTTGTGAATGTGATCAAAGATATTAAACTTAACCCTAATGATATTTTGGTGAGTTTTGATGTGATTTCGCTATTCACTAAGGTTCCAGTGAGCGAGTCACTTAAATTACTTGATACACTGGTAAAGAATACAGGTTTACCAAAAGATATTCCGAAACTCGCTGACCATTGTTTAAATAACACTTACTTCTTATGGAGAGGCGAATTCTTTAAACAAAGGGAGGGAGCAGCAATGGGCTCTCCTTTATCTCCTGCTATAGCAAATTTGTACATGTGTAATGCGGGCGTAAACGACCTTCCGGATGTGACGTCACGGGGGGGGGAGGAGTTACGTCACGTGGGAGAAGGGTTCGGGTCTTTAAGGGGAGAAACCGGAAGAGGAAGGGAGGTTGTTGGAGACTGGGCTAGAGTGAGGCCACGCAGGGCGAAGGCTGGGAGGAGTGGCGAGATCGCCACACACACACGGAGAGCGGATTGGCACCGTCGGCCAGCGGTGACCAACCCAGGGAGCAGCGGTGAGGCTGCAGCGAGGGTAGCCAGGGAGGCTGCACGAAGAGGCAGCAGTGGGACTGTTCAGAGAGAGAGAGCAGCGGTGGGGCTGCAGCGAGGGCAGCCGGAGAGGCTGCACGAGGAGATCAGCAGCGAGGCTGCTAGAGGCTACGGGAGCGACACGAGGAGATCAGCAGCGAGGCTGCTAGCGGCTACGGGAGCGACAGCAGCGTCGGCGCCGAGCGGAGGGTCTCAGAGGGAGAGAGCCGTGTGGGAAAAGTAGACGAACCCGAATAAAGGACACCAAGCCAGATACCGTGGTCGAGTCTTTTATTACACATGGAAAACTTTGAAACCAGAGCACTTGCCTCGAGCACATTAAAACCATCCTTTTGGTTTAGATATGTGGATGACACTTTGGTTGTCTGGCCACATGGTAAAGATACACTTAACGATTTTCTAAATCATCTCAATGCACAAAACCCGGCCATTCAGTTCACCATGGAAATGGAGGTGAATAACACACTCCTGTTCCTGTATATTTTACTTGGGCATGGCCTAAATGGTAAAATAACACACAGCGTTTACAGAAAGCAAACGCACACTGATGCCTATCTGAATGCAGATTCGCATCATCACCCAGCTCAGAAATCCTCTCTTATCAAGACGCTCATACATCGGGCTAAAACAGTGTCAGATGGTGAAAGTCTAGTGAGAGAGATTAAACATGTTAAAGAAGCACTAAGACAGAATGGCTACAATAATGCTCAAATTAACAGCACTAAATGCCAAATCACGATCGCAAAGCGACACTGCTGAAAGCGATCAGATTATTAAAACAATAAAAATACCATTTATCTCAGGAGTAACTGACAAATTAGCCCGTGTTTTGCAAAAGCAAAACATTACAGTAAGATTTGGTACAGTACACAAAATTCAAAAACTAGTAACTTGCACTAAAGACGAATTACCTTAATTATCAACAGAAGGTGTATATCGGATTAATTGTGTATGTGGCAGATGCTATATTGGACAGACAGGGCGTAACATTAGTGTAAGACTAAAAGAACACCAGAGAAATATTAAACTATCGCAAACACAACTGTCGGCAGTGGCAGAACATGCTTGCCAACAGGGACACTCAATTGATTTTGACAACGTTGAAGTGTTGTGTAAAACTGGTTACTACTGGCAAAGACTAATTAGAGAATCCATTGAAATTGAGAGAAGCAGAAATAACTTTAATCGCTCGGACAGCTACAGGCTTAGTGCGGCCTGGAAGCGTATTATTAAATAAGATACATTACAATTCCTTATAGAGGAAACAAACACTAACTGATTACTACCGTAGCATAATCACAATAAAACACATTCCAAATGATTACTAATCTACAACTCGCATCGTAACAACTGCCTGATTACTAATCTAGTATATAATTTCAATAACCCCCCCCCTCAAATCGTTGCACCTGTTGAGTTAATGAGTTAATGATGACGTCACCCTGCTGCTGCTCTATATAAGAACGGGAGACACAGCAGAGCCTCACCATTCTGGCGAATTGCCCGATGATGCTGGATGCAATTACCAGCGAAACGTCGTACTCAAATTGTAAATGTTGTGGTTTCACGCTTCAACACACCGGTGGGCTAAAGCAGTGAACTATTTGTCTTTTGTCAACGTGACACTTTTTTACTGATTGGCCGTGTCTGGTGGTGGAGGGTTACGACACATTTATAAATAACGCGATCTAAACCCAAAACGTTGATTATGTCCCTCTGGTGTTCGTGCTGCGCCTCATGCATTGCCGTCTCCTTCGTGGAGGCCATTCTCCCAAAGGAGTCATTTGCCATTGAATTGACAATTTTCATCCTTACTCGGGCAATTTAACACGTGAGCAAGAGAATACATTTTAATCAATGATCATGGAATCATTATATGCATATCCATTAACAGCGTTATCGGCCTGAAGCTGATTGATATTCATAGCCTTGTGTCTGCGTGCGTGCATTGCCATCTTTAACCAGACTCATTGGAACTGGCCACACTTAATAGTATCCCTGCAGTGAGCAGAGATGCCATTTATGGCTGAATAACTTGATTTTAAAAATGCTCAAATTATTTGAGTTTTAAAAGGAGATCTATAATTTATTCTCCAATGCCTTTAGAACTAACAGAATAAAACTCCAAGACTACACAATAAGTATTATATGTGGATTAAATGTGTATGGAACAATTGACAATCTAATGCTCCGTTCGTGTGTGGAAGTGTTGTTGTATGTCTATGTGGGGAGCGGTAGTGCAGCGGTTAGCGTGCTGTGCTATGAACCTGGTGACCCGAATTCTGCTCACGGCCACCATCAGTGCCGATAATCTAATCCGGGCTGAGCCTCCCTTAGGTCGACTCAGCCAGAAAATGAGTATCTGGTGTGGTGTGTAAGAATTACGACTTGGGAGACAAAGGGTGTCGGGCATGATGCTGGCCACCCACCCCTTATGTGTACCGTTCAGGCCTTCATAGGTGCTAGCCGAGCAGCTCTTTCCCAAAGGTTGTTACGGTGATACAGGGTGTCTTTGTTGTATTATATGCATGTGCAGTGAGTTCAACTGAGTCGCAGACGTAGACTTGGAGGCAACACATTTATTCAACTCCAACACACGGGGTAACTTTCCCTTTCACAGAATAACAACCTATGGCGGTGACCACCAGGATAACTACACTAATTACAATGTAACTGCTACTACGGACCAGGACCAAAAGCTCCGGTCCAGGTCCACGTGTTGGAGACTCGTTGAACGTAGAACATAGACGAAGGTTTCTTCAGGATGAACAACAACAACCCTGGTCCCTCTCGGGACCCGGCTTATATTCTCTGCGGCGTGGCTGCTCCGCCCTGGGCCACGACCACCTTCCAGAATCCTCGGGAAGGATCTGGATCCCAACCACGTGACTCCCCGAGCTCCCACTTGGGACCCCCTTGTAGACTTAACCGGTCACGTGTCCTCTCGGGTCAACCAGAGTGCCATGGCCTTTAGTACCCTCATCCTACGGTCGGCACTCCCACACCCTGTCCTGTAGGGCTGGCACTGCACTACAAGCGTGGTGCCATCCAGCGCTATCAATCAGCGCTATCAATCAGCGCTCACCGGGCCCCTCTAGGGCCGGTACTACACCCACACCCTCGTGGTGTCCGCGATGTCGCTTCGCCGCACGCCGTGCCTCTCTAGGGCCGGCACTGCATGTTGACACCCCGCGATGTCACTACACTTGTAAAGTGCAGAGAGTTGGCACAGTGGGGAGCATAGTTGGAGCATCTGCCAGTCATCTGAGACAAACCCGTGGCACCTGCTGGGACTGTTCTGTGATTTCCTACCAGCGGGGCCTTCGACATTTCAAATGGCCTTAAACTGCCCCTAGCCTGACACAAGCGCAGTGGTGATGTCACCGTGACTTAGTGGTGAAGGACGGTCGTTATGTTATATATATATATGTATTATTACGTATCATTATTAAGATTCTGGAGTAGGGGGCAATGTTGCATTGTGTTTGGGCAATTGAGTAATTTCAGGTAATTTTTCAGCATTGTGGTGTTAAGCCAATACAGACCGGTTACTTTGTTTATGTTTTAGCTGTGGGAGCAACCGGAGAAACCGGATAAAACCCCATGATAGAACAGGAGGAGAACATACAAACTTTACACAGAAAGATCGACACAGAAAGGCATCCGAGTTGGGAATCGAACCCAGGCGCTTATTCCTGCGAGGCATGAACTTACCACAGCGCCACCCTGCCGTCCTTTGTCTTCTCTCGGCTCCTCCCAACCCAGGCACCCAAGTCGGCGCGAGGGCCGAGGCTGGGGTCGCCGCGTCCGGCGTTTCCCGCTGGGGTTTGAGCGACACAGTTACCACGGCGACGCGCACGCCGATCGGCCCAGCCTCCTCTCCCAGCAGCCCCTGCTGCCCCCGACACCCCCAGGTGTGGCGCCATCACTCACCCTCGCCAACACGGACACCAATATGGGACCTTGCGAGTATCAAAATATAAGAATAGGTTTTACCCTTTCTGGCAATAAAGCAGAAGGTGTTAAGATGTTAAAACACCAAACAGAAACCTTTTGCAGGAATCCTGTCTGCAGTAACCACACATACTTGTGTTGAGCATGCAAACAAATACATGCTCTGGTGATTAATGGGCTTTGTGGTAGGGTAGGGTTAGGGATGGTTGTGTGACCAGGTAAGAACCAAGAGAAGCGGATCATTCCATTTGTAAGGGTGGCGTAGGTCACCAAAATTACGAAAGCAATAAAAACAAGCACAGTGATGACATGGATAGGCTGGGTGGTTAGTTGGTTCCCCTAACGATCAGTGGGAGGGCTTGTATGAGTGGCTCGTTGATTCGGGTTTGAGTCAAGGAGCATAAACCATCACACGAACTCCAGTCATCCTCGCAGCAGGCTTTTGGCTGGCCATCGACAAAGATGGTCACTGCATTGCGCACTTTCAGATGGTCTTCTGCGGCCATCTGGAACACTCTTCCTTTTGATATTAGGAAGCCACTGGAGCTATGCACTTTTAAATCTAGATTTAAAACTAATTTCTTGAGAACTGCTTTTTGTGTTTAGTTTGTTGTCCTTCAGCCGCATCTCTGATTAGCATGGTTAACTATGCACGGTGCAAAAGCAGTCCAACATACATGCATGCAAAGTTGAGGCTAGTACTCGTGGCTCGTTGTTTAGGGTTGAGGCTAGTGTGAGTGGCTCATTTGTTTGATATGAACGCCGCTGCATCATAACCATACATTTGATTAAATAATAATTAAACAGAGGATAACGTAAACAACAACCTCCAAGCTTCTGAGGAAGCCATAATAGTTTGACGGGCAGCTCATAGTAAGTGTCGCTAATTATATTGATGGAGGTAGTTTGTCTTTGAGATGTTTGAAGCACAACATTTGAGTTAAACCGGTTTATATGATATTGAGTAAGAAAGACAAACTGGCAGCTATAGATGGGGCATACAATCTACCACGTATTTTTTTTTTATTTAGAAAATCGTTTGATGCATAGCAGACAAACAATGCACAGGCACAGTTTAAAATCTACGAACTTATAAAGGATACATTTATGCATTGTCAAAAATAATCAAGAACAATATCGATGATCCAGCTTGCGCTGATGCACGCCAGTTGCTCTCTCACTCACCGGCAGTCACCCTCCTCCGCCGTATCACCCTTCTGTTGCTACGAGCAAGGTCACTGTTCCCGTGAACTGCACTGGTTGACTCCTCCACCCACGTTGAGGACTCGGTCTATCAGACTGTCATCTCATCCATTGTACTGCGTTTAACAGCCACACCGCATGCCACACACATTCTATTTCTGATTCTTATCTCACACTGCTCCATGTTTGGTGTTTTGGGCCATTGCAATTTCCTCCCGTCGTCACTGTACCGGTATCCCTCAATTTAAAAACGTTTGGTTTATGAAATTTCATGTTCCCGCAATTAACAAATTATGCTCACTTTTCGATCAACGAAATCGAATTTCCGCGTTAATGAAACTTTCACTCGGCCCATGCCATGAGACCATGAAACAAGAAGCCCCCAGGAGGTTGCGTCGTCATCCACCCGCGACAGCGTCACGGTGTCCCGGCATTGCCACAGTAACGCCCCACGTCACCTTCACTGGCATTCCAACATGCAGCAGATCTTTTGCTGAGTTCCCTGAAAATGTTAGTTATTTTTGTTTTAAATTAATAATTTAATCGTTTTCATATTTATGTTCTTATTATATTTGTAATATAGGTGGTGTATTTTGAGGTTAGGAGTAGAGTTGGAATGACTGTCCCAAACACATCCCTAATATTACGTATTATAATAATGGAAAAAGCTATTCCGATTTTAGAAATATCGTTTTGCACGTATTTTTGGAAGAATGTATCCCTTTCGTAAATCGAGGGATATAAATTTATATAAATATATAAACTCTTATTGCAGCAGCCCTTTCTCCGAAGTCAGCAGTTCCCCTGCTGAGTTTGTCTCACCTGGTGATGGTTGCTTGTGTGCGATCGAAACGTCGTGATCTATTAATTTTCTATCTACGTCACTTTATCGAAAGGACCAAAGAGTATTCAGTGCAAGACAAACTTTATCCCTTAGACTTCATTTAATTTATTTTTATTTCATATTTGTCCCTCACATTTAATTTCTCCGGCTGTCTCAGGAATGCAGGACAGTTAAGTACCTTTGATAGAGCTGGCGATTGTGCCCAGGATGCATTCCCAGGTGGACCGCGCCTCGTGCTCACAAGATCAAATCTTCCCAGAGTGGAATGTACCAGCAATATTTTATTTTACTTTGAATGTAAATTTTATGTTTAGTAAAAATTATTTCATATTGACGGATTTGCCTGTTACTCAATAGCTATTGTTAGGTAACTAATTATATGCCGGTATTTAAAAACTAGTCACCAGAAAACAAGTTTAAAAATGTATAATCAGGCCCCATGGAGTTGTTATCCGCTCCATCGCTCTGGGCTCTATGTTTATGTTGCTATGAGAAAAAGTGCCATTGCCCAAAACATCGACTATTAAAAACTTTTTTTATACTTTTCCTTTTAAGGCCACAGTGTTAGTGATAGTTTTTATCGATTTGAATAAGCATGTTAACTTTTACCTATAGCAACTTTTACAGTGCTGTTCATTACTGGCCACTTGAAATTTTGGGCTTTTGAGCCTGTGCTCAGCAAAAGGAACAAGATGGCCCAGGCAGCAAATATGAACATCACGATGCTTGGAGTGGACAGCGCTGTGTCCGTAGACCACACTCCCTGCATGATTGCACTGGGGGGAGGGCCCTCTGTTAATGGACTGCTGTGATCCTGCAGGGCGGCGTAAGTCCTTCAACATGGAGTGCTGGAAAAGGCAGGGTACCCAAAGCATCACAGGAGAGGTGACCCTGCCGCCCAGCCAACGTAGCACCTGCCTCCCCCTGCTGATGTCACAGCTGCAGGTGAGCGAGTGAATATGTGCTGTCTGAGTGTTGTGTGAAAATCTGTGAAAAAGAGCTTCATAGCTCATCAAATTCCACCAGTATAAATAAAGATTCTGATTCTGTAGTGCTTAGTGCATTGCGCTACAAACTCAAGTTCATTTCCACTCACAGCCAACATCAGTCATGAATATCTGAACAGGTCCTGGAATTCCCCAAGGTTGACTCAGTCTTAAATGGGTACCAGGTACAGTATATAATCGTCAACATTGGAGAGACAAAGGAGACCGGGTGTGGTGCTGGCCATCCACTCCCAATACTGGATATTGGTTCACAAATTCTCCACTGATTTTAACCGCTGAGCACGTTTCAAACTTGGGTTGCTGGGTTCATAGTGCAATGCACGCTCCACTGTCCCCACTGTACAAGCATAATACATGCACATGGACTCACACCACACAGCTAAAAAGAAACCAGAGGCAATTAGGCTGTTATTGCCCTGCTAGAGGGAGTGGCCCACATGTATATAGACTCATATAATGATTATGCACAGTGCTTACAAAAAATGCACATCAGTCCACATCTCTTGTACCTTTAAGATGTAATTTCATCTGCCTCACATTCTCATCTTTGCTGTCATTGTCAATCAGTTTTACTCTTTATTTAAAGTGTCACAAGACATGCAACTCTGGCTGATCAGTATTTAGAGCACAAAATAACAATTAGCGATGCTAATTAATATCTTGTTGTACATTTTGTAGATTTGTGTTCAACTAGGAACCATGTCTAACAGAGAGGGTCGTTGCTTGTCAAAACTGGCACTTCACTTTTACATTAATTCGAGCAAACCTGTCTGCCGAGAAGACACTGGATGTCAAAAACAGTCCGCGAGTGGTCAGATTGAACAAATGCTGCTGGAATTGTGCACTCCCAGAAGGAGATGGTTTTTATAGAGATTTTTTTTTATTTTATGTGGAAGGCCAGCTACAGAAGTGAGGCGAATTGTCTGTGTACTGTATTTATATCCTAGGGCTTTGAGGGTTGGGTAACTGAAAGGGTCAATATCCAGAACATGCCACACCCATGGTTTGTTAAGAAATCTGAACCCTGACACCAAAAAATACGAACCCTGGCAAAAACAGCATTGTGAAACAATTACAGTAATTGAATAAATGACCTTAACTCGAGAAATAAATTACATTTATTTCTGCACATTAACGTATGTGATCTCAATTGAGTAATTTGCAGGTAATATTTCAGCTTTTGGATGTTTGGTCAATTCCTGTTGCACTGCGTTGTTTTTTTAATGTGTAGTGCAGGGGTGTCCAAACTTTTTGCAAAGAGGGACAAATTTGATAAAGTGAAGATGTCCGGGGGCCAATAGTTCCTTCCGACATTTTTACCATAAAAGTTACGTGAAAACACACTGTTATAAAACAATTATCATTGTCACAATTACCTTTATTTTTCAAATGACAATGTAACCAAATATAAGCCGCTCAGGCAGACGTGAACAACTCTAAATACACAATTCTGCCTTTCATTCAGTCAGATAACATTGAACAAACTGTATGGAATACCTTACATTTCCATGAGTTAAATATATTTGCCTCAAGAACATTTTAAACAGGAGTTATAAGTAATGCAAAGTGATCTGTTATCATTAAACTTTAAAACAAGTGAATTTTGTCTTTTACAAGATCTTTCAGAAAGCAGGAGTTTGTGTCACATCTACAGGTACATAACATCAACAGTTATAACCAAATCTTATTCAAGAGTTTAATAAAAACAAGTGCCATAAGTCCAAGTGCATTAGTGTGCTTTAGGCTTTTCACTGTTAATAGTGACAGATGTTACCGTTCAAAACACTCAATTTCAGATTGATCAAGGAACAAATAACTTGCTGACACTAATGAGAAGGGTGATACTGAAATCTAGATTTCAGTAAAGAGACCAGGTCAGGCTTGTTGAGGGCAGTGGTTGAGATGCATAAAATGCCACGCAATTTGGAGTCACTCATCCTTGACCTAAATCGGTTCTTATTTAAGTTCATGACTGAGAATGTTTGCTCACGCAAATATGTAGAGCCGAATAATCTCAGAATTTTCTTAGCGAATGACCGCATTTATGGAAACCTGCTTTTGTCCAGCTGCCGGTAAAAGTCAACAAGAGAACGCTGCTGGTGTTTCCCGTGGCACTCATCGTCAAACTGCAGCTCAATGAGCTCCAGATGCAGCTGTGGAGGAGCATCATCAGGGTCCATGGAGAAGGGAGAAGAGAAAAGCAACATGTCCTTTTCAATAACTGCAAAGTCCCGAAAGCGTTTGTTAAATTCCACAGAAAGAGATGCGATAGCTGTTGCATAACTCTTCATTTGCGCACCGATGTTGTCCTGTGAGAAACTGTCAATTACCTCTTTCAAAGCTGGGAAGTGTGCGGTGCAGGGCTCTGTTTGGGACAAGTGTCTTTGGAAAAGTTGCAGTTTGGTGCCAAAGGCCTTGGTGTGAGCATATAGCTGGCTCACCACTGCATCTTTCCCTTGAAGATTAACATTCAGCGCATTCAGATGCTTCGTTATGTCAACCAAAAAAGCCAGATTTGCCAGCCATACAGTTCTTCCATTGGTTGTCCCTTCTCACCCAAAAAATGTCCAATTTCCTCTTCGAGAGAGAAAAATTGCTGCAGTGCGGACCCCCGACTTAGCGACCTCACATCGTTGATATATTACGTCACCGTATTCAACCTGGATGTCACGCAAGAACTGCTGCAACTGTCGGTGGTATAGAGCTTTAGAGCGAATAGAATTGATTGCCTTTGCCACTGGTTTGATAACATCGTCAAATTTGAGATGTTTGGCACAGAGAGCCTGCTGGTGAATGATACAGTGAAGTTTAATAGCGTTACCTACTTCTTCGCTGACTTTATTGCAGATCAGTGTGGACAATCCACTTCGCTCACCAGCCATGGCAGGCGCACCATCGGTAATGATCCCAGAAACTTTACTCCATGGTAGTTTCATTACATCAACAGCTTCACAAACAGAAACGAATACATCTGTTCCTCTGGTTTGCCCTTTAAGGCTTTTGAGGTCAAGCAGCTCCTCTGTCACGTCCATGTTGTCATCAACTTCTCTTTAAAAAATAAGTAGTTGTGCAGTGTCAGATGCATTGGTGCTTTCATCTCAGGCTAATGAGAAATAATCAAAAGCCACTCCCCTGTCCCCCAGTTGTCTCGGAATATCTGACGATATGTCCTCAACTCTCCATGCCACAGTGTTGCGTGCCAGGCAAACATTCATAAATTCTTGCTTTTTCTCGGCGCAAATGTTCTCCACCATTTTAATGACACAGTCTTTGATAAACGCACCTTCAGTAAAAGGTTTGCCATGTTTAGCTATTAATATGGCCACTTCGTAGCTGGCTTTGTTGATGTTTTCCATTGACTCACAGGCCGGCGTGAAGAATCACTGTTGCGATGCCAGAGCAGCTTGAAGTTGCTTTACTTTTTCAGCGCGGTCACTCCCTGTTAGCTTGTCGTAAGTTGTAGCATGTTAAGTCTCGTAGTGTCTCTTTACGTTGAAATCCTTAAACAAGGCATCCGTCTCTTTACAAATTAGGCAAACACAATTTCCTCGATTTCCAGTGAAGAAGTATTGTAATTCCCACCGCTCCTGAAAGCGGCGGCCCTCACTGTCAACTTTTCTCTTTTTTTTTGCAGTCGCCATGGCAGAAATGATTCGAGAAGGGTTCGCGGCACGGATGCAAAATTAGAGAGCATTAGAATGGTGCTGCCACCGTGTGGCAGAAAGAGGAATAACATCTTTAAAGTTTTATGATTTATTCTGACAGAGCTAGCGAGCCATAAATAACACGTTATAAGACCGAAGCTGCGGGCCGTATCAAATCTGCCCGCGCGGCCGTTATTGGCCCCCGGGCCGGGCTTTCAACATTCCTGGTGTAGTGGATTCAACTGAGTCGCAGACATACTTCTTGGAGGCAACACATTTATTAACACCAACACATAACACAAAGGGCTTACTGCCCCTTTACAAGATAACCTATGGTGGTGGACCACCAGGCTAACTACGCTAGTTACTGGGAGTAGCTACAAAGGACAGGACCCTAGCTGGTATTCCTCTTCCACGTGTTGGTGACTTCATCTTGGACGTAGAACGTAGATCGTAGATCTTAAGATAACAACAGCAACGCTGAACCCCGGTCCCTGTGGGGACCCGGTTGATCTGCTCCCGTGTCGTGGCTGGCCCCGCCCTTGGCCACGACCACCTTCGAGAAACCTCTTGTCATTTCTCGACCCTTCCCGTAGGATCTCACCCTGACACGTGACCACCCCCTAGCCCCCACCTGGGGCCCCTGTGTAGATCTTACCGGTCACGTGCCTTCCAGGGTCAACCAGAGTGCCATGGCCTGGGGTAACCTCATCCCCTGGCTGACACTCCCACACTCCCTCCTGTATGAGTCAGCACTGCACGCCACACATGGTGCCACTGAGCGCGATGACCCAGCGCACACCGAGCCCCCTCGAGGGCTGGTACTGCACCCACCTACGGGGTGTCCGCGATGACAATGCATCGCATGCAGTGCCTTGCTAGAGCCGGCATTACACAGTGACATTCACGATGTCGCTACAAATACATTCATAGATGTGCTCTGTCTCATGTTTGGCAATATTGTGCTGTCTCCATCACGAAACCTTGGTGCAATTTGCTGCCACGATGTATTTAATTTGTCCGATAACGACAAGAATCTGACTCTGAGTGTCTCAGCATTCAGGAAGATAGATTGGGCAGTGCTCGTGTTTATTGGTGGCTCTGCGGTGAAACACACGAGGTACTGGCATAGATCAGCAGAAGATACGAGGAAAAAATTGGCTTTTGAGCAGCTTGTGATTTTCTCACTTGCTCACTTGTCATTGACAGACTCCAATACGCTCTTCCCAGCTGACCCGTCAGTTCAAATGGGCAGCGTATATTCATGAGTCTAGACTGCTTTAGCACTCCACCTTTGTGCCTACTCATAAAATAAGGTTGTGATCCCACTTGGAAATTTAAACCCGCAGTGCTGAGTTTAAGTTAGAACATGGTTGCACTTGTTTTCCACGGTTTGGTTTTCATTTTATTTGAAATGCCCTAATACCTAGAATTCCAATGCTTCAAATATATCCACAATTTCACTTCCTTCAAATTCACAATTTGATGCTAAACTATTGATTCTGTATTTTCTTATTTCTGTTTGGTTGTTTTTGCACTGTTTTCTATTTGCTTTATTGTTGGTGACCCAGGTCACTCTTGAAAACGAGACTTCTCCTGGTCTCTTGTTATTTCCTGGTTCAGACAAATGAACGTGAACTCTTTCGGTTTTTAAACAGCATCAAAAACCCATGGTAAGTTTGTTAGGGCGACATTTGGTGAGGCCACAATGAGGAGCGATACCACAGCATGGCTTGATAACGTGCGAGGCTGTTTTGCCTCTTTCAACTCAATCCCTTCACCTAAGTTGAACAAACAACAATCTCAACGAATAAATGAAAAAAAATACAATTTAACATTGGCAATGAAATAAACTCTGAAAACCATGCCCTTTGGTCAAGCACCTTAAGAAAATGCTTAAATGTGAAGGACAGTGTCACATATGTAGTGTAACAGCCAATCGGTGTTCAGTTAATAAAGTTCACTGGTTACTCATTAAGGCAGCACACACAACTAGGAATTTGCAAACAAACACAAATACAATGATCCCCCATATAGCCTTAACAGACTGTTGGGGCAAGTGCTGTGAGCCCCCATGAAGGCCAACACGGCACACGAGGGGATGGGTGGCCAGCACCAAGCCCATCCGCCTTTGTCCCCAAGTGGCGATGCTTACACATCACACCAGGTACTCATTTGAGGCCGAGTCAAAATTTGGAAGGCCCAGGACCGATTCGAATATTCGTCACCGATGTTGGCTGTGAGCGGGAATTGGACTCGGGCAGCCGGGTTTGTAGCGCAGCGCGTTAACTATTACACCACCTCCCCCATCAATAATAAACGTGTTTACACTATGAATATGTACACACACACACACCCCCATGGTGAGAGCTCAAACAACACTGCAGGGCACAACAGCACTTACACTCACCCACCCAACCACTCGCTCACCTATCCAACCACTCGCTCACCTATCCAACCACTCACTCTCACACTCCAACCACTCACTCGCCTACTCACTCACCACACTGCAGGGCACAACAGCATGCTCATTCACCCAACCACTCACTAACCCACTTACTCGCCAACATATTCACTCACCCACTCACTCACCCAACCACTCACTCACCTAACCACTCACTCACCCACTCACCACACTAAAGGGCACAACAGCACGCTCACTCATGTACCCAACCACTCACTCACCCAACCACTCACTCACCTACTCACCACACTAAAGGGCACAACGCTTCTCTATATACTTCTTTCCCTCCCACTTGGGAATTATTTCCCATTGTCTCTTTCACCCCCTAAGCATTTACAATAATAGCCTTCCTCCTCAATTCAATAAACGTGTTCACTCTTATTTGATAAATCTTGACTTAAAGTTTTCGTGACTGCAGGAATTCGTATTCCTTGGGTCTTTCGCTAAAGTCACGTAGATAGAACAATAAAATAATAACAATAAAAATTAAAATAAATTGAATTTAAAATAATAATAAAATATCAGTATTTCATTTTTATTATTTTATTGTTCTATCTACGTGTCTTATTTGATAGTTTTGTGTTGCTGGCTATTTGACGTTTGGGGCCCTTGGGCCGGTATACAGAAACTGAGTTAACATTTTTAACCTCGCAAAAGCTATTGTTTTTATAGATGTAATTCAAATAATTGTAATCAACTATTTACCCAGAAAAGCCACACTGAGTCCAAACACTTTTTTCAGGAGGGTCACGCTATAATGGGATGATTGGCCACAGTATGGTTTTAGCTATAGGAGGAAACTAGACATCTTTAGGGAAATCCATGAGAATATACAAACTCCACACAGTCGTTCACACACACTGGCACATTTACACGAAGACAAATATACCCCGATAGCATTTAACAGCCTGTTGGTGCAAGTGCTGTTAGCGAGCACCTATTAGGGATGGCACAGCACACGAGGGGGTGGGTGACCAGCAACCACACCCGGCCACCTTTGACTCCCCTGTGCTGATTGCACACAGCACAAGGTACTCATTTAGGATTGAATCGACCGAGATGAGGGTCAGGACTGGTTCATATTTGTCACTGATGATGGCTGTGAACGAGAATCGCTAACTACTGTACTGCAGCTCCCCAACACATTAACACACACGCATATTTACACACACACCCACCACGCACTCTGATACTCATACACCATACACTCTCGCTCACATACACATACTCTCTGGAACCCATTAGGAAACACAAGGATAATTTTCAAACACCACACAGATAGACACTTGTGTCAGAAATCGAACCCAGGCCCTTCTTGCTGTGAGGCGCAAGTGTTACCACTGCGTTGCCATCCTGCCTGCATGTGCAACGGGGTTATTTCACGCGGACAACTTCTTTTTAAATCCTTTATATTAAGTTCACTTGCTTGCTTGCGCGCTTACGACCGTGCAAATCTTTCGGTCGTTTTTTAACCCACTTCCCGTGATCCAATCGAGCTGACATTTTGCACACAGACTCGTTGTGCGTGACAATTTATTTTCGTGAATTTTTTTTTCCAAAATTGTACACTTTTTAGGATAAAATATTCCGATTCCAAAGAACACAGGATGAGATGTTACTATCCTTTGTGCAAGCACTTCCAAGAGTTCATGAACAGTGAGCCTGGTGAAATTTGGGGAGCGCATCATCAGTAGTGAACCTTTGGATCCTAGGGTGTTTCGGCCTTTCCCATTCCCAATTAGTCATAGGAGTTGCCTTGTTGTTGATAGCCAACATCCCATGGGACTATGCATGGCAGGGGTGTCCTCCTCCCTGAGTCAAGCATTGTTGACTGCATACCTCCTGGCCCTCTCACTTTGGGGCCCAGCTGGGGTCTTTCCTCTTCATCCAGAGCCACTGACTGCTGCCTTCTGCCGCCTCCGATACAGCTCTGATTGCCGAACGCTGGCTCTGGCCCTTAATTCCCAGGTCTCTAAGCAGTCTGGTTGTAGATGTTGCCACAAAACCTCTGCAGCCCACCTCCACTAGTCGGACTTCTGTGTTCCAGCCATGATGCCGTGCTTCGTCAGCTAGATCGGCATAGCGCAGATGTTTTCGCTCATAAGCCTCATCTACTGAGTCCTCCCAGGGTACTGTGAGCTCAATGATGAAGACCTTCTTGAGCGAACGGGACCAGAGCACCATGTCAGGTCTTAGGGTGGTGGTTGCGATCTCCGGAGGAAACACAAGTTGCCAGCCAATATCAGCTAGCATTTTCCAGTCGCGGGCCAAGCGCAGCTGGTCTCGCTCTATTGGTGTAGAGCCGCTCTTCGGTGGTTTAGCCCCTTCGCGGACAAAGGTCGTCCGTAAGGGGTGTGATGCTGCTGGGGGTGGTAGGGAGTTGGTGGCAGCTCGCTTGTCCTCCAGGGCGGACGCAAGGTTTTTAAGGACTTGGTTGTGACGCCAAGTGTAGCGTCCTTGGGTGAGGCTTGTTTTACACCCTGTGAGAATGTGCCTGAGGTTGGCTGGCATGGAACAGAGGGCACAGTCCGGATCTTCACCATACCATTGGTGAAGATTAACTGGTGTTGGAAGGACGTCATATGTTGCTCTGATGAAAAAGCTCAACCGCCTCGCTTCCATGGCCCACAGATCCTTCCAGCTGATCTTCCTCTTCTCCACACTGTCCCATCGAGTCCACTGTCCCTGTTTGGCAAGAGAGACTGCCTTGGCCCACCTTGCAGCCTCCTCCTGATGGCGTACTTCCTGCACTACCATCTTCCGCCACTCTGGTGCAGTGGCCTTACTCCAAGTAGCACGGCTAGTTAGCCCAAGGCCTCCTCTCCCTTGCTGAACATGACCCACAATGTCAGCATGTCTGAGGGCTGCTGTTGCCTCCTGGACTGCTTTTCCTGGCCTCCATTTGCGCCCAGTTGCCAAGGTCGGCGCGTTGTTGCTCACCACTGGGTCTCGAGATTCATTCAGTGTCATCTGGAGCCTGGTTTTTGCACACTTGAATTCCTCGGTTAGACTGGTGAGGGGCAGCTTGAGGACACCATCTCCATAGAGGCCTATGGTGGTAAGGCATCGTGGAACTCCGAGCCACTTCTTTAAGTAGCTCGTGACTCCTCTTTCCATCTTCTCCACTGTTGAGATTGGAACCTCATACACTGCTAGGGGCCACAACACCCGGGGTAGGAGACCAAACTGCAGACACCAGGCCTTTAACTTTCCAGGTAGCTGGGTGTTGTCGATGGACTGTAGGCTACTACTGATGTCTTTGCGCAGCTGTTGCACCTGGTCTTTGTCCTTCAGGCTTGCATCATACCACCTTCCAAGGCTTTTTACCGGCTGCTCAGACACTGTTGGGATTTGGTCATCTCCGATGAACAATTTCAGGTCACAGAGTACTCCCTTCACAATCGAGATGCTGCGTGACTTGGATGGTTTAATCTTCATATGGGCCCAGCTGATGTTCTCCTCGAGTTTTCTGAGCAATCTCCTGGTGCATGGGACAGTGGTGGTCAATGTTGTAATGTCGTCCATGTAGGCTCTGAGTGGAGGGAGGCGAAAACCAGAGTCGACTCGCTGTCCACCAGCAACCCATTTTGAGGATCTGATGATAACCTCCATTGCCATTATCAATGCCAATGGAGAAATGGTACATCCCGCCATTATACCTACATTCAGGCATTGCCATGAGGTGGTGAACTCTGAGGTGGTGAAGCAGAACTGCAGATCCTGAAAGTACGACTTCACCAGGGTTGTGATGGTGTCCGGTATGTGGAAAAATCTGAAGGCAGACCACAGGAGTTCATGGGGCACAGAGCCAAATGCATTGGCGAGGTCGAGGAAGACTACATGGAGGTCCCTTTTCTCCACCTTGGCCATTTGGATCTGGTGCCAGATCATGCTGGAATGTTCCAAGCAGCCAGAGAACCCTGATATTCCTGCCTTCTGTACAGATGTATCGACGTACGCATTCCTTTGCAGGTACTCGGCCATCCTCTGGGCAATGACCCTAAAGAAGATTTTACCCTCGACATTCAGTAAGGAGATTGGGCGGAATTGGATGATGTTCACTGCATCCTTCTCCTTAGGGATCAGGACCCCGCCTGCCCTACCCCACACTTTGGGTATTATCTTCTTTTGCCAAGCTGTTCTCATGAGCCTCCAGAGGAACCTCAGGACGTCTGGTGCATTCTTATACACTTTGTACGGGACTCCATTTGGCCCCGGGGCTGATGCTGCTCTTGCCCTTCGAACTGTAATTACCAATTGCTTAATGGTGGCAGGCAATCATCTGACCCATAGGTGGCAGCCATGTCAAGCCAGAGGACGAGAGGACTTTAGCCGCCACGCATATAACGGATTTATAGTGAAAAACTTTGTTTTTACGGGTTAATTTTTTCTCCTGTGTCACTTTTATTCCCCCGTGACTCCGTCGCAACTCTCCCGCTTGCGCTGCTCGCCTGCTCCGCTCCGCTCTCTCAGCCTCTCCACTGCTAGCCTGCTCCACAACAGCCCCGAACCTTTGGTTCCGTCCCCCTTATTATATACCTCCCGGCGTGGGCAAGCCTCGCCTCCGGCCACGCCCCCTTCCAGAACCTTCCAGCAGGTTCCCGGAGCTTCCCGACTGACTCCACCTTTCACCTTTACCCCAGAGACACGCCCCCTTCTAGTTAGTCATTATATAACCCATCTAGCTAGTCATTATATAACCCTTCTAGTTAGTCATTATATAACCCTTCTAGTTAGTTATTATATAACCCTTCTAGTTAGTCATTATATAACCCTTCTAGTTAGTCATTATATAACCCTTCTAGATAGTCATTATATAACCCTTCTCGTTAGTCATTATATAACCCTTCTAACTAGTAATTATATAACCCTCCTAGTTAGTCATTATATAACCCTTCTAGTTAGTCATTATATAACCCTTCTAGCTAGTCATTATATAACCCTTCTAGTTAGTCATTATATAACCCTTCTAGTTAGTCATTATATAACCCTTCTAGCTAGTCATTATATAACCCTTCTAGCTAGTCATTATATAATCCTTCTAGTTAGTCATTATATAATCCTTCTAGTTAGTCATATAACCCTTCTAGTTAGTCATTATATAACCCTACTAGTTAGTTTTTATATAACCCTTCTAGTTAGTCATTATATAACCCTTCTATCTAGTCATTATATAACCCTTCTAGTTAGTCATTACATAACCCTTCTAGCTAGTCATTATATAACCCTTCTAGCTAGTCATTATATAACCCTTCTAGCTAGTCATTATATAACCCTTCTAGTTAGGCATTATATAACCCTTCTAGCTAGTCATTATATGACCCTTCCAGTTAGTCATTATATAACCCTTCTAGCTAGTCATTATATAACCCTTCTAGTTAGTCATTATATAACCCTTCTAGTTAGTCATTATATAACCCTTCTAGCTAGTCATTATATAACCCTTCTAGCTAGTCATTATATAGCCCTTCTAGTTAGTCATTATATAACCCATCTAGTTAGTCATTATATACCCCTTCTAGCTAGTCATTATATAACCCTTCTAGTTAGTCATTATATAACCCTTCTAGTTAGTCATTATATAATCCTTCTAGCTAGTCATTATATAACCCTTCTAGTTAGTCATTATATAACCCTTCTAGCTAGTCATTATATAACACTTCTAGTTAGTCATTATATAACCCTTCTAGTTAGTCTTATATAACCCTTCTAGCTAGTCATTATATAACCCTTCTAGCTAGTCATTATATAACCCTTCGAGTTAGTCATTATATAACCCTTCTAGCTAGTCATTATTTAACCCTTCTAGTTAGTTATTATATAACCCTTCTAGTTAGTCATTATATAACCCTTCTAGTTAGTCATTATATAACCCTACTTGCTAGTCATTATATAACCCTTCTAGCTAGTCATTATATAACCCTTCTAGTTAGTCTTTATATAACCCTTCTAGTTAGTAATTATATAACCCTTCTAGCTAGTCATTATATAACCCTGCTAGCTAGTTATTATATAATCCTTCTAGCTAGTCATTATATAACCCTTCTAGGTAGTCATTATATAACCCTTCTAGTTAGTCATTATATAACCCTTCTAGCTAGTCATTATATAACCCTTCTAGCTAGTCATTATATAACCCTTCTAGCTAGTCATTATATAACCCTTCTAGCTAGTCATTATATAACCCTTCTAGCTAGTCATTATATAACCCTTCTAGTTAGTCATTATATAACCCTTCTAGCTAGTCATTATATAACCCTTCTAGCTAGTCATTATATAACCCTTCTAGCTAGTCATTATATAACCCTTCTAGCTAGTCATTATATAACCCTTCTAGCTAGTCATTATATAACCCTTCTAGCTAGTCATTATATAACCCTTCTAGCTAGTCATTATATAACCCTTCTAGCTAGTCATTATATAACCCTCCTAGTTAGTCATTATATAACTTGCCCATACCCACGAATATCCCTCCAGGTCGACAGGTGGCACCCTGTCATTACACATGTATATTCAAGTTTGAAGTTTATTTTACTTAACTAGGTGAGAACACACAGGGAATAGTGACCATTTAAATCCGTATGGCGGTACCCCGGGGTACCATAGTTCCTCGGCTCTCACAATGTCCGTGATGCAGTCATTTTTAGTCTGTTGATGGTCGGCGATGCGGAAATCGACTCATCTCGACGAGCTGGACACGATGCCCTATTCAAAGTTTAATTTTTCGATAATGGATTTTTTATGCTGTTTGGCGTTTCGACATCGCGGAGTGGCACTGATTTCGGATTGATTGGTACCCCAGTCGCGGAGTGAAGTACACCCCTGGACAAAAAATTGCGTCCCAGAAATAAACTATTTAATTGCTTCGGCCATTTTGTATTATTTGGTACCCCGGGGTACCACCATAAGGATCATTTGCAAGAATGAACAGCCTCGAATAGTCGGACGTTGTATCGGGGACTGCCTTGAGTCAGGCAGTCCCCGATACAACGTCTGACTTATGTACATCCACACTTACGAAGGAACCACCATAAGATGTTATGTTTAACCATCTAACTTGTGAACATTTGATTGTACTTACGAAATTAACCATGGAACTATTTTGTTCGGCGCAGCAATCCTCCGCATCCCACATGATGCACAACAGTGAACCGTTAAATGTATTTTAAGTTACGCCATTTTACGTTTTATTCACTATACAGTATTTATTACAGTATTATATACAAATATACAATTTCATATTTACGAGTTATGAACAAATCCACTCACAAAAGCGTCTCAGGAATGGAGCCCGTTCGTAAGTCGAGGACTGCCTGCATTTGCGTTGTGTGATTTTGGAGCAAACAGGATTGTACGATCGAAACATATGTATGTTGAACTTGTTTCGCACCATCCATAACCAACCGTGCTAATGGGAGGTGTCCCCTGCGTGCCCCCCCCCCATGCCCCCCCATGCCCCCCTCCACGCCCCCCAATGTCCCCCATCCATGCTCCCGCTCGCCCCCCCCCTCGTGCCCCCTGCCCCACGCTCCCCCACCCCCCGACCGGAGGCGGCAACGGGAGACAGGAGCGAGGCGGCTGGGGGCCATGGCGAGGCACGCGCGATCTCGTGCTCGACGCACGCGTGGAGCACGCCGCCGTCGTCGCCCGCGCGCGGACGCCGCGGCTGCCCCCACCTCTACACGCCCGCCATCCAGGTGAGTGGCCGTGCCACGCGCCCGCCATCCAGGTGAGTGGCCATCCAGGTGAGTGGCCGTGCCACACGCCCGCCATCCAGGTGAGTGGCCGTGCCACACGCCCGCCATCCAGGTGAGTGGCCGTGCCACGTGCCCGCCATCCAGGTGAGTGGCCGTGCTACGCGTCCGGGGCTCCGCCAATCCCGGAGATCGAAGAGGACGACCTCCTGTTCTGCAGCACTCCGTTTAGTTAGCGCGATTCTAATCGCTCGCGCACGTGACAATTACGTTTGTTAGGCTGTGTTGGGTGGTGGAGGGTTTTACAGCACATATTTGGCCAGATCATTACGTGCCCTAACCAGAAAATCTATTATGCGAAAACCTACGCGATTTGTTTTTGTTGTGTGCATGTGGTAACGTGCGTGTTGTACATGTTCTCATGCGTGTGCGCATATTCATTCTCCGTGTTGTGTGTCTATTCACGTGTATGTCTGCTTACGTGCGTCTGTTCATGTGCGTGTTGTGTCTGTTCACGTGTGTGTTGTGCGTCTGTTCATGTGCGTGTTGTGTCTGTTCACGTGCGTGTTGTGCGTCTGTTCACGTGTGTGTTGTGTGCCTGTTTACGTGCATCTGTTCATGTGTGCGTTGTCTGTTCACGTGCATGTTGTATGTTTACGTGCATGTCTGTTCACGTGTTGTCTGCTAACTTGTGTGTTGTATGTCTATTCACGTGTCGTGTGTCTATGTGTGTTGCATCTGTTCGCGTGCGTGCTGCGGTAGTGTAGTGGTTAGCGCGCTGCGCTACGAACCCGGCGACTGGGTTCGATTCCCGCTCACGGCCAACACCGGTGACGGTTATTTGAACCGGTCCTGGGCCTCCCCTAGGTCGACTCGGCCTCAAATGAGTACCTGGTGCCGTGTGTAAACATCGCCACTGGGGAGACAAAGGCGGCCGGGCGTGGTGCTGGCCCACCCACCCCTTCGTGTACCGTTCCCACCTTCATAGGTGCTCGCTAACAGCACTTGCCCCTACAGTCTGTTAAGGCTATACGGGGGATCTTTGCGTGTCTATTCACGTGCGTGTTGTGTGTCTGTTCACGTGTGTGTTGTATTTGTGTGTTTGGTTGTCCCATTCAGGTGGAGTGTTCCTCCTCCCCGGCTGACAGAGAGGGGAGTATAACCCGGGCATTGGGGGCCCGGGGTCATGGGGCCCGCCACTCGTGGGGGTCCGAGACCCCCAGTGCCGCGTCGCTCTCCCTCATGCCGCTGCCCTCCCCACGGCGGCACCACCGCGGGAGCGCCGACAGCCTCGTGCAGGCAGTGCGTGAAAAGGGAGAGGGGAGAGAGGGGCGGTGAGAGAGGGGATAGAGGGGATAGAGGGGGAGAAAGGGGCGGAGGGGGGAGAGATGGGGTGGGAGAGAGAGGGGATTAAGGGGGATAAAGCGGTGGGGGAGAAGGGAGAGAGGGTGGGAGAGAGATGAGAAAGAAGGGAGAGACAGGGGAGAGAGCCCAATGGATTTCCTCACAATATAAGACTAGACCACTGTGTCGATCTTGTATGTTCTGCGTGGGTTTCCTCTCATCGCTAAACAGTTTGTACGTTGAACCTCTTTCACACCGTACGCAGACGACTGTGCTAATCGGAGGTGTGGGAGAGGACACTGGCCAAACATGTTACAGTATTAAAATATAAAACTGACATGAATTTAAGAAACATAGTTAAGAAACTAAATTTTATTGTTATTAATATAGGACTGGAGTGTTTATTATCTTATTTAGTTTTTCCATTAAATTAATGGTAATAAATAAAAAAGTTTGTTCTGAAACTTCGTATATTGAATATCCGCAATTTGAACTATTACTATACTCGTCTTCCCAGTCGCTCATCCGTTGACCCCCCGCGGGCCGCTGTGCCACCGTTCGTCCGCAGGTGCTGATTTCGGAGGGGCTGGGCCTGTTCGCTCGTGACCGGCGCTTCGTGTCGGTGATGAAGCGCGAGCTGGCAGACGCATGCGACATGACGGTAGACGAGATGGAGAGCGCCGCCAGCGACCTCCTTAACGGCGCCGATGAGGGCCACGACGACACCTCCTCGAGTCGTGAGCCGCTCTTCCCCGGCCACTTCCACCGAGGGGGTTACGGCGGCGACGAAGAGGGCGGCGACCAAGAGGGCGGCGACGAAGAGGGCGGCGACGAAGAGGGCGGCGACGAAGAGGGCGGCGACGAAGAGGGCGGCGACAATCTGCGGCCGGGCGGCGAGCGGAGACGCCTGTACGAGCGAGAGCTGGAAGACGAGATGATCTGCATCACCAAGTTATAGCAGCGGCTGCCGGGGTGCGAGCGCCACGCGCCGCCGGGCTGGTTTCGGCTGCGCCGGGCGCAGGCGGGCGCAGGCGGGCGCGGCCCGGGCAATCACGGCCCAGATGTTCGGGTCGCCCGATCCAGTGCCTCGCTTACGACCGTGCGCGTTGAACCGCTTGGGAACGGCTACGAAGGCCCAGGGCGGCATTGCGTCCGGCCTGGCCTAGCCCGGCCTGGTCAACCAGCTCACCCCACTGCTGAGCCGAGTCTCACGCCAGAATAACGCACGCGGTTTCGTGGCACGTAAGCCACTCGCGTAAAAACCTGCATCATTTCCATCTGCCGTCGGCCAGAGCGATGATTGTTGTTGTTTTTCATACTTATTCGTTCTTGTTGATCAAACCAGAATGTAATTTTCTTGAAATTTGTTTTTTTAAACGCTGTGCATAACATCGTGACATACCTTCGATGAAGGGATGATTGTGCGTGTGTTTTAACTGATTCTGTCATGCAGAGGACCACACTTCCAAAGACCACGAGCGGTGAAAAAGAAGTTTAATGTGTGCCCTTTTCATTGAAAAATGGCCTTGCAGAATTTCAGTTCACGGTTCTGTGGATCTTGAGAATATTTCGCTAGGGTGCAGTGGCGATTTTTTTTCTCGTCTAACCAAGAGGCGCCGTTAAACGGGGCGGGAATGTGCCACTGGGAAATCGGTATTGAGATGCCTCATTTTCTCTGCTCATCATAGATTAGCAGAAGTTGGCGTTCGAGTCACTCTGAGTTGTGTGGTAATGCCAACTCCAGATCGAGTGCGTGGGAGATATTCCCAGTGGGGGTAGTTCCTCCCCTTGGCTGCTCGAAGATGGGAACGAGGCCCTGGGCCCCCACAATGCACTTTTGCCCGTTGCGCTCTATTGGGCTGTTGCGGTGAGATACTATCATTGCCGGCTGCGCATAAGTGATGTTCTAACGGGTGAGGCAGGATCAATGGGATTGTTTGTAACTTGCGGCTAGTTCCGCGCTGTCATGGAGGGTTTTCGTCGCTTCCGGTGCATACGTCCGTGCATATTTTGTATTTTTGCACTGAGCCGCTCTCTACATTGCAGGAGGGTTCTCGTTTGGTTTTCTCTCCTCCCCATCATGACCACCCCCCACCCCCCCGATCGAGACCCCTTTTCGTGTGTCCCACAACCAACCCCCTTGTACTGCACGTAGACCTTCTTTCGCACCGTACGTAGCCAACCGTGCTCATCGGAGGTGCGTTGTATAATTTAAGTTCATGATGCGAAATTAGAATTTAGTTTGCAGGGGTGGGTGGGACGGCGAGTGGGTGGGATTGCGAGTGGGTGGGAGGGAAGAGGCAAGGGAGACGGGTATATTTTTTCAACACGCTTGTTTCTCTTGAGCAGTTCCACTGGTGATGATGTTTACACGAGACAGCGAGCGGCCGTGTGGACATGACAAGCTAATAGCTCGCTTCGCTCGTGTCTGCGTGCGCTCGGGGAAGGCCTCGATGCAGCTGCATCCCTCGCTTTGGGCTCCGTTCTGAGTGAGGCGACGAAGGGAAGGGATTATGTTGAACTTCTTTCGCACCGTACATAGCCAATCATGCTATGGAGAAGGTAGCGGATGCAGAAGCAGGGGATCCATGGGGAAGGGAAGGGGATGGAGGAGAAAGGGAGGAAGGCGAAAAAGGGAAGGGGCGAAAAAGATGCGAAGAGAGGGGATGGAGGATGAAAGAGATGAAGGCAATGAATGAAGATGGCAATGGATGAAAAAGGGAAGAGATGGAGGAGCAGGGAAAGGTTGGAAATGGTAGGGGTGGATCAGGGATTGGATGGAGGAAAAGGGAGATGGAGGAGAACGCAGGGGCTGGAGGGGAAGGGATGGATGAGAAAAGGAAGATCGGGCTACTTGTAAATCAGCCCAACTTAAAAGGCAACTTCAGTCGGCCAGAAAATTACTGAGATGGAACAGAGTGGTGGAGTGGCCTCACTTCAGGAAGGACTGGTTTCTACAGTTTACCAGTGGCCCAATCCATCCTGCGGTGGGGGAGATGGATGGATCGGTGAGCAGTGTGGCCCTTTCTCATTGCTTGTCCGGATGTACACGTTCGACTTCTAGAGCGACGATAAAAGGGCGTACATTTCTTTTTAAGATGACACTTGCACTTTCATGATGTGTACAACAAAACCTGCCAAATCCTGCCCCCCGCCCTCTGCACCATCGCTTCAATGCATGAAAATCAACGTGTCCCCTAAACCAACAAATTGCCCAACTGAGAGGCACCTCGCGTAGGCCCTAAGGCCCCCCTCCCCAGGTCTCCGCTCCCTCTATTGGTGGTGTGGGGGGATGATGCAGGACGCGGGCTCAAGGCCTCAGCGATGAAGCGAACCGGCGTGCGAGTCGCACGGATTTAAGTTATGACTTTATATGTGTATAAAACATTGCAGAGGATAAGAGGGGATGGTGCGTTACATGCGTAAAAAAAGATAACTACTTTTACACTATTGTAATATATTCGTAATGTATTTGTAAGGAAGAGATGTTCTCTATATTTGTAATTTAGGGTGTGAACCTGTCAAAAGCGTTTTTATTGTTTGAGACTCCCGTGTGGGTGGTTGTCGGGCGGTGACTAAAACATCACAGAGGCAGAGCCGCCGGGAAGTGATCGAGCGCAACGAGGTTCTCTTGCCTCTGCTCGGGCCTGACTACAGAACTCGGACAATTCGAGAAGACTTTTGCCGTGCCTATTAATTCCACAAGGGAAATTGAAACAAATTAACGTCGTAAAGTCTGGAGAGAACGTAGTTATGGTCGGGACCATTCTTGCCTCGATTGGCAAAGTAAATCAAGGTAGACCGATCATTAATGAAACTAACAAGTCAACATTAATTCTAGCAAAATAATATAACATAAACATTAAAAACGTAAATGTACTTCTACCACGGGCCGGCCATGTACGAGGGTTGGCCTCGTACAGCATGGGCTTTGTCTTCCTGGCAGCCGATTGGCCGCTGCAGTGGGAGGTGATGACATCATTCCTAGCAATCACTGCCGTACGCCCAGTTTTGCTATCTTATTCGGACACCCCAATTTAGCATGGGGTGTTTTTAGTTTGGTCTTATGGAATTTCGGATCTCCCTACAATTTCTGCCTGTCGGACTTTCTAAGCGTTTCCTGAACTCAGGCCCCTGGTTCAAGTTGCCGCTGCCTCTGTAACACGACCCGTGCTGGCACGGTGGAGCAATGCAGGAGGAAGGAGACCTGTGTGTGGAACGTGCCTCTGGTTCGTACTAGGGTTGTTGAGACCATTGTTTTTGCTTAACCGGTAACTGCATGGAAGACAGTAAACCCAGTTACAGGTGTGCTGCACTTATAGAAATGTCGAGAGCAGTAAACATAGCACGTTCACCTTTTTAACTGTGTAATGAAGGGAACTGCCGTGTCCAATGGTTAGCACACTGGACTTGCAATCCAAAGGTCGCCACTTTTATTCCACCTCCCGATGAGGCAGTTGCAACAATGATAGCAAGTTTCTTAAATCCCTCACCCCATCGCCTCTGTGCACCCAGCAGTGTGAATTAATAATATATCGTAGTTGATCACCAGGTCGCGTACGGTGGGGAAACGCGTGGGCACGCTCACGTCTGGTCAGCGTGAAACAATAGACCAAATACCACTAGAGCTCTCTCTCGTGGAGGCCTTCTGCTATCAGTGGAATGAGCAAGGAATTGCAGGGCTGCATGTACCCTTGTCAACTGACAAACGCCTGTGCCAATTAGTGTATTTGTTACGAAAATTCCACTCGAAATAATTACACCTTCCTGACTTTTGGAACCGGGAATCCGGTTACTGTTTCACCGCTCGCGGTTAACAGCCCTCCTCCACACGTATCACTACCGTGGTTTACGGTATCCCATTTTGCCTCCGTGAATTCTGATGCACACACATACGTTGCATGTGTCCTGTGTTGCAACCATAAGTCTGCGTGTGTCATTACTCCAGCAATGGATATGTTCATAATTATTGCTTGACGCTGGTACTGGTGACCATGGAAACGCATCGCTTTGTTAAAGCTCAGTTGGTCCGTGGGACAAGATAGAACATGGAACTGTCAGTGATAGCAAAACTTCTGGATGGGCAGTCCTACCAATTAATCTACCTGGACAATTACAAAGTGATTTTCTGCTCATATAAGTATTGGAGGCAATGCTCATCTTTTTACAGCCCTGAGCTGGTGGAGGTGAAAATGTCACATTCCCATGGTGGGGAAGAGTCTGTCCATAGGACAACCACTGTTGATCTTCGCTACATAGTGGTCTTTATTTTTTCGGCCCCAGAGGGATGATAGGCAGAGTACCCCCCAGTCAGAATCTTAACTTGCAACCTTCCGATTGTGAGTCACTATCTCTACCGTTGAGCCAACCTGGTCGTTTGTAGCAAATTTAAATGAAATTATATGATAACTTTTTCAGCGTTATCACATCCAAGTGCTGTATTCGTTTGTAATTACGGCCCTCAACAAAACATAAGTACGTTCCCACAGCTCAAGGGGTACAGCACGAACAAAAAAATATCTGATCCATATTTGTTTTTGGGTTCGATCATATGGCCTAACCCAACAACTAATATGGATCATTGTATTGGCTATGAAAACCTACGTTTTCAGTTCAGTGAAATATGTTTGGGCCGATGGAATAAACCAGTTTTGAACAAACAGAACTGGTTATAAATATACTCATACAAATATATGAATATAAACTTTTGACCATGCTGTGAAAAGATTGGGTTTAACAAAGGAGTGAGTCTGCATAACTACCCAAGGACACGCGAGATTTGGTGTTCTCAGCATATGGTTGGGTGTGGGTTTACATTCGCCTCTCATTTTCATGTCTTCAGAAAACAAAAACAAAACAGTGATGGGTTTGGGTATTCGAATTGAGTGTACGATATGTTGGCTTTATATGCCCAGTCGAGCGAATGCCCCGCAATTTGAATGCCCCCAGTTCAACTCTGAGTTTAGGGGTCGACTCAACCCATCATCCCTCCGGGGTTGAAAAATAAGTATACATTTTTGTGAGAATCAACAGCGGTCGTATTACATAGAGACTCGTCCACACCATAGGAGTATGGAAAGTATATTCCTAGCTCAGAACTGTTCTCTTTTGAGCAGAACATCACTTTGACGATTTGAATGTGCCCACTGTAAACCCAATCAACTCACATGTCGTGTAACCTGGTTGGTAATATTTTACATTCTCTGACTTACATAGCACCATGCAAAGTTCAAATGATGTGCACTATGTGTGAGTTGTTCGTGTGTGTGTCTTTGTACTTGATCAGGGTTGTGAACGTCAGAACTGGGGAGACAAAAGCAACTGGGAGCGGTCCTGGCAACATCACTTCCTCGTGTGTGGCGTAGCAGCCTTCATAGATGTTGTAATAAGGCAGAACTTGCTCCCACAGCCTGTGAGCTTGTGTGTGCTATGGGATCTGTCTAAGCCCTCGGTCAATGCAAAGAATGGTGTCTTTTGTGTGTTGGCGTGCATATGTTGTACACAGTACTTGTGTGCGCTGTTAAAAGCAAAACAACTACTGTACCGCATTGTGCTGTCACAATTTGCCAAGAGGACCCACTCCATTCCACGAATGGGTGCGAATCCACGCCCGACTTTCCTCCGTCGCCACCCCCCTCCACCACAGTGATGTTCACTCAGAGGAGCATGTGTTTTATTTACAGAACTTGGTACTTTCAGATTCAGGGATATCTGGAAGTGAAAGCAAGGCAATGCTGTGTGTGGTTTAATTAAAAGTGAAACTGGTGGCATCAGGAGGCTCAGAATGTTGTTGGCAGTTGAGTCGGTTACAAATTCCGTCCCAGGGTTTTATAGACTTGGATAATAAGTGTGTAGGTGGACTCAATGAGTGACTGATATCATTGGAATGTGCCGGCCTTGACTTCTCAAATAGAGACCCATATATCCACATAGAGACCAGAGACTCACACAGGCACCTGTAGACTCACATGGAGACCCATGGGTAGCTGGACAGTTCTTGCAGTGGCTTCTTACACCACACAAAGACCCAGAGACTGCATCGCTGGATGACGTACTCCTCAAGCCGCCGCTAACGCAGCCTCTCACAATCTTGTGATGCAACAATCCATCTAACACCTGCACATGCATTTATTTAATCAGTCCATCTGGGTGTGTGGACCCTATTGGACACATTCCATTCCTTGGCTGCCACTTTGTCGCAATTCCTTACCATCATCCACCATCCCTTCTAGCCTTCACGCACCCTGTCCAAGCACACTTTCTTAATCATTTGGAAAATGTCATTAACCTGCATATGTTCTCTATGCCATGTATGCCTCGTCATGCCACTCACAGTCATTCCAAGCATGCGCCTCTCCAAGTCGAAATGGACACTTAATTCTTTTTTTTCACAAGACTCTGTTTCTGGACCATCTGGCATAGCAGGTATTAAATCTACTGAGGTGCACTACCTGATAATTGAAAATGAGGGGCAGACTTTTTTGTCTCTTCAAACTGGAGACACGGGCCCCCACTGAGCATTCAGGTGGTTTACGATACTCACGGTGATTCAGCTTCATCGCTCACGTTTCACATTATTTCCCCGTGAAATCAAGTTTTGTTTAAATCGTGAAGCCCAAGCAGCTTGAAGATTTAATTCAGCTGTTCGTACCCCTCCCTCCTTCCTTCACTGTCTTGAGAGACTGTGGTATGTATGCTTTTGACAGTAGAGTGGCACAATGGTAACACAACAGCAAGGGTCGCGGTTCGATTCCCAATTCGGGCGCATTTTTGCGTGGAGTTTGTTTTATCCCTCTGCTGAATGGGTTTCCTCATATAGCTAAAAACACACACAATGTAACTGGTGTTGGCCAAAACATCTCAATGTTGCAAAATTACCTGCAATTTACTGAAATGGGTTTACACAAAGCAGTAGCATCATTGCTCCTTGTGCAAAAACTTGGCGGAACCCTCCTGAAAGTGTATTGCGACTCAGTGAGGCTTTTCTGGATTAACAAGGATAATATATTAAGTAAATCCAATTTCTAGTGCGGTGTGATGTAACATCCAAAATTCGGCCTGGTGCCAAATGTGGTCAGAATGTTTGATTCACATGTTAGATGGTTGTGAGTCAGCAGTGTGGTACCATCATAGCAATATGGCTTAGAGTTGTGAACAGATGAGCACCACCTCAATGCTCATTTGAGCAGGAAATCTTTGATACTTTCCAGCCAGTGTGCTTATGAACCGTTTGCCAGTGGGCATTGTCCCAGGCACACCGGACTCTGTTCATTATTGATTATGAGAGTGAACTTGACCAAACAAGAAGCAGCATGTATATTTAAACGTGTTGCTGAATATTACAAATTATGAATGCAACTGGGTTTTACTTGGACGTCAAGATTTAAAAGTAGCAGTGATACCTCGAAGTGTTGCACATTGGCAATGTTCTCAGACTAACAGTCATGCCAGTTGAGATTTGTACAGTGTCGCTATTGTTGTGCCGATTGTGACTTTGGACATGACGGCGTTAGTTGAAGTCAAAACCGGTTCAGGGTTGGCCTTGTTGTTTAGTTTAAACATTGCTGAAAACATTGGCCCGTGGTGTCCCATTGGTAGGTGGATTTGAATGTCATTTGCTTACTTTACACTGGTGGTAAAACAAATGTCAAGCCCGTTTGATATTTGTAATTTTGCCACTTATCGTGAGGTCCAGCCCCATGTCTCTGTACCAGAGGGGTGGTGATAAACGATGCTAGCGAGCAGAGGCCAGAAGCTGCTAATTAAAATTCAGCGGCGGATGGTAACGGCCTCAAACCGTCAGGTTTCACTTTCATTGCGTGGGCAGTGTCAGACAGAATCGTTTAAAATATAAAATTTGCAGCGATGCGGCTCGCCTCCACATTCTCCCATCAGTGAATTCGGCCATTTAAACTTGGCTGCGCTACTGCGTTTAGTATTATTGTTTTTATTGTTAACTATTATCATTTTTACCTCTGGTCAATATTTGGCCACTTGTTGTCTCCTCTGATATAAAATCGGGGGCCCGAGCGGCCTCCTGGCTGAATTGTTTACGAGGAAAGCGCTTTCACTGAATGCGTGCGTAGTTCATAAGAGACCCTTACCAAACCCTAACCCTCACACGCTATTTCTCGCGCACCTCTGCATGCAGCCACGCCTGTGCTGTACGAATGCCTCCCTTCCAACACCCAAACCTGTTCTCTCAAACCCCCTCCGCTCCTCCAGACGGTAGTGGGTTTCAAATCTGAATTCACAAACAGCCGCGCCCCACACATCGCTTCACAGAGCTGGACAATGCACCCACAGAGCTGGACAATGCGCCCCAATGTGCTTGAAACCAGTGTGTGCACATTTAAATATATTTGACATATTTGCCTTCACATTCATTGCTTGCCCCTAATGGGCTTGTGAAGTATTTACAGCTCATAATACAGGTTTTTTTCGGTTAGATCGTGTAAATATATAAATTAAACCCACCACCACATGCCAATTCGTTACTAGTACAGCACACCAGTGTTTTGGAGAGCAAAGCCACAACATTTACAATCTGAGTACGACGTTTCGCCAGTAATTACAACTAGCTTCATCAGGCGACAGCCAGATTTATGGAGAAATCCTCCTGTTTCGTTTCTTAAATCCGTCTGTCGCCTGATGAAGCTGGTTGTAATTACTGGCGAAATGTCGTTCTCAGATTGTAAATGTTGTGGCTTGGCTTTCCAACACACTGGTGTGCTGTACTAGTGACGAATTGGCATGTTCTGTTAACGTGACAAACCTTACTAATTGGCTGTGTCGGGTGGTGGCGGGTTTAACGACATGTTTATATTTAAGCGATCTAACCCAACAAACCTGTATTATGAATATTGGTCGCGAAAGCCTACGCGTTAAACTATGTAAAGCTCGTTTTCTTTTGTAATTATGTTTTAAAGCTGGACTAGCTGCGAGCTCGTGACTTTGAAGATGCGGGTTTCAATCCTGGTGAGCATCGACTTGAGCCCACGTTGCGACCTCGCCAGGTGCGGTTACAACACTCGGTGAGGAATCGGCAGTGGTTACCCTGTTGAGAGACAGTGGTGAGGCAAATGTGGAGTTCCACCACTGGTTTGTGACTGCCAATGGAGATAAGCACCGTCTTGTGCTTTTGAAATAAAAGAAATTGCATCGTGGAGAATGTAAGTCGCAAAATACGCAACAGAAAGGGCCCTTGTCTATAATCATCTGGCAGTTCAGCAGCATTGGTGTGAGCAAACCTGGCTGCTGATGAGACGCTGTGTATCGAAATCAGTCCAACGTCTTGCTTGCGTTTGAACCAATGCTGCTGAAATAGTGCACGCCTCAAAGGCCGTATGGCCGAAGGGATATGTATAACATGTTTTGTTTTTAATGTGGAGATACGGATAAAGGAAAGAGGCGAATTGTCTTCTTATTTAATTTAACTTGGACCTATATAAGGGTGTGTTTTGGCAGATTGTTATATTTATGTTTAAACTGCTGTGAAGACCCGAAATGAAAAGCGACTAAAAGTGTAAAAGGCTCTATTGCAATGGGACGGGGGGGGGGGGCAGTACTGACAAACCAAATGCCAATACCAAAAACTCAACACACAATGGAGTCAATAACAACGTGGACTTCAAAGGAAAACATGTTATTGGCGTAATGTTGGGCAATGGCCCACCTTTCCAGCACATGTGCTGTGCAGAAGGGAGTGTATTTGAAAAACGTGTTGGGTTTTTGTGATTTGCTTGTGCTCCACTGCCAATGCAGTTTCACCAAATAATGCAACCAAATGCTCTCGCTACCCTTATCTGTCGGTGAGCAGTTAGCCACCAGCACTAGCCCTCCACTGACATTAACCCTGACCCCAATCGTGACCAACTAGCCAACGACAAGTTCTATCCCTGCATTAACCCCCATTACGGGGCCCTTTTTCATATTTTGTTAACTTTTCATGGTTCGTTTTCACGGCAAGGTGGGGCGGCGTGGCTGATTGTAAAGCTTCGTGTGGAAGCCCAAAATGTGATGTTCATATTCACATTTTGGGTACAGCTTGTGAAATAGCTCGCTGATTTGCGACTATGCTGTGTACATCGGAATAGAACCGAATAATGTATATGTACATATTACTGTAAGTACTGTACGTCACAGTTTTATACAAAGGAATGTTGTATTGCAGCTCTGTAAGTAAAACAAAATGTGTTATTTCCTGATGCCTGCCCTCTACGTTTCTCGTGGTTTTACATACACACGGATACATGCACATTGGTTCGCTGTATTTTTAAAAAATGGTTGATCACAGGCCCAAAGGCTCAACACGTCAACTGGCACTGAAATACAAACAACATGACATGTAGGTTTGTTTTGATGTCAAGTGGTGGAGGTCTCAACGACAAAGGTTTAGTCTAAATTACGTGGCCAAACCCAAAACTCTGTTGTGAGTCAGCAATTTAAATGTAATAGATCAGAGTATAACACGTTTCCTGAATTGAGCAAGGTAATTATACGAGCTTGGGAAAGGAGGCGATGGGAGGGAATTCCAAAGTGGATCAGTGCACGGGAAGAAGCAGAAAGAGAAGCGCTGTGACCTGCAGTGTGGTGAGTGCGAGAGTTGGTGGTTGGGTCAGTGAGTGCAAGGAACTTGCATACTCTTACCTATTACAATTTTGATTAGTGCTGTTTGCTGCTGGTCACTTGATATTTTGGGCCAATCGACAACTGCTTAGCAACTGTGGTTTAAACAAACAAAGCTGGGACTGATCAACAAACCCTGCTGTGTTGCCTGGCATTCTAGGCAATAGCTGCCTGTGGACCCTGTGGGGTGTCTGTTATTCCTGTGCCGTGCTAGTAACCGGGTATGTTTGGAAACGCCGCGTGGCTCAGTTAGCGCCTGTGGTTTAAGCCACAGCCACTGAGTCACCTTGGTGACTGGCGGTGGAGTGGAGTGGCCGGGGAGTTGTGGACTGATGGTCCCATGTTCATAATGTTACCCTTCATTTTCGCAAAAAATCCACAGAATGTAACTGATATTGGCCAAGCATCCCAATGCGAATAATTCACCTGGAAATTACTCAATTGGGATTAGGTACAGCAGCAGCATAGCCCCTCTACTGCAAAAAAACCCTGAAAAGTTGTCTTTAAACTGAGACTTTGCTGGGTAAGCAAGCACAATAATACCAATGCATTTACCCAGGATAACTTTACAGTCTCAATGTTCTTTCTCAGGAGGGTCTTCCAATTGAACATGTGACAAGTTTCATGAATGGGTGTTTGGTGGTGGATGAAAATGGCAGCACTCAGAAAATAACAAGGCGTGACCACTTGAAGTGCTAGCCAATTTGAATCGATAATCTGTTTCTGTACTGATACCTATTACCTGCCTAATTTCTAAAGGGAAGCTTAGGGGTAGGATACGTTTAGCAGTGAACAATACCCTTCGTTTATCGTTTTAATGGAGCTGCTGTGGTATAATGTTCATCACACTGGACTTGCAATCTAGAGGTCGCCAGTTCAACTACAATTTTCGGTTTAACCCCATATTCAGGTATAACTCCATATTCCGGTTTAACTTAGAATTCCCCCAACCCTCAAACCCAAACTCTTATCATGGAAAATATGGTAAAAAAAAATTCGAAAAGACAAATATCCGGTGACACATCTTTCCGGTAAGGGTAATCTTTATCAGTGTCTGAGTCTGCTGTGGGAATTGCCTGCAATTTGTTTATCAGGCAAACGAATCGGCATAGAAAGTATGCTGATAGGGCAATGTGACGATGCAAGTTATTATTTTGCGTCGTATATAGTACAGTTTTGTGTTTAACTAGGACCCACATCTAACAGAGAGGGTCCTTGTCTGTGTAATGTAGGAACTTGGCGGGAGACGACCTTACGGGTAGCACACTCTTTTATTAACACCAACTTATATTACACGGGTGGCTAACTCCAGCCTTAACCCACAGGGTTCCCCCGGCTACACCCACACGGGCTCTTACGCCCCGTAGCCTCTCGGAACACACCCAGCCGGGGTGTCCGTCTCGACTCTGGGTCCCACAGTCTCGGTCCACAGGGACGCCAGACCACGGGTCCCACAGTCTCGCCTCCGAGCCACACAGGGCCCCGGCCCTCACAAGGACAGCGGGACTAGGGGTCTCAGGGCCTACCTCTGAACTCCGTCTTCGGTCTTTGACTGGTTAACAACTCCCCGAGTGCTCCCGCGCGTCCCCCTTTATAGTCCTTCATGCGGACGTCGCTGAGAGCACCCACCCCAGTTGACCAATCACTGCGCGCTGCCCACGATCCTCTTTCCCACCTTGTGTCAGCGCGCACAACCACGCACCCCGCGCCGCCCCGTAATCTCTCACTCCCGGCGCGCGCGTCAACACCACGCCTACATCGCGTGCCCAACCACGCACCCCGCGCCGCCCCGTGATCTCTCACTGCGGGCGCGCGTCCGCACCACCACTACATCTGTAAGCAAGCCTGACCGCTGATGATACACTGAATGTGAAAACTGAATGATGCTGAAAAAATAATTCGTATAAGGCCGTGTGTCCAATGATTGGGTGAGTAAATATAATACGTATGCATTTTATTGTGAGATACAGATATGGGAAGGAGGCGTATTGTCTGCTTATTAATCGTGTCAACATTATGTCATAGTTTACTGTTTTTATTTGTCTCGCCATTAAATGCCCTTCATGTGTCTGTGGACGACACACACGCTGGCATCTGCATGTGGCCAGATGCACTTCTCCGGCTGCCTGGCCCAGGAAGGGACAATGGGCACAGGATGCTCGTGACATGTATTATGATGGCATCTTGAGTCAGGTAAACAAAATGGGTGAGCCGCTTAATTTAACCATGATGCAAAGCGTGCAAGATCAAGGCATATACTGTATGGCTAAAAAAAAACCTTGCTCTTGGCGTAGCATAGGCCACCCACTCATTTCTACCCTGTTGTGCTTATCTCAACAGATATGTCCAATGTTTGAAACACTCTCATGCATGCCTACAGCTGAGCAGTGCTATTGTTGCACAGAATTATAATATCAGAGATAGGACATAAGTAAAAAGCAATTCTGAACGATTAGGTGCCAAATCATTCATGCCTTAGGTCAACGTAATTTCTAGCTGGAATGAGCATTAAGGCAGTCCTCGTCGCCGATTTCCAGCCCTGAGCCAGTGGTGGACATTCCATATACATGTAGGGCTGTTACAGAGAGCCCGTTATGCATGGCAGCCTATGGTAAACAAACACAGTAGGCGGGGCTACATGTGTGCACGAGCAGGTGCCCTCTGCGACGTCCGCGCCAGACACCCTGGGGGGTCGATTCGGTCATTATGATCCCCCGGGGCCCCACCCCTCGGGGAGGGGTTGGGTATAAAAGGGGAATGTATCGAGGGGCTCGGGAGTGTTGTGTTAGCTAAGAAGAGGAGACGGAAGACGTCCTAGATAGAGCCCTGGTCTCCCCCTGACACGCCGTCCTTATCAGGACCGCGCAGGCTCGAGCCAGTGGCGTGGTACCAGAGCCAGAGCCAGTGCTGGTCTGGACTCTGGGTACCGGGCCCGACTGACCAGTGTCGGGCCAAGATAGCCTCCCCTAGCCCATTAGAGGAGGACTCAGAGGCAGGCTAGGGTTAGCCTAGAGGTGTGTCCTCAGATAGACGGGTGAGGGGGCCGATACCCCCTCAGTGTGTATGTCACAACGTGTGGTGTTAAATAAACAAGTGTGCCTCCAACTCCGGTGTGAACGAGTCATAAGCGTTACTACATCTGGCGTCAGAAGTGAAACAAAGTACGAACATGGATACACGCCGGACGACTCGAGTCGGAGTACCAGGAGCGGAGGACACCGCTGCAGTTGGAGAGCCCGAGACGGCTGAAGATGCCATCGAGCAGCCGGGGCTGGGTGCATCCACGCCACAGCAGCTGGAGGAAGGGGAGCCGTCGACGGAGGGGCTGAGGCAGGCGCACGCGAAGCTGGCCGAGCTGCTGTACGCCGCAGCCGCCATGCTCGATAACATCACACGGCTGGGGGCTGCGGGACCGCCACGAGGCGACAGCAGCCAACGACCACAGCGCCTTCCCGCCATTTCAACGGAGCAACATTTTGAAACTCCCGCCATCGCCGCAGCTGCTGTTGAGGGCGTGGCCGCTCTAAGCATCGCGTCCAACGGCGGGAGTACAGTACCTGCCGCGTCACCACGGGTGCGACCGGCGATGCCATCGCTGCTTCGGGCCGACGCTGAGTCGAGTGAGGGAGACGAGGGAGCGCGATCGTCCTCTGCAGCCGCTGCCTTACATCAGCGACTGCCGCCACTCAAAGAATTTGTGGGCGAGGAGGGCGACTGGGGCGGCTTCCAGCGGCGCTTCCTCGCTCACCAGGAGATGGCACAGTGGACAGACGCCGAGGCTCTCCGAGCACTGCCAGCACTCCTCGACAGCGACGCCCTCGCCACACTAACATCGGCAACGAAGGAGAGGCGTTCCACGCTGCGGGAGGCGATGCAAGTGCTGTCCGCTGTGTATGGGCCACCATCGGACTGTCGTCAACTCTTTTACGATCGCCAGCGGGGGACGAAGGAGTCGCCCCTGGCGTACCGTACAAGCCTCCTGGCGCTGGCAAAGGAAGCCTTTCCACGAATGGACGACGAGGGGATCGACGCCATGGTGACAGAAAAGATACTTTTGCTGGCGGACGACTTAGACATCGTCATTGTCGCACAGGACGATGCAGAAATGTGCTCCCTCCAAGCGGCCCGTCTCCTCCACGCAAACCTGTCCTCTCAACGACGGAAGGCCAGCAAGGCGGCGAGTGGGCGCGCCGTCGCTGCGGCCACCCTCCCGGCGGAAGAGGTTTGCGCCATCAACCATCGACGGCAGCACGGAGCGGGAGCGCGGGGGGACCGGGCCGGTTCAAGCCATCTACAACGTCCATCGTCGCCACCAGCGCTTCCACGCTGCTACAACTGCGGCATCCGGGGCCACGTCGCCTCGGGGTGCCGCTCTCCTCGGCAGCGCGGGACGACACCTCAACGGGACGCCGGCCCTCGTCACAAGCTCCACCATCATAATCCGGCGAGTCGCGGCACCCCTCACGTTTGGCCCACGCACACGCCCGTCGCACACTTAAACACCGCAGCGAAGGGGGGGCCAATATCGCGTACCATGGCACCAACACGCACCGCTCTGGGTACTCACATTGAACCCAGCCAGTGGTCCGTGTTGGCCCATCGGGTTGTAGCCGCGTCGTCGGGGTCGTCGGCCGTTGTGGGTCACATCGATGGGGTGGAGGTTCGCATCTTGGTCGATACAGGAGCATCGGCGACCATTATTTCGGAGTTGATTTATAACATTCTCCCTGCCCAGAGCCGTCCTTTGATGCCTGTTAATGTGCCATTCTTTGCTGCTAACGGGGGTTCACTTGGCATCATCGGACAAATTCGAGCCCAAATTTGTGTCGGGGATATTAAATTATCTGGGCCGATTTTTGTTTCCTCCTCGCTGGCGGTTCCGTGCCTGCTGGGGACGGATTTCCTGGCCAAAATGCCGATTAGGATATTAATCGACCAGGGATGCATTGAGCTCCCATCGGGCCGACGCATGGCGTTTTTGCCATCCCCCGCTACGAGCCGGACGGCGTTCGCGACGGTGCCGGCGTTCGTAGATAGAACGGTGCGCGTTCCTCCGGGGGCGCAAATGTTAATTCCTTTGAGACTTCGGCGGCCCTTCGCTAAGGGCATTGGGGCTCAAGGGGTTTTGCTGGGACCGTCTAGGGCCGGGGTCAGTGGACCTAATTTACTCCCGGCCCAGACCATAGTGAGAGGGGATGGAGAACCCTTCATCGCGGTCCTCAATGTGGGCTCGCAGACGGTGGTGGTCCCACAGGGGACCGTGCTTGCTCACGCAACGCCGGTGCCCTGTGAGGAACCCGTCGCGAGTCATGTCGGCGCTGCCCCTGCACCGCGACCACATTCAGACAGCGATGAAGGGTGGCTCGAGGCGCTTTGCGCGGGATCGACGGACCTGTCAAATTTAGAGCGCCAACGTCTTAAGACACTACTGAGGGAATTTTCCGACGTTTTCAGTCGGGATAAATACGATTTGGGCTGCACTCATCTGCTGCGTCACCATATTGATACGGGTGACAGCGCGCCAATACGCCAAAATCCTTTTCGGTTGAGTCCCGCCGAAAAGGACCATGTCAAATCGGCTGTTGATGACATGCTAGCCGCCGACATAATTTCTCCCTCCAACAGCCCTTGGGGAGCGCCGATCGTCCTGGTTAAGAAGCAGGACGGTTCGTTGCGGTTTTGCGTTGACTTTCGGCGCCTTAATAAAATTACGGTTGCCGACGCATACCCGCTCCCACGGATGGACGAATCGCTTGACGCCTTGGCGGGAGCGCGATTCTTCTCCACATTGGACTTACTTTCGGGATTCTGGCAGCTTCCTCTGGACGATGATTCAAAGCCTAAAACTGCTTTCCGTACTCCGCACGGCCTGTTTCAATTCAACCGGTTGCCGATGGGCTTACACTCAGCGCCGGCAACTTTCCAGCGGTTGATGGAATTGGTTTTGGCTGGATTGCAATGGGAGTCGTGCCTGATTTATTTGGATGACGTCATTGTCTTTGGCAAAACTTTTGAGGAACATCTCCAGAGGTTGCGGGCGGTTTTCCTAAAGATGCGGGCTGCTAATTTGAAATTTAAGCCCCAAAAATGCCATTTGTTACGCGAGTCGGTGCGTTATTTGGGGCACATCGTGGGGCGCTCAGGTATTTCTACCGATCCCGCCAAAACGCAGTGTGTAAGCTCCTGGCCGACTCCCACCTCAGTGGGAGAGGTTAGGAGTTTTATTGGGTTTGCGTCGTATTATAGACGCTTCGTCGCTAATTTTGCGACTATCGCCAAACCCCTACATGCTTTAACATCTAAAGGGGTTCGGTTTTGCTGGGGTCAGGAGGAGGAGGCTGCTTTTTGCTCCCTTCGGGATGCTTTGGTAAACGCTCCTCCCCTGATTTACCCTGATTTTTCAAAACCGTTCTTGCTCGACACCGATGCGAGCAACACGGGTATTGGGGGCGTGCTCTCCCAGGTGGTTGACGGCGTGGAACATGTGGTTGCGTACGGCAGTCGGGTGTTGTCTCCAGCGGAGCAACGGTATTGTGTCACCCGTAGGGAACTGTTGGCAATTGTCCATTTCGTCCAACAGTATCGCCCATATCTGTACGGTCGGCATTTCACCGTCCGCACAGATCATGCGGCACTGCAGTACGCCCTGAGGGTTCAACAGCCATCGGGACAATTGTCCCGATGGTTGGAGGTCCTCCAGGATTACGATTTCCAAACCACATACCGTAAGGGCGTTCGCCACACCAACGCGGACGCTCTGTCACGCTTGCCAACCACCTCCGAGTGTGCATGCCTCCTGGGGTCTGGACGTTGCAGGCCTCCAGGGGACACATCGGTACCTGTCTTGGCGGCCGCCAACGACGACGATGCAATGGTTCCTAATTCGATCGAACAACAGGGCAAAGATTCCCTGTTGGGGTTGCCCGTCATTGAATGGGGGCGCCTCCAGATGGAGGATGTCTCCCTCCTCGGGTGGCGACGTCGCGTTGGCAGTGCGGCGGGGAGAAAAAGAGGTGGTTCCGACGCATGGGAAATGTGCCAAGGTCTGCTAATGCATTGGGACGGGAAGTCACGTCGACATCGGCTGGTTGTCCCTACTGGGTTGCGGGGTAGGGTGGTATGGGCCGCTCATGAGCGCCTCCTACACCTGGGGACCCAAAAGACTCTCGCCTTGCTGCAACTTGATTTTTACTGGCCTGGCATGACGAGGGATGTGGGGGATTTGTTGGGATCGTGCCCTCAATGTGCACAACGCAAACCGCCGGCACGGGAGTCTAACCCGCCCTTGCAATCGATCAAAGTGTCCAGGATAAACGAGCTGGTCGCTCTGGACATTTTGGGACCATTCCCCGCCACCCCCAGAGGGAATAGATATTTGTTGACGGGTGTCGAGTATTTTACACGCTGGCCTATGGCCTGGCCTTTGGCCAACCAGTCGGCAGCAGCCATCGTGGAGGCCTTTGTTCAGGGTTATGTCCTGGACAAAGGTGCTCCGGAGAGGCTGCTGACCGACCAGGGCAGAAATTTTTCCGGTAAACTACTCAGACAAGTCTGCGATCTCCTGGGCACAAAGAAAATTCGGACCTCCCCATATCACCCACAAACTGACGGGATGGTCGAACGTTTGCATCGCACCATCTCGTCCATGTTATCACAACAAGTTTCGGACTCGCAAACGGATTGGGACCTACAAATTCAGGGGGTCTTGGCGGCGTACCGGATGGCACCCCATGCGGCTACGGGGTTTTCTCCCTTTTACCTCATGTACGGCCGAGAACCAGACCCGCCTGTTCGTGCCCAGTTGCGGATCCCCGTGCCGCAGGGAAAAACTAATCTGGCTGACCACGTTAAATTTAATCTGGACAAATTGACCGAGGCACGGGATGCTGCAATGCAAAACTCTGACCTCCGTCAGAAGGCAAATGAGCGCCTCAGATTGAGTCGAGCGCACATGCTGCAGTGGAAGCCGGGGGACAAGGCATGGTTGCACTGCCCCCAGGTGCCACTGGCAACCTCCTCTAAACTTGTGCGGCCGTGGCGGGGCCCTGTGGAAGTGGTGGAGGTGTTACGTCCGCAGTGCGTGCGCATCAAGTGGGGGAAGCGGCGATGGTTCGTGCACCCCTCCAGATTAAAACCCTTCGCTGCGGTACACAACCCCACTTCACACGCGCGTGGCCAAACGTGTGGGGGGTCGGCCGACTTGCTGGGTCCGTCTCTGTCGCTCTCACCTAATGCCTTGCCGGCTGTGCCACCTTCAGGGGCATCAGGAGTGACGGGCTCACGCCCGATCACCCCTCCTGCGGATACCGAGGGTCACGCGGAGTCAGAGGAATGCTCACCTCAAGACGGACAGTCGCCACCTGATGGTCCGCCACGCGGGGTTACCCCGTGTGAGGGGCCCGCTGCAAGGACGCGCGCTAAAATGCGCAAACTGTTGTGAGGCCGGAAAATGTGTACATAGCTGTTGTGTTTATTGGCTGTTGTGTGGATGGTGTGTTTCCCGCTCCTCGGATGTACATATGTTGGGTTCACCGTTTGTTGTGTGTGCGGGGTGGGTTCCCTGCTGGTTGTATATAAGCTGTTTTTTTTACGGAATTCGTATTTATTCGGGGGGGTGCGACGGGTTGTTTCTCATCTTGTTGTTGTGTCTTGTTCTGGTTCCTGTTATGGTTCAAAAATAGTGAGGCACACGTCAGGGGGTGAAGGCACCTTTATTGTAAAATTTTGAATGTTGGCAGCCGGGACGGCTGCATGCTATGTGGGGGGGAGTGATGTAGGGCTGTTACAGAGAGCCCGTTATGCATGGCAGCCTATGGTAAACAAACACAGTAGGCGGGGCTACATGTGTGCACGAGCAGGTGCCCTCTGCGACGTCCGCGCCAGACACCCTGGGGGGTCGATTCGGTCATTATGATCCCCCGGGGCCCCACCCCTCGGGGAGGGGTTGGGTATAAAAGGGGAATGTATCGAGGGGCTCGGGAGTGTTGTGTTAGCTAAGAAGAGGAGACGGAAGACGTCCTAGATAGAGCCCTGGTCTCCCCCTGACACGCCGTCCTTATCAGGACCGCGCAGGCTCGAGCCAGTGGCGTGGTACCAGAGCCAGAGCCAGTGCTGGTCTGGACTCTGGGTACCGGGCCCGACTGACCAGTGTCGGGCCAAGATAGCCTCCCCTAGCCCATTAGAGGAGGACTCAGAGGCAGGCTAGGGTTAGCCTAGAGGTGTGTCCTCAGATAGACGGGTGAGGGGGCCGATACCCCCTCAGTGTGTATGTCACAACGTGTGGTGTTAAATAAACAAGTGTGCCTCCAACTCCGGTGTGAACGAGTCATAAGCGTTACTACATACATATGGTGAGAACGGGTATATCCATAGGTCACTCACTGTAGCCTTCCCCACAAAGTGGTACAAATTTTTATCATTCTCTGAGTGAAGATAGGCTGAGCCAACCAGCAGCCAGGATACGAACTTACAACCTTCCAATTGTTAGCTGCTCACTCTAAATGTTGAGCCACCCGGCTGTGACGTCACAAGACTGTGAGGGATGGGGTGAGTGTGGCAAGGCTTTCATACAGCAATGGATAGAGGATGACTCATGGTGATATCAGTTTCACTTAAGTGAAACGAGTATTCAGAGTTTGAAGAATATAATTGTAAAGGCATTTACGAGGTAAAACAATTGGCTGAATAATAATTTTAAGCCCATTTAATTACTCTGCGCCATATTCCCGAGACAGTGTCACGAGGCCACGGCCTGTGGCGTTGCTCACGTGGAGAGGCACTTGTGGTGACTTTCGCTCTAAAATGTGATAGCTACTTGTAGTGCACAAGCGTGACTGCTGGTGAGAGGGGTAGATAAATGAAGGAAGCGGACTGCTTTTCTCCACAACAACGCTATAAAAATTATTTTGTGCAACCAAATCGCTCTCAGAATCGTTCAACTCAATCACCCGCTTACATAATAGCATGCATGAGGACGTCTCTGCAAGCAGAGACGTCCATATGCACGCTTTTCTTGGTCGCATGCAACTGCTCAGTCAGTGTCTGTGTTCTGGTGACAGGAACTGATTAGCACTAAGATCTGGTACCCGTTTTTGTATTTAATTTTGTCGCAGTACACTGCATAGTTTTGAAAGTGGACCTCTATTGATTGATTGAGAAACGTGTCCGAGTTTGTATGGGGGGGAAAGGTGTCAGCCCCAGCAGGACCCTCCTCACAATAACCCGACCTCACCGCCTCATGAACCGTGCGGAGGCGGTTGATGTACGGTTGGCACCTGGGATGGCGCTGTGAGTGAGGTGGGCACGCAGTGGGAGCCCTGGGGGGACTCGCCCCTTCCCCACCGTGTCGCTCTTGCATTGTGTGTCATCAATATCCTGTTGCATTGGCTCAACTCGGCCGTTGGAGCATTGTGCTCCGCGTTCACGAACCCTTTCGAATGCAGCACTCCGTAAGCTTGTCAGGAAGCACCTGTCTTTTTAATGAACATGCTCGGGTACATTTAACAAATATATCCAATGCTTTTCAAGCCACAGGCTTAAGGAAGCAAGCATTTAAAAAGGTAGTGGCCAGTTGGAGGGATGTTTGTGCCTTGGTGTTTTTCCTCACACTTTCCACGTAAGGTGTTTTATGCATCTTTGAATGTAATATTTTTTTACGTTAATATTTCACCTGAAAAATCGCTTGAGACGGAACATCTCGTTTGTAAGGGTGACCAGGGTGTCGATTGACACATGCGTTGCAAACACAAATACAAACATCCCCCCATATAACCTTTTCGGCCTATTAAGGCTGACATGGCACACAAGGGAATGGGTGGGGAGCACCACGCTCCGCCGCCTTTGTATCCCCAGGACTGATGTTTACACCGCACCAGGTACTCATTTAAGGATGAGTCGACCTAGAGGCCTAAGCCCGGTTAAAATATTCGACAGTGGAAATCAAACTCGGGTTGCCGAGTTCGTAGCGCAGTGCACGAAACACTGTGACACCGCTCCCCACATATAACTACGCAAAAACATACACTCATATACAACAACTGACATTCGCCACTAAGTGATGGTGACGTCACAACAGTGTTTGTGCCAGGCTAGGTGCACTTTGAGGCCAGTGTTGAAGCCTCGCTGGCAGGAGGTCACGAAAAAGACACAGGTGTCATGGGTTGCTGATGTAACTAACAGATGCGCCATTAAACCCAGGATGGATCGCAGGCAGGCCAGCCTGAATGTTTCAAACTGGCACAGATGTTCCATCAGAGGGGTCCAGGTTTCGCAAGCATAAATAAGGATGGGCATAACTGTGGTCGAGAAGACCCGGAGCTTCGTGTGGAGTCACAGGCCAAGTTAGTTTCCACAAAGTGTTACACAGCCGATAAAAATATAACGCCGCTCTACTGAGACCTCTGCTGCCAAACCAGAACTATTCATAAGCACACTGCCCAGGTATATGAACTCATCAACTCTCACTACAACTGCCCCATCACTCATGGGGAGTGCAGTGTTTGATAACACATAATACCCAGGCAGGTGCTTTGTTTGAGTTGGCCTGATGCTAAGCCCCATCCCTCAGGGGCATGTTCCAGGTTCAGCAGCAGAATATACAATTCCTTGTCAGAGTGAGCAGCAATTACCAGGTCATCAGCATGCATAAGGGTGCCACGGTTGCAATATGTTAACTCCCTGGCCTGGTATTCAGGAGGTCGTTTGTTCGATCCTAACCCTAACGTATGTATATTTGGAGTTTGCGTATCTCTCTCCCCGTGGTCCCGTGGATTTTCTCCAGGTCTTCAGATTTTCTCTCCATATTTATAAACACGCGTTTATAGTATTTGGCTGCTATAATTTCCAGGTAATAAGCCACTTCGTTCAGCGATAATTTATGGCCAGGTTGCTTCTGACAAACAGCTATTTCACTCAGTGGGCCTTACTTGGTAAAATAAAAAATTGGTTTAAAAACATGGTTAACCAACAGGGGGCATTCCTTGATCGCATCCGGGCATCAATCAGAATCACATTTACACTCAATCACATACAGATGGACCTAGTTCATCACAAACACATACACGTATACACTTACACATATATACTCATGCATACACTAACATACAAATACACTCACATAAACACACATGTGGTGAGTTAAACTGAGTCGCAGACGTACACTTGAAGGCAACATATGTATTTAACACCAACACACGGGGTAACTGTCCCTTAGCATAATAACAACATATGGTGGTGACCACCAGGCTAACTACACTAATTACAATGTAACTGCTATAACGGACTGGACCGCAGCTCGCGTCCAGGTCCACGTGTTGGAGACTCGGTAGAACATAGGACGTAGACGAAGGTTTCTTCAAGATGAACAACAACGCCGGCCCCTCTGGGGGACCCAGCTTATATCCTCTGTGGCGTGGCTGGCTCCGCCCTTGGCCACGACCACCTTCCAGAACCCTCGAGCAGGATCTGGACCCCGACCACGTGACCACCCCTAGCCCCCCACTTGGGGCCCCTTTGTAGACTTAACCGGTCACGTGTCCTCTCGGGTCAACCGGAGTGCCATGGCCTCTAGTAACCCCAGCACACCCACACCCTATCCTGTAGGGCTGGCACTGCACGCCGAGCGTGATGCCATCCAGCGCTATCACTCAGCGCTGACCGAGCCCCTCTAGGGCCGGTACTGCACGCACCCACACCATTGTGGTGTCCGCGATGTCGTTACATAACTAACAACAGAGGTATCCACGGTCGCGACGTCTCCACATTGCTTTTACCTCCCCCTTCACTCACACGCTCTCTGGGTATGTATGTGCGGGGTGAAGGGGAATACCAGTGTCATCTGAACTGCCATGGAATGGGGGAGTTACTCATCTGGCTACATTACTGCTCTGGCTAAGGAGGCATCAAAGAAGATTGGTTTTCTTTTCTTTGCCTATGTCTTGTTAACTCCGGTCTAGCAGACTCATTTTCGTCGGATCCTGTACACTTGGTTCAACCACCACACTGCAGGTCACAACACTTCCTTATCTTTATTCATGATTTATTTTTTGTGAGGCCACAAATCAATTATGAATCTAAATATTGGCTGCAAAAGTTTTCCCTCACACAACTCCACTTTTTAATTCCCTTCCAATGTTTATTTTCCCAAGTTGTTATAATAATCTTGCTTAAATCAAGAAATGTATTACACTCACAGACATTATAACTTTGAAAGAGCTGTTGCTGACGACTTTGACGTAATGGACCTTGTGCTCAGAAACTGTTTTTAAAAACACACACAACGCCCACCACTACCACCATAACCACAACCACCAACCCCTTGGTCACCACAATCTGATAAGCGTCTGTGCACAGTGCAGGCTCCACGCTGACATCGTCAGCAATGGAATCGAGCTGCGAGTTCCCGTGGTCATGTCGTGGGATGTAGGTTGTGTTTCCTGTGATAACCCGCAGCTGAGCGGCTGCTCTGCCTCGCTGTGGTTTTCTAGTTTATTTTGCTAGCCAGCCGACTTCTTGCTTAAATGAGGATTGAGGCGGTGCTCATTTCCCGTTTATAGCCTGGAGACAACGGTGGAAATTCCACATTGCTATGGTGGGGGCGAGTGTATCCATAGGACAATTACTGTTGGTCTTCCCCACAATGTACCACTTATTGTATTGACCACGGAGGAAGGGATGAGGGGTTGAGTCAACCCCCAGTGAGTGAACTCGCAACCTTCTAATTGTGAGCCACTCTACCGCTGAGCCACCCGTATTTGGTGTAACCAGGTGGGAACTCAAGAGACCTGGGTCACCAACATGACAAAAGAAAAGCCATGAAATCAAACTAAGACAATTAAGAAAAAACAAGAAAATACAAATCTGAGAAAAAGTAACCACATTACAGAAACTATTGAAATATTGCATTAATTTAATGTCATGTAATGAAGATACATTAATGTTTATTTGACTGGTGGCTCCAGGGTGTTCAGAGGGTTTGGGATGTAGTGGCCCTGAGCTACCAACCAATACATGATGTGATGTCTGTTTGCTGTGATGTCTGTCTGCCCATTTTTATATATGCCTAAGCAGGGGAGTTTCTGTGGTCTAATGGTCAGCACACGACTTGAAATCCAGAGGTGACCGGTTCGATTCCATCTTCTGGCACGGCAGTTGAAATCAGAATATGTATTTATACTGGAGGAATCCGATGAAATATAAAGCAATTTTTCACAGATGTTCAGTATTCACAGATGTCCAGTACATCTGTGAAATAAGTAGGACGGTATCTAAAATCCTCCATACTGCCACTGTCTACGCAGCAGTATTAATAGGAACACCACAGTTAGTTGATCGGGATGTCGCGTGTGGTAGGGTAAAGTATCGAAACTCCCGCCTCTTGTAACATATCAGGTCAAAATGGAGGCAAAGACCAAATGCCCTCCAGAGTTCGCTCGAGTGAAGGCCCTTCCACTCGCAGTGGCGTGAGCAAGCAATTGAAGAGCCGCACCTTTACCTTTTTATCTCTAAATGCTTAAAATGGAATGGTCTCATTGAAAGAGATAAGCCTCAGTCATTGTTTTTGCAATTGCTACAGGCAAGTGAGATATGTGGCCTGCACCATCGTCTGTAAAAGTGACACCCTCATGCATGGGCTTGCAAACTCTCTGCATTGTGTCTGCACACGATTTAAGGCACCAATTAGAATGTGCAATTATATGTGCTTAGGGTAAATGTTATTTTTCTTTCGACGTGACTTTACCGAAAGAACCAAAGAGTAATTCCTGCAGTCACGAAAGCTCCAAATCAAGTTTGAACCACCTCTACGGGGAGGTTTTAGGTTTGTTTTCTCTCTCTCTCTGCTTGTGTGTCTGTCTTTGTGTCTCCGTGTCTGTGTCTTGTTTCTCTCTCAAAATTTCACACTTAACTTATAATTTAACAATCTTTGGAAGAACGTAATCAACCAGGCTATGCGATAATTGTGTGTTGATCGACTCTCTGCGTTGCATTGCATGATATTTCCAAATTTTACTGAGTTTGTTTGATAAGTGTGTTTTCTCTCTCTCTGTGTGTCCTCGTGTTGTCGCTCTAGTATTTCGTGCAGTCACGAAAGCTCCAAATCTCTCATTGACATGTTAATTTCTCTACCCCCCTTCTCTCTCTGCCCCCTGTCTCTATTTAAGGCCTCGACACAGAGGCGTTGTTTCTCTGTATGCCTATGTGTTTGTCTCTCTCGGTGTGTCTCTGTGTTATCTCTCTCTGCTTACGTGTCTGTCTGTGTCTCCATGTCTGTGTTTTGTCTCTCTCTCAAATTTAGCAATCTTTGTAAGAACGTAATCAACCAGGTAAGGTGCTGACTGATGTGTTAGTCGACTCTCTGTGTTGCTTTGCATTATATTTCTAAGTTTACTAGGTTTGTTTTCTCTTTCATGTGTACCTGATGATGATTGCTTGTGTTGCAATCGAAATGTCATATGCTATTATTTAATTATTATTTATTTCTATGTGACTTTACCGAAAGAACCAAAGAGTAACTAATATATTATTCGAGCAAAAACAACCGAGCTACAGAATAAAAGATAACTGGTAAACCAGGAAAGCTATACCTGCTTCCAATAGAATTGTGAATTTGTCCAAAATGCATGGTGCGTGCGACTCTAATTGGTCGGCCGCATCCATATTAAATTACTGGTGGCAGGCCTCAGACATCGCGTGGTCCTCAGTGTAAGGGTGCAGCCTTGCAATTGATTGCTCACACCATTGGGCGTCCACTAGAGTGATTTCTGGAGGGTATTCGACGATTCTCCACGTTAACAACATTTGTGGGAAGAAGTTGGCATACCCACACTTTACCTCAGACTATGCAACCTGACGATTGATTGACTGTGGTGTAGTCAAGTGTGCCAAGCCATTCCACTACTGTGGTAACTCCCTTCGTTTCTCAGTTAAAAGATGAAGATATTCTGTTTATTGCCCTAGACATTTGCCTACGTGCATCAAATCGGTATTGAGATGTTGTTGATCCAAAAAAAACGAATTGCCCAACTTGCGGTGATGGAAAAATCAATGTTCTGACATAATGAGCAATTAACGACCTGATGAAAATTTTCATTCCTAAACCTCGATATCCAGGGTGACTCCTTGTATATCCTGCTCACACATGACTTATCAGCCCGGCAAATTCAATGTGATTCCTGATCAAATGAGCATTGAGGCGGTGCTCATCGCCTGTTTACAGTGCTGTGTCAGTGATGGAATTTCCTAATTCCTTTTTGGGGGGGCGAGTCCATACATATGTAACGACATAAATTAGCCGTTCTATGGCGCCAGTGGGTGTACTATACCTAGGGGCTCACTAGAGGGCAGATTCCGGATGTCACGGAGGTCGGGTCAGGACATGACAGTCTGGGTGAACCCGCGAGAGCACGTGACCGGATGAGGGGGTACGGGGAGCCCCAGGAGGGGGTGAGCGGGCCACGTCATGTGGACCCAGAGCCTCCGCGAAGGATCGAGAAGGGGACGTGACCAGGGGCGGAGCCCGGTCACGCCACAGTAGATAAAAGCCGAGTCCCAAGAGGGAGCGTGGCTGTTCGACCCGGGAATGAAGCCGCTTTCTTCGATCCTCACTCTTCAATCTCCGCACACGACGACCCGACGGCGTATCAGCTGTTCTGATTCGACCATATAGTGATTCCGTTCAAGTGTTAGGTAGTTAGGAACGGTGGCCACAACCTTAAGTAGTTTAGCCGTAATGTACTTAGTTACCCGGGATGTACATAGTTAACCTTGGAACGTTGAGCAGTGTTGGTTGTGTTAGTGAATAAACGTATTGCCTCCAAGTATTGGTGTGCGCCTGATTAGAATCCACTACACATAGGAGACCCACTGTTGACTTCCTTACAAAGTGGTGCAAATTTTATTTACTCTGGAAGGGTGATGGGCAGAGTCAACTCCCAATCAGGATTTCAACTTGCAACTTTCTGATTGCAAGCCTCTCGCTTGAACGTGGAGCCAAATGGCCGTATCTATTTAACCCAATGCCAATTATCATTGCATTAATCATTGCATCAAAGTAAAGATTATGGTTGCCATTTCCCACAAATCAAACATATTTCCCAGTCAGCCTAGGCCTATCATCAAAACTGTACAGTGTACATATTGCAATAAAGTTAAATGCGATACCAGTACCCGCACCTCTGATTAGTACGGTTGGGTACGTCAGGTGCGAAAGAAGTTCAACATACATATACGTACATATCAGATCTCAGTACAAACACAGACGGCAAGGACTGGAGAGGTGGCAACCCGAGTAAAGATATGTACAGTATGTTGAACTTCTTTCGCACCATACGCAGCCAACCGTGCTAATCCGAGAGGCGGGGGTAAACCCACAAAGCAGTTAGGCTGTTGTGAAACCTCCCGCAGAACACTGGGTATATATGCGCTCATTACCTCCATTCTACAAATGACAAATTCAAGGTCGGTGAGCTCAATGATCGTAAAAGGAACCCTGGGTTCAAAGTCTATGCTGGCATGCAATAGTAACATTGACAGCCATAAAGCCTAAGCCATCACAGTGAGTGTCGTTATTAACACTCCTGTGTACCCTGGACCAAATGGAGGCTGTTATGAGTTAACAGAGAGGGTTTTCTCGAGAAAAACGAAGGAAAACGTAGAATTTGCCACCTTTTCAACTGTAGATCAAAATTAAACATATTCCTCAGTCGGCCAAGGTTTACAAAACTGTGTAGTTTACTGGAATAAAGTTCAACACAATACTGGAACCAGGTCTCAGTACAAATAAATGCCTGTCACCCAAACACAAATGCCAATTCCCAGAATGTCGAGGTCAAACTTGGACAGGTGAGAACCCAAGGAGAATACCATGGGCATTAAGAGATAACTCCACCAACATATCATACATATATAATTTCCAACAGGAACAACAATGATGAAAAATAAGTATAGGTTTTACCCTTTCTGGCAATAAAACAGGTGTTGACATGTTCAAACACCAAAGGAACAACATAATTTTTCTAAATTTCAAACTATGAATGTGTATCTAATATAATGAACTCAGAATAACAATGCTAATGATTAGGTATTCTATATTTTTGCATTGAACTCGGAGCCATATATAAGAAAGATGGTTATTGCCTATAAATATATGCCATTTCACCACCATTGCCTCAATGCTGATGAGACACTGCATGTTGAAACCTGTTCAAATGTTGCTTGCATTAAACCAACTGCTGAAAAAATTACTCCCAGAAGGCCAAGTGGAGGGAGAGCTATGGTAAGGAAGCATTATGTCTGCTTATTGTAATGTCACCTAAGTTAATGTCTGTTTATTTATTATGTGGTGTATCCCTCTTTGAATTGGTAACATATACCTCATTCTCACACTTAATCTATGAATGAGTGTGATACATATAGGGAATGCTGTGCATTAATAATAATGCAGACAGACAAGGCTATCGTGAAAAAAGGTGCTGTGTTTCAAAGTCTGCAGTATTTTCATAGTAAGGGGCGGTGTTACTATGGTGCATTCCCAACTAGGTAATATATGGTCAATCAATATTTATTTTGTGTGCCAATATCGCCTTCAATAGAGTAAGCATAAGTGCACATTACAACACCGCTGAGGTCGTGATGGGAATGGTACAAGGGCATGGAGTAATAGGAAAGAAAGAAATCCATCACGACCCCAAGCGGTGTCATTTTTTTTAATTTGGAAAATATGAACCGTGACTTACGGGATCTGTAACAGGAACTGTGAGGCAAACGGCACGTAGTTTTTTTGGTTCATGTGTAGTGACATAAATGGGGTCACTATGGCGTTTAGCGCCAGCTACCGTCACAAGAGTGGAGCTGTGTGTCTTGGGCCTCTCTCGGGCACCAGAGTAGCTATGCCATGGAAGGGGGCCCTAGGGGGCATAGTCCTGGTAACAGGGAGAGAGGTCGGGTGAGGACGTGACAGTCTGGGTGACCCCGAGAGGGCACGTGACCGGACGAGGTGACAAGGGGGGCCCAAAAGGGGGAGAGAGGGACACGTGATGTAGGGGCCAGAGTCTTCGGGAAGGATCTGGAAGGGGGCGTGGACAAGGGGGCGCGTCCCATAAAGGCTAAGTCCCAAGCCCCGATCGCGGCTGTTCTCTGGAATCAACCCTCGGCACTATGTTTCTCCGATCTTCGGTCTCCGCTCGACATCGTGGGTCATTCAGGATGTTACTGACTGACCCGGTTATGTAGTTACCCTGTTGGGGTCTAGTTAACGTGTGTCCGTTTATGTAGTTGGCCCTGTTGGGGTTGTGTAATAAACGTGTTGCCTCCAAGTCAAGTGTGTGCCTCAGTGAAGAACTGGAGTCAGAAGTGAAACATAATAGTTAGGTGATAGCCTAGCGTTAAATAATATTAACTAGGTGGAAACAACTCACCAAGTCGTCTTCAGACAAGGAGGAGGACGACGGGGTGATTCCACAGACAGCCCCTGGAGCTGCAGAGCCTCTCAATGTCCCCACGATGGGGGGAAGAGGAGGCAGTGTTTGCCACGCTGCGAGATGGCCTGGTCAATGTACCTCCTCTTCGGTACCCTGATTTTTCTTTGCCCTTTATCCTGGATACCGACGCCAGTAACACTAGGATTGGTGCCGTGTTATCCCAGGTTGTCAACGGAGTGGAGCGTGTGGTTGAGTACGGGAGTAGAGTACTGTCCCCGGTGGAGTAGCGCTACTGCGTGACGTGTCGTGAATTGCTGGCTATCGTTCACTTCGTCCAGCAACACCGTCCTCTATGGAAGGAAGTTTTAGGTACGCTCAGATCATGCGGCTCTCCAGTATGCGCCATCTGGCCAGCTCTCCCGATGGCTAGAAGTCCTTCAGGACTACTCCTTTGTGGTCTCATATAGAAAGGGTGTTCACCATGTAAACGCTGATGCACTATCACGACTGCCACCAAGTGATCAGTGTACATGCATTACGGGGGCAGGGCGTTGCAAGCCCGCTGTGACGGGACCGTCTCGCACTGTATTGGCATATGGGACAACACAATCGGCCTCACCCACACGGAATGGGGGCGACTCCAGGCGGAGGATGCCTCCTTATTGAAAATAAGGCACCGTGCTAAGTACTTCGTGGAGGAGGAGGGCCGACGAGCATTGTCCACGGTGATCCTTAGAGGGGGTCTATTGATGAGTTGGGACGGGAAAATGCGGAAATATAACATCGTTGTGCCCACCGTTTTGTGGGGCAAAGTAATATGGGCGACTCATGAACGAGTGATGCATCTTGGTATCCAAAAGACATTGTCGACTCGGAAATGATAGGCGCGCATGCACCAGTATCGACGAACATTCTGATTTCAACCCCCTCTGTCAATCCAATAACAGCAGATGAACCTGCGGTCGCGGCAACCACTCTATGGGCCAACCCCGACGACTGACGCGGTCGGAGCGGCCAGTCAGCCCGAGCAAAATCTGAACCCTCACGCACCGACACACGAAGAGAATGAAAGCCGACTGAACGCGATGAGTGAGGTGGATTCAGGGGCCGAGTGTGTGATGTGTCGCGACTCGCCTTCGGGTATAGTAGAGTGGAGGATGGTCGGGCGGATGACGGCGGTGGTCTGGGGAGGCATTGTTACGGCACGCGGCAGCCCGACGAGATGTGTCCCGGCAGGCCGCAGTTGTAGCACATGACGAGCCCGCTCCCAGGACGAGGAGAGGTCTTCCGCCGTCGAAGTTGTTCATCCCGTGGCACCATGCTGTCCCCTCGCCAGCCTCCGCCTTGGGTCGAAGCGCAGGCTTGGATGGGCTCCACATCTTTGGGTGTATCATGCGCCTCACGAGGCGTGGTACACGCCTCCAACCCCTTATGTCGTTGCAAGAGCAGGTGTGCCTGGATGCATATTGCAACCTTGAGAGAAGACAAATCGTCTTCATTGACTACCGGCAGGACGATATTGAGGTCCTTTGCCAACGCGAACAATCTGTCGAGGACCAGCGAGTCAACTCCGTCGTCGTCTATCTTCAGGAAGGCAGCCTTTGATAGCGCCAATAGTGCGCTACGGAAGGCGATGGGCATCTCGGCCTCCCCCCTCCTCTGCGCAGCGAACTTATGGCGAATGTTTGACGGCGGTTCGTAGATGGCCGCCATTTGAGCAAAGGCTTCTCGTAGCATGGCCCTCTCCGACGGCGGGATGGTGAGAAACGCCGCTAAGGCGTCGTCGTCAATGGCGGCATACAGCGCTCTCAGCGACTCCGCCTCTGTCCACCCCGCCAAGTCGCAATTCGTCTGGAATTGGCGCTTGAAGGCCACCCAGTCGCCTCCAGCGGCTGTAAATTCTTTAACAAAGGGTAGTCACCACCTGAGAGATGAAATGTCAATAGGCGAGCTCGACACAGTCTCTGATTTGGCGGGCTCTCCACTCCGCTCCGCGAGCAAAATGGCGGCCGCTTGCGCGGGCTGCTCCACGGAGGTTTTCCGCTGGCGGAAAACGGCAACGGGATGCTCGACCTCGCGCAGCTACGGTGCTCTCTCCTCCACCGCTGGCTCTTCGCGGTCGAGCTCCGCAATGATCGCAGCCACGGCCTCGAGAAATTCAGCGAGGCGGGAGCGGAATGTGCGGCGCTCTCTTCCCGATGGTGGTGAGCTGTCGCTGGAATGGTCGTCGCGATGCTCCGCCGATGGTGCCTCACTCCCTTTCTCCGGGGTCGCCATCCCCGAGGCTGTCTGAGGAATAACGCCTTCATCGTCCTCATCGTCCGAAGTCCTGGTATGTAGTCTGCGTCATGTAGGCAAAACCTAACTCGGCTATCTTACATACAAAAGAACATTTGGCCACTTCCGACACCAGTTGTAGTAAGTTCAACTGAGTCGCAGGTGTATACTTGAGGCCAACACATTAATTTAACTCCAACACATGGGGTAACGTCCCCTTAACAGAATAACAACCTATGGTGGTGACCACCAGGCTAACTACACTAATTACAACGTTACTAGCTACTACGGACCGGGACCACAGCTCGGGTCCAGGTCCACGTGTTGGAGACTCGTTGAATGGAGAACGTAGAACGTAGACAAAGGTTTCTTCAGGATTAACAACAACGCCGGTCCCTCTGGGGACCCAGCTTATATTCTCTGCGGCGTGGCTTGCTCCGCCCTTGGCCACGACCAACTTTCAGAATCCTCGGGAAGGATCTGGATGTTAACCACGTGACCACCCCTAGCCTCCACTTGTGCCCCTTTGTAGTCTTAACTGGTCACGTGCCCTCTCGGGTCAACCAGAGTGCCATGGCCTTTAGTAACCTCATTCCTATGGCCGGCACTCCCATACCCTGTCCTGTAGGGCTGGCACTGCATGCCAAGTGTGATGCCACCATGCGCTATCCATCAGCACTCACCGGGCCCTTCTAGGGCCGGTACTATACCCACACTCTTGTGGTATCCGCGATGTCGTTACACCGCACGCCGTGCCTCTCTGGGGCCGGCACTGCACAGTGACATCCCGCGATGTCACTACATATTTATTGCTGTGCTCGGTTGAATGGAGGCCGTTTGTTGGGAGCAGTTCAAGCGTCGTGAGTTCAATCACAGTGATATATAAAATATGAATTCCTGCAGTCACGAAAGTTTTAGAATTTAACCGCCTCTGCGGGGAGGGTTTCCACATAACCATAAGATCTTTTAACAAACTCCGAGACAAGAAAGGTCATCTGATCGTGTCACTCACATTTCTGAAGAGATGCTGCGACTCTAAGTGTGGGTGTGTGGAGCGAGGTGCAATGCTTTGATTGGTGTAGACCTACTGCCGGTGTCGGAGCCTTCTCCTACATTAACATTTGCTGCCCTGCCCATCTCTAAACCTTTATAAACGGCTCTTTGATTGGTGTAGACCTACTGCCGGTGTAGGAGCTTTCTCCTACATTAACATTAGCTGCCCCGCCCATCTATACACCTTTATAAACAGCTTGCCCTCAGAGGCTAACCTCCATGTTCCTGATGACGACCGCTTGTGTTGCGACCGAAACATCGTGATATTTTTATTATTTTATTATTTTTTCTATCTACATGACTTTACCAAAAGAACCATAGAATAAGGGATTGTAACTTTTAAATGAAATAAGTCTGTGTCACCGCGGCCTTACAAATTGCACACGAATGGATGCAATGAATATGACGTCGCGCTCTGCTTTTTGCTTGAATGTTTCAGATTTACTGCAATACGTCCGTCCTTGGACGGGCTATATGCGAATTACTACCATAATGAACCAAGAATGTCTGTTTGTGTGTAACGTGCGTGACATCACTCCACATCACGCCCCCCCATCATTAATATTCATGAGCTGGTGGATTTTTACAATCACGCAGGTCGAGCAGAATTATTTTTTTCCGCAAACTCGCTTTAAGTTTGATGTTTCTTCATTGAAAGTGAATGTAATAAATAATTATACGCAGCAACAAAGTGGATTTGGTGTTTTTATTTATTTCTGCAGCGCTTGAGACAAAAGGTAAGTCTAATTTATGCTTCTACATTATGGTAAAATAGACATTTCTCAGTCATTTCCCAGGTATTGTATCGAATTCAAATTCATTTCAATCCCAGCGACCGAAAGCAGAAGAGAATAAATTATCAGAGCAGTGAATTTGAACAAATTGAAAGTCAGTTATATACAGTGCTAGTGACATGAAGTGAGGTGTTTTATTACGTAGTTTCCTGCGAGAATCACTGCCATTAATACAGTGCTACAGTGAAATAGAGTGAAGTGTTTGATGATTTCGTTTTGTGGAAGATTCACTGCCATTAAATTTACACAAGATACAATTATAATCTGCTCAATTTTTTTGTAAATATTACAACTTCCGTTCTAGGACGGGCAAACAAGCGAGTTGTAATATATTTGTATAGAACGCGTGGAGTTGTAGATAAGCGGCGCGAACCCGCAGGGTATCGGTCTTGAGCATTCTCCACTTAAACAGGATAACTGCGCTCCCGCTGCTCAGCGTGCGTGCCAGGCTAGGTGCACCGAGAACAGGACGAGCCGTCCGTCCTGTGCCCACCCAGTGCACCTCGCCCGCTCACAAATACACCAAAGATAAAGATCCCCCGTATTATAGCCTTCACAGACTGCTGGGGCAAGTGCTGTTATAGCGAGCACCTATTAAGGTCGGCACACAAGGTGGGTGGCCAGCACCACGCCCGGCCGCCTTTGTCTCCCGAGTAGCGACATTTACACACCGCACCAGGTACTCATTCGAGGCTGAGTAGGGGATCCCCAGAACAGGTTCACACAATCGTCCCTGTATACCTGTATGGTATTTAGCCAGCCGACTGGGCCCCGCTCCCCATGGCACGCCATCGCACGCCATCGCACGCCCGCACACTCACAACAAAGACAAAGATCCCCCCGTGTAGCCTTCAGACTGTAGGGGCAAGTGCTGTTAGCAAGCACCTATGAAGGCCGGAACGGTACACGAGGGGGTGGGTGGCCAGTACCACGCCCGACCACATTTGTCTCCCTAGTGGCAATGTTTACAGGTACTCATTTGAGGCTGAGTCGACCTAGGGGAGGCCCGGGACCGGTTCAAATAATCGTCACCGGTGTTGGCCGTGAGCGGGAATCGAACCGGTGTCGCCGGGTTCATAGCGCAGCGCGCTGACCGCTACACCACCGCTCCCCACACAAACAACACCAACACTCACGCCCACACACACGCACTCACGCCCCACACACACACCGACACACACACCGACACGCCCACACACACTGACACTCACGCACACACACACCGACACACACGCACACCGACACACTCACACACGCACACCGACACGCCCACACACACACTGACACACTCACACACTCACGCCCACACACACACTGACACTCACGCACACACGCACACACCGACACACGCACACACCGACACACGCACACACCGACACACGCACACACCGACACGCCCACACACACACTGACACACTCACGCCCCACACGCACGCGGTGTCACGGCGTCACAACGCGGACAGGTCGGACCGGTCCCACCCCCCCTCCTCCTCCCCCGTGTGCTGCGGGTGGCGACGTTTGGCTGTCGTCGGATTTCCCGACTGCGGCGGGAGTTGGTTCCAAACTCGGCAGAGGATCGAGAACTCGACGAGACGACGGGGCGAGAGACAAATCTGGAGATGCCGCTCCTGGGAATCGCGTTCCCCGTGGCGGCGTGTGTCTTGCTGCTGTGGGCGCAAGAGGCGATGCAGACGCTGGGGTTCGGCATCCTGCCTCTACACGACTTCAATTGCTCGCAACTGGTGAGTGGTGGTGGATGTTGGGCAATGGCGAGTGTGTGAGTTGCTGTAAGTGTGTTGTGTGTGTGTGATGTGTGAGTTGTGTGTGTTGTATGTGCGAGATGTGTGAGTTGTGTGTGCGCGAGATGTGTGTGTTGTGTGTGCGAGATGTGTGTGTTGTGTGTGCGAGATGTGTGAGTTGTGTGTGTTGTGTGTGCGTGCGAGATATTTGAGTTGTGTGTGCGAGATGTGTGTGTTGTGTGAGTTGTGTGTGTTGTGTGTGCGAGATGTGTGAGTTGTGTGTGCGAGATGTGTGTGTTGTGTGTGTTGTGTGTGCGAGATGTGTGAGTTGTGTGTGTTGTGTGTGCGAGATGTGTGAGTTGTGTGTGCGAGATGTGTGAGTTGTGTGTGTTGTGTGTGCGAGTTGTGTGAGTTGTGTGTGTTGTGTGTGCGAGATGTGTGTGTTGTGTGTGCGAGATGTGTGTGTTGTGTGTGCGAGATGTGTGAGTTGTGTGTGCGAGATGTGTGAGTTGTGTGTGTTGTGTGTGCGAGATGTGTGTGTTGTGTGTGCGAGATGTGTGTGTTGTGTGTGCGAGATGTGTGAGTTGTGTGTGCGAGATGTGTGTGTTGTGTGTGCGAGATGTGTGTTGTGTGTGCGACATGTGTGAGTTGTGTGTGCGACATGTGTGAGTTGTGTGTGCGAGATGTGTGAGTTGTGTGTGTTGTGTGTGCGAGATGTGTGAGTTGTGTGTGCGAGATGTGTGAGTTGTGTGTGCGAGATGTGTGAGATGTGTGAGTTGTGTGTGCGAGATGTGTGAGTTGTGTGTGCGAGATGTGTGTGCGAGATGTGTGTGCGAGATGTGTGTGCGAGATGTGTGTGCGAGATGTGTGTGCGAGATGTGCGTGCGAGATGTGCGAGATGTGTGTGCGAGATGTGTTGGCTATACGGGGGGATCTTTGCCGTGGTGTGTGGGGTCATGGTGAAGGCCTGTGTGAGATGACGGTCTGATGGTGAATGTGAGTACTGGGGTAGGAAGCGTGTGTGAGAGATGGTGAGATGGTATTGGCGAGTGTGCACATAGCCTGGCACAAACGCCATGGTGACGTCACTGCCACTTAGTGGAGAATGTTGTAAACATCGTTACTAGGGAGACAAAGGCGGCCGGGAGTTTTACTGGCCACCCCACACACACACAGAGTGTGACGTTACAGCCTTCATTAGGTGCTCGCTAACAGTAGCGAAGGCTATGACAGTCCGGGGAATATTTGTCTTTGTCGTGGTAAGGTGATGAGGGTGTCGTGGTGAATCCGTGTATGTGTGTGAATGGTGGTGAGTGTTTGTGAAATGTAAGGATGATGGTGAGTGTGTGAGGTGGTGTGAGGTTTTGGGTGAAGATGGTGATTGTGAGGTGGTGGGTGAGCGGTGCGTGAATGTGAGAGCGTGAGATCGTGTGAGTCGGTGGGTGCTCAGATAGGATTGCGAAATGGTTGATGATAGTGAGTAGGATGGCGAGTGTAAGATGGTGATCGGTGATAGATTGAGATGGTGAGTGTAGGATAGTGTTTGCGATTGTGAGCGAGTCTAACTAAACCCTTTAAACCAGCTGTGGCTGGCCAGGACTTGGCAGTAGAGCAAGTGAGTAGGTTAACCCTCTTGTTGGGACCATTGGAGTGTATGGTGGTTGGTTTTCTACAGAATTGGCCCAACAAATCAGTGCAGAGCCCTCCTGAGCAGAGTATTGGGACTTGGAGAGGTTTTGCCTGGTAAGTAATAGCATTATTTATGTGTTGAGTGTCGTTACATGCCAGATGTATACGTTAATTCGTTGCAGTCTGCATTGTGCTGTGTAGTCGTGAAGGTGGCGCTGTATTTTGTTTTGTGTTGTGTATCATGCAGAGGCGTTTTCGTTGACCTCAGACCCATATCTCACAGAGTCCTCGCATATAAACATCCGGCAGTTAAACAGCATTGGTTCAAGCACGTCTGAATGCTGAGACACTGAATGTCAAAACCGATCCAGGATTCGCTTGTGTTGAAGCAATGTTGCTGCAATTAGACTGTGGCCAAAGGAATGTGTAAACAAGCACTTACATTTTTATGTGGAGCGATAGTTGTGGGAAGGAGGCAGATTGTCACCAATGTGTTGGAGAGTAAACCCACAATTTCCAAATCGAGTTCGACGTTTTGCCGATAGCTACAACGAGGCTGTCATCAGGCGACAGCCAGAACCCGGTATGCTGAACGAGTAACTAATTGGCATGTTGTGTTTACGCGACAAACCTGACTAATTGGCTTTGTCGGGTGGTGGCAGGTTTAATGATACATGTATATACACGCAATCTAACCCAAAACACCTCTTATGGATAATATTGGTCGCGAAAGCCAACCTGCTTAACCAACCCCATATTGATCACATCATGAAGAAAATAAAGTCGAAATAACATTTTTCTATAGAAACAAACATTGTCTTCCCATTTGCGCCGGCGAATTGTTGAAGCTATCATTCTATCACTGCTTGACGACGGTTATGCCGTTTACAGATCAGCTCCTAATGAATCACTATACAGACTGAACCCACTTTATAATGCTTCTCTTCGATTTGCACTGAATGTACCATACAGGACCCATCATCGTCACCTCGACTTAAAATCTAATCTAATTTTACTTGATGCAAGAAGAAATCTACATTGGGCCCTCTTCATAAAATCCTTCTTGGCAAAATCTGCACTATACTTAGCTAATTCATTAACCCCATTGTGAAATCCAATAAACCTAAGACGTCCATCGAATTGCCTTTTAACTTTCTCAAGAACAAGAATTCGAATAGGTAACAAAGCCTTTGCCATTGCAGTACGCGTCTCGATAATTTTGCTACTATAAATTTCCACGTAATAAGCAATTTTGTTGAGCTATCATGTGGCAAGGTCGCTTCTGAAAAAGAAGCTAATTGTTTAGTTTTATTTGTATATATGTTTAAGTGATTTGTTTGCCTTTTCTATACGTTGCACGCCTATCGTGTTGTATTGTTTGTTGTTGTAACGTTGGGACCTGCCCCTTCTGGAAATATTTGAAATAGAGCTTTTTAGCTCATTGGATTCCTCCAATATTTATAACTATTCTAAATTGTTTTAATTCATCACTGTTAAGAAAACGGTTGCACATAGAAAAAGACCTGATGCAGGCAGTGATGAGAAGGAACTTGTCACGATTTGGACATATGTAGGATGGACAACAACAGGAAAAATTAAAGTATTGTTAGGAAAAATGGAAGGAACAGCAAAGAAAGGAAGACCTCACAGATACTGGTTTGACGACAATATAAGAGATTGGTGCCAGAAAGATGTGGCACTAAATGAGCATTTTGGCAAAAGAAAGTGGAAAAAAATAACGCAACGTGCAGTAAACACCTATGGGCTATCTGCCCATGGATAGTGATGATGATGACTTCCTACTTAAGTGTGTTGTCAAATTTGTAAATGAATCCACTGTAACTAATACGGTGTGTAGTTTTGAAAGTCACGTGCATTGTACAAGTTCTGGGCTGAGGCATATGGCCACTCGTTTAGCGTTTTCTTCGAGGGTGGTTCAGTGTTACTGGTTAATGATTAACACATGCTTGGTGAAACGGTGTTGTGTTGCACAACATTTGGACTCTGGAAATTTAACCCAGGCAATTCAAATCTTGTCAAACTGCAAACAATGTTGGACATAAATGGTCATATGGTAGAATATATGTATGTATAGAGAATGCCATCGAAATCGTGGTAACCTGGTTTACATAGAGCAACATTAATTACTGATAAACACAATAGACAGGAAGGACAAGTTCAAATGGAGCGATGGTCAATCCAGCAGTTAGTTATTTTGTTTTCTGTAATTCAGAGGTTTACTAGCTTTTCGGGGATAGATTTCAATCAGTGCGTATTGCTGTGATGTGTTGGACAGAAATGTGCATTCGGATTTTTTTAAAATGAAAAACATGTCCAGAAGTACTGTATACAAAACAGCATGGATAGATGCATGCTTGGAATGATACTGAGAGGAAGACAGATCAGCGAACATCACTGTGCATTGGATTGTATGGGCAGTCAGTGGGCTTTCGCAGACTGCTTTGCTACAAGGGATTGTCGCTGTTGGACAAAACTGGCTTAGGAATGGCAGCCAAGTGAGAAGAAGGCTCAAGGGTACATATGCAGTGTTGAACGTATTCATATCACTCTTGGAGCTCATTAGCATGGCGTGGCGTGATAGTTCTTAAAGGCGAGGAGGCCCTGTCAAAGTCCCCAGAGAGCCTCAGGCGTGCGAGGAAGTGAGGCGAGGAGGAGGAGGCTCGCTGTGTTGTCATGTGCGGGTGAGGCCATGCAAATCAATAGGATAGCGTCACTCGCGACATCTCTTAAGGCTCGAACTGACACTCATCACGTGGTTTGTATTATAGTTTATTCCACTTGCTTACCCAGAAAGACTTACTGAATCTCAAAGTTATTTTCCAGGATGCTCCTAGTACTGGTGGGTGATGTTACTATGTGTAATCCCAGTTTGGGTAATTTACAGGTAGATTTTCAGAATTGGTATATTTTGGCCCGATACCAGTTACATTGGTGTTTTAGCTATGGGAGGAAATCGGAGAAACCGGAGAAAATGCAGAACAGGGCACTTTAAAGGGATAGAATGGGTCAGTGACATATAGAGCTATCCTGTTCTTGCGTTTGATGGCAATATGTTCAGGCGCTAGATGGAAATGTTGAGGTCTGCTTGCCGCTAGAGAGCTTCAGGAGAGCGTTTGTGTAGTTTTGTTATTCCCCCCTTGAAGGGCCACGTTCTGGTTACATGGCCACAGTCGCACTGCTATAGCTTGTGTCTAATGTTCCAATCACTTCAGCAAAAAAATTCTTGCTGTGGTTTGCTCACCTGATGATGATTGCTTGTGTTGCGATCGAAACGTCGTGATTTAATTTATTTTATTCTTTACCTACGTGACTTTACCGAAAGAACCAAAGAGTATCTAATGTTCCATTCATAAAGGGAATGTGTTCTTCACCCTATTGACGTTCTGATGCAGTTGATGGTTAGACCAGTGTCTTCGAGGAATGTTTAAGCCAGGAGGTGCGATATTTGGATCTCAAATGAGGTGTTTATTTTGGACTGTCTGTAGTGTTTCACTCTGTTCGCCATTGTTCAATCCTGATCTGAGTGATATTCTAGGTTGGTGACAGGACAAACCCAGAAGAGGAATGGGAACTTGAGTCGGCAGCGAGGAACATTGATGGATAGGTTGTGGTCGTTGGCAAGAAAACGTGTAAACTTGTTTTGTATATTGCATGTCTTTGCAGATATTTGGTGGCAGAATGTTTGCCAAAACAGGGAGCAAGTAGATTTGTGTCAGTTTCAGAGTTCTGGTTATGATGTGCATTGCATCTATAAGTTTTTGTGTATGAATTCCCGTACCAAGCTGGAGCAAAATTACAGTACTCTGGCACTGAGTAGATCAGTGATAGAGCAGCAATTGGCAGCACATCAGTTTAGGGTGCTCCATGTAATCACTGCAAGTTTCTGTAGCAGGGCGATACAAATCTGTTTTATGTGGGACATTAAGGTCAGGCTCTCGTCCATGATAACCCTGAGGTATCTTGGAGTGTGGTCATAGCACACTGTGTTACCACAGAATGACACATTAAGCATGGCATCTGCTGCTTCAATGTTCAAATGGAAAGCACTTGTGTTAGTTTTGGAAGGATTTAGTTGCATTCTCTCGCGATAGAAATATGCCTCCAATAAAGCGAGATCAGCTGTTAGAGGATTGACAATGTTCTTGAGGATTGTGCTCTGTACAGTAAGGGCTATGTAATCTGCATATATGAATTTGCGAGATGATGTACATTACGGGGCACTTGCATGTACAGCGTAAATAGTGATGGTGCAAGTACCGAGCCTTGACAGAGGCCATTGTTGATCATTCTCTTTCAGCTGTACAACCGAGTTGTACCTGGAAAAGTACGGTTGCTGAGCATTGCATCGATTAGGTATGCAGTAGGACGGCATCTGATGAATTTCACCAACTTCAGCAGCAGGCCATGATTCCAAACAGTGCCATCAGCAGCAGAGAGGTCAATCATTGCTGTGTCAATTGTCTGTTGACATGTTCGCATGTACCAATCAGTGCATTCCAGACAAATTCCACTGGGATCAATTACAGATTCCTGACTTTTCAGAATCGGTATTCGATTTTAACAATGGTTTCCAATGTATCAATTGTTGTTTAACATGGTGAGCTGTGAGAGTGGCTTTTTCTGTGACACCTGGGTGGCTGTGAGGCCTATCTGCCCACCCTCACCACCACCATCCACTCTCTCTGACCGGAATTTCCAAAGAGTCTTCAGCTACTCAAATGAGGAAGCAATCATTTTTCATATACTTGGAGGCAAGGACGTTGCGAAAGTGGAAGAAGTTTTTTCTTATAATGATGTTAAATCATGCACTCTGCCTGGGGTTGGCTTTGCAGTTTACATGACTTAACATGATATAATTGTTCTAGGTAATAGTAAGAGTAAATCAGGTACATTTTTGATTCAGCAATCACTAATTCACCCCAGTCACTCACCGGCAGTTAGTCATATCCTTAGTCTTCTATCGCTACTGCCATGGTTACTGTTCCTGTGAACTTGACGCGTTGATTTCTCCTCCCATGTTGAGGTCTCGCTCTACCAGACACTGTTTTGTCCTATCCACCACACTGTCTTGAGCCACCATCTAATACTAACACCCGCCGTTCACCACTAAGGGACGGTGACGTCACCACGGCGCCTGTGCCAGGCCAGGTGCACTTTGAGGCCACGTGAAATGTCGAAGGCTTGCTAACAGGAGTTCTAGGGACAGACCCAGCAGGTGCCATGGGTTGGCTGAATGAAATTAATGGTAGATGCACCAGCTGTACCCCCTACTGTGCCAACTTGCTGCATATTAGCCGCCCGGCGTTCCGCTCGTTGCTGTGAGCATTGCTCCTCTGCCCTCTGTTGTTGCTGGAGGGCGACTGCTTCCAACTGCCTTGTTAGCGTCCTTCACGAGCCTCCTCCATAGAGGCCGATCTTGACATCGCTGGTACCGGTTGTCGGCAAGTCCACTCAGCTCCACATCTTCCTGTACCGCAGTAGTCCATCTCTTTTCCAGTCCATGTCATGAACGTTTATCCTCTATGCAGCCAAACAGAAGCTGCTTGGGCATGCGGTGTCTGGGAATGCGGGCTACATGAAACTGCCAATGCAGCCTTGACTGCCAGAGGAGCTCACTGATGGGAATGTATCCAGATCTTTCAAGAATTTGTGAGCGCACACAATCCAACCTCATTAAACCCAGGATGGATCGCAGACATGCCAGCCTAAATGTTTCTAACCAGCGCCGATGTTCTATTAGAGGGGTCCACGTTTCACAAGCATTAAGAAGGGGGGGCATGAGTGTGGCCGATAAGACCCGAAGCTTCGTGCGGAGCGACAGACCAGGTAGCTTCCACAGCATTACGCAGCTGATGAAAAGATTATGCTGCCCGACTGATTGGGATTGAGACCTCTTTTGTCAAAGTGGAGCTGGTCATAAGCACACTGCCCAGGTATGGAAAACTCTCCACTCTGTCCACAACTGCTCCATCACCTATGGGCAGCTGAGGGGGTGAGGTGTTTGGTGGCACAAAATACCCAGGCAAGTGCTTAGTTTTGGTTGAGCTGATGGTAAGACCCCACCTCTTAGTGGCACACTCTAGTTTCAGCAGCAGGACTCATCCTCTGAGTGAGCAGCAATCAGCAGATCATCAACATACATAACATGGTTGATCAATAGGGAGCCATACCTTGACAGTACCCGGGCATCGATCAGCCTCCCATTGTATCTGTACCAGATGTAAATTCCTCTGATACAGCCATGGAAACCACCTTCACACTGCTGGTCACGCACACTCACCCCATTTACTGACCCACCTACGTGCTCACCCACTTACGCACTCACTCACTCATTCACCCACTCATTCACCACACTGCAGGTCACAACACTTCTCTATCTGCTTCTACTTTCACACTGCTCCACTTTGGAATTCCTACCATCGTCTTTTTTCACAATCTCTTATAACCTTACTCAATTCGAGAAACGTGTCAACTTTTACCCGTCACAACATTAACAGTGTCGTTTGTTGCTGGCCACTTGGAGTTTTGGGCCTGTGCTTGACAACTCGGTAAATACCATGCAACATTAACTGTTCCACGTTGCTTATTTGATTGAATCTCATTACTGCTCAATTTTATCATCTCACTTTAATCATTAGCTTCACAAATGTAGATAGTTGCATGGACTAGGACCATTATCTAACAGACATCCTAGCCTATAAACATCTGGAAGTTCACCAGCATTGATCCAAGCAAGTCCGACTGCTGCTGAGACATTGAATGTCGAAACCAATTGAGACTTTGCTTGTGTTGAACCAATGCTGCTGAAATTATCCACTCCAAAAAGTCTGCGTGGCTGATGGGATGTGTAAATGTACTATTTTTTTTATATAGAGGCACATAATATAGAGGTGAAAGAGGTGTATTGTCTGGTTGGCTGCGTTCCTGTTACATGAATATTTTCTTCGGGTTTGTGGTGGTGTAATTGTATTCAAGCATGGAAGGGCGTACTTCATTACACCTTCCTGATCTCTTCCTCATTCTCTCTTTGCAGGGTGTAGAGTGCACTGCGGAGGAAGGTGAGTTGCCTTGCAAGCTGTGTGCACTGATTACCATGTTGTATTTATAAATAGAAAGTGGCACGATGGCCTCACCATTTTAGAGCATTGAGTAACACTTGACTGATGCTGGGTTTTAATTCAGGTTTCAATGACCTGTGCATCTTTTGTTGCTTATTTTATCCACAGTTACGCTCATAATTATGTTATGATGTATGTATGTTGAACGTCTGCACTGTACATAGCCAACCATGCTAATTGGAGGTGTTGTGTATTCTCTAGTTTTGCATCAAAGTAGGACCCGCATTTCAAGGGGTTTTGGTTCTGAATAAACTCTGTAGATAGGCAAGGGACATAGTGATGTATATATGCAATTCAAGATGAACTTGACCTTGTGAATTACTTTCCGATTTGAAAGAGGGTGATAACCCCTCTTGAAATATAAATCACAGTGATGGGTGAGATAGTTAATTTACAAGTTAAAGCATACAGCAGAATGAGAGATTTGATTTAGCAAATCCTAAGTGGTTGTGGAGGTTGCTTTTTGTTTGTGAGCATAGTCTAGGCGAGGCATAATGGCAGTAGGTGTTGGCCGTGAGCGGGAACTGAACTCGTAACGCAGCGCGGCTAACCTCTACACTTCCGCTCTTCACAAATATGCATGCACACATTAAAGGAGTGAGGAGTACCGAAGGTACGGAGCTGTGCATGAGTGTGTGTCGAGTAATATCAGCAACAAGAAGTAGCTCTGGGCCCCTCTTAAGTCGACTCATCCTCAAATTGGTACTTGGTGCGGTGTGTAAACATCACCACTGGAGAAACAAATTGCGGCCGGACGTGGTTCTGGACACCCTCACCTTTATGTGCTATGCCGGCTTTAATAGGTGCTCACTTATCCCTCTTGCCCCAACAGTCTGTTAAGGCTACATGAGGGATCTTTGCGTGCGTGTGTCTAGTGAACGTAGAGATTTTCCATTGTTTGGGGAGTAGTCGTGCAGTGGTTAGTGCACTGCGCTTCGAACCCGGCGACCGGAGTTCGATTCCCGCTCATGGCCACCACCAGTGACGATTATCTGAACTGGTCCTGGGTCTCCCCCTAAGTCGACTCCATCTCAAATGAGTACCGTCGTGTGCCATACCTTCATAAGTGCTCGCTTACAGCAGTTGCCCCAACAGTCTGTTAAGGCCACACGGGGGATCTTTGTCTTTGTAGTAAACGTGCCGCCCATCAGCTGGTTCGAGTCTATGAACTGGACGCCGATGCCACCCCAGCGCATGAATGTGACGCTGGCCCTGGTGGCTGAATCCACATGCCCCATTCACCAGGCTGTGCTCAACATTACCTGGCAGGTCGACACAGACGGTAAGTAACTTCCATGTGTTATGCATGTATGTGGACCATCAGCACTGGGGATATAAAAGCAGCCGGGCATGGTGCTAGCCACACTGCCTCCTCGTTCACCGTTCTGGGTTTTTTCTCAGAAAGTCTCTGACTCTGTATGGCTATACGCGGGATCTTTGTCTTTCTGTCTTCACGTGCACATACGTATGCATGTACGTTTACCTGCATGTGTATAGGTTTGTGTGTCAGTCAATTCACCCTTAATACTGGGGTCTGTCCCGTGACCTGCCAGCTGGCCTCAAAGTGCACATAGCATGGCACAAGCGCTGTGGTTACATATGTGTGTGTCCACAAGTGTGTAAGTTTACGTCTGTCTGTGCACTTCTCATAATATTTTAACTGATCCTGGGACTGCCCTAGGTCGACTCAGCCTTAAAATTATTACCTGGATAAATGTTTAAACATTGCCACCAGGGATAGAAAGTTGGCTGGGAGGGGTGCTAGCCATACCACCTCATCGTCTGCCGTGCTGGGTTTAATAGGTGTTCGCGAATGGCATTTTGCCTGATATTTTGTTGAGGCTACAAAGGGGATCTTTGTCGTTGTCCGTCTGTGTGCAGCGAGCATCCTGCACCTGGAGGGTGCCGAGGTGTGCGTGCTGCGCCACCAGGGCAGCCACAGCTTGTGCGTGCGCTACGCCTTCAGCCGCTTCAGTAGCTCGCACAACCCCAGTGGACGCCCGGTACGTGTCACTCCAGCCAGCGCGTCAGCCCTAGCTTTGTACGGAAAACTAAAATAAATACAGGCAGTCCCCGAGGTACTAACGTCTGACTTACGTAGAATTGTACTTACAATCGAACCATCCAACTTGCAAATGTTTGGTTGTACTTACGAACTGAATAGCGGAACTATTTTGTTTGGCGGAGCTATCTTCCGTGAGATGTATTGAGTCCCAACAATCCCGAATGATGTCAACGATAGTGAACTGTTCAACTCAAGGTAATTGAAAATTAAACTGATATTTTATTTGCATGTTACTTTATTTTATGTTTTATTCACCATACAGTATTTCAGTATTACATTTAAATGTAAACGTTTCTTCTTGTATGTTTGTTGAACTTTTCTCGCACCATACGTACCCAACTGTGCTAATTCGAGGTGTGGGGCAAGGACAATAAACTAAACACAAAAAGCAGTTCTTAAGAAATGAGTTTTTAATCTCGATTTAAAAGTGCATCACTCCAGTGACTTGCTTCTTATTCATGATCTTAACAATGCTTCCCATTTTTGTTGAACCATCACACACTTTATGGCTACCACCTGCACCCCCTCCTTTCGCACCCCTCCCCATGTGCCCCCCCAAACCCCCTACGATGCCTCCCCTTGCCCCCTCTCTCACCCACCCACCACCCTTCCCCTCGGGTGTCCTCCCCCACGCCCCCCACCCGCATGCTGGCCATGCAAACCCCCCCCCCTCCTCTCTGCATGCTGTGTAGCGCATGGCCTCCAGCCAGTGGACCTCGCCCAGGGCAGCACATGGCCATCTAGCAACACTTGTCTGTTTTAATATATAGCACAATAGCACTGTGTTTATCTTAGGAAAGGCTCACTAAGTTTCAAGATGGTTTTTCAGGAGGGTCCTGGCAGGTTTTTGCAGTAGGGGGTGATGCTGCTGCTCTTTAATTCCAATTGAGTAATTTTCAGGTAATTCCTTAGTGTTGGGGTGTTCAGCCAATATCAGTTACATTGTGTTTCACTATGGGATGAAACCATTGAACCTGGAGGAAACCCATGTAGACCAGGGGGAGAACATACAAACTCTGCACATTCACACACGCTCACAAGACAAAGATCCCCGTTATCGTCTTAAGAGACGTTTTGGGCAAATACTGTTAGCCAGTACCTATGAAGGCCAGCACGGTACACGATGGGGTGGGTGGCCAGCACCACGTCCGGCCGCTTTTGTCTCTATTGGCGATGTTTACACACCGCACCAGGTACTCATTTGAGGCTGAGTCGACCTAGGGGAGACCCAAAACCTGTTCAGATAATAGTCACTGGTGTTGGCCATGAGCGGCAATCAAACCCGGGTCGCTGATGTCTTAATGCAGAGCGCTAACCGCTACACTACTGCTCCACTCAATCACACTCACCCACCAACACTCAATATGAAGGGAACATTCAAACTACACACAGAAGGCATCCAAGTGGGGAATCGAACCAAAATCCTTCTTGCTGTGAAACACATAGGTTACCACTGTATCACCCTGCCAACCATGATGATGATTATTATTAAAATCACTTGAAGGTAACATTTCCCTTGTTTTCATTCAAATTTAGTTTACCAGGAATCCCTCACTGAGTTTCAAGACTTGGTTTCACGGGGGTTTTCGCTGTCGGGGGCGATTGCTGTGCATTTCCGAATTACTCCACCTTTGCACCCATTTGTCTTCTATCTCTTGTTTTGCAGTGGGAGTTTTACTTTGACAGATTTGAGGCTGAACCCAGTATGCACTACACAGTGTACATCTACAGCCTTCCCATGGCCATGTCAGGGCAAGATGACCTCCACATTTCAGCTGAGATTTACATGCCGGGTGAGTCGGTTGGTCCGGTTTTTTGGCACTCCCTTGTGATGCTTTGGAGGTCAACGTCAAAGCAATTTTATGCTAGGATCAGCATTGAGGTGGTGCTCATCTCCGATGTACAGTACTCAGCCATTGGTGTAATTTCCACATTCCTGTGATGGGGAAGAGACAATTCACTGTCTGAAACACATCCCTAATTTTTCGTAATAAATTAATGGGAAAAGCCATTCCGATTTACGAAATTTCGTTTTACGTTTTTTTTGTAATAAAGCATCCCTTTCGGCAATCAGGGGATACCTGGATGTGCACCACCACACCCAACATAGTGCAGCATGTGTGTGTAAACGAATCGCATGTTGTATAGTTGTGATCATCACCGTATTTCACGTTTTGCTTAATGTTGGTCTTCGTCCTCTCTTGCAGATTGCAGAAACCGGAATATGATGCTCACCAGTAATTGTGTAAAAACAGGTCAGCTATTCCTGTCACCCATGTACATTGCAAAATATGCAATGGTTCCCCATTGCAAATTGATCAAGTCCATGCAGTGCCAATTGGATGGTGTTGGTTTTGGTTGCATAAAATAATGGAACATTTCCCTTGTTTTCATTCAAACATTTTAAAATTTAGTTTACCCAGGAATCCCTCACTGAGTTTCAAGACTTGGTTTCACGGGGGTTTTCTCTGTTGGGGGAACTTGCTGTGCGTTTCCCAAATAAGTGATTTACTTTGTCTACTTACTAATTTGGATGGGACACTGACACAGAATGACTTGCTCTTCTTAGAATTACGTTAGGGATATTTAATGTCCACTGTGTAGCAGATAGCATGTATTTTTGTCACTGCGAACCTCTACAACAAGCAGCCAAAGCAATACCACCCTCCCACCCATCTGGTGGTATGGTGCTGAATTTTATTCAGGTATATTGCGCAGCATATGTATGTTAGTAGAACTTCTTTCGCACTCTACATAGCCAGCCGTGCTAATTGGAGGTGCGGGGGAAGGGCAACAAACTAAGCACAAAAAGCAGTTCTAAAGAAATTAGTTTTTACAGTGGTGATGTGCTGTGGTGGACGGTATGTGATTAACTCACTCGGACCACTTGCAGGAAGTCTATGGCAGCCAAGGGTCCAAATGTCCTTATGTGAAAACAAATTGGTGGTGAACTTCAACACGTCCAGCATCTACAGCGAGAAGTACCACGTCATCGTTCAGCCGGATCAGGGGTCGCAATGTGGCAATCGTCAACGACTCGAGCAGCGCATCAATGAGGTGAGAGGTCGTCCACTTCCCCTGTCCCCTCTCATCTCACTGGAGACTACTCCCCTCAGTATGCTGTTCTCATGTCTGGGGTGGAGCACCCAGTTTCTACCTTGCTGGAATTAATTGAAATCAACCGAAAGTGCTGAGGTAGCTTGAGGATCAACCACTCACTGATTGACTCCAGTCACTCGCTCACTTACTGGTAGTCGGTTGCCTCCTTATCACTCTTCTTTTGCTTTTACCGTGGTTGCTTTTCTGCGAACCTTCCTCATTGATTCCTCCACCCATGTTGAGGACACTGTCTACCAGACATTTTACTGTTTCCTCTGATCCACCACACTGTGTTAACCCAGGAAAAAGCAGGTCACAACAACACACTCACTAATTCACCCATCTAACCATTCACTCACTCAGTCACCACACTGCTGGTCAAAATAGTTTTCATTTTAATACGTAGGCTTTCGCGACCAATATCATCCATAAAGGGTTTTTTTTTGGGTTAGATCACGTAAATATATAAATGTGTCATAAATCCACCATCACCCAACACAGCCAATAAGTAAGGTTTGTCACGTTAACAAAACGTGCCAATTAGTTGCTACTTCAGCACTCCGCTGTGTTGGAGAGTAAACCCACAACAGTTACAATTTCTATATATATACGTGCTTTAACCCAACAAAACCTTTATTATGAATAATATTGGTCGCGAAAGCCCACAAGTTCAATTGGAATTTCCTCCCATCATCTCTTTCCCCAAGTTCTTATAACTTTCTTCAATATCAGAGATTTGTTGACTGTCATCTATTGGGCCCTTGTTTAGTAACTGTATTTACAAAAACATGTCTTTGCATGAGTAACCAAGATGTGTCAAGTGCCCAGCAACCGTTCTTGTGATGGGAGGTTTTTTATGTTTTGCTGCTACCAAGTTGCGTACAGCTCCTTCATTATCACTGTCTTTGTAAGAACTTTAAGTCATGTACTCATGCGTGAATTTATTCCGAGAACTCCAGTTCCCTGATGTGTACAAAATACTCAGGAATTGGCCATGTGTCCCATTGGTAACACGTCCCAATGTAGACCTTCCTGAAACCGAGTCCAGACTCAGCGAGGCTGCCGTGGATAAATATTTATCATGACCGTTTCAAACTCATGTGTTTATTGGTAACCATAAAGAATAATGTCCAAAACAATCTTGACTCTGTGTTATATAAGGTAGGCCCATAGTCTAACAGCAAGACATAAATGCAAGATTTCATGTTAATGGTATTTCGAGACTCCAAGAGCCCAGGCTAGTCTTGTGTGCACAAGATGTACAACAATGAAGCACATAGAAATAGGAACACAAAAACAAAAATGGCACCATGTTTAGGAAGAAATAAAAAACAGTGCACAAACATAAATCACTATCATAATACATTTCCTGAAATTAAGTTTGCTCAAATTATTTTTAAATAAGCTTCACAGTAAAAAAAAGTTAAAGACCATAAAAATGGATTCAGGCTGATAATTGCACAATAATATAAACTGACAAAGATTTATATCAAATACATTTTGTTTTTTGAGAATGATCCTTGTTTAGCACAAGTCTGTGTGTTGTTTTTTTTCCCTGCATATATGCATGATCCTTGCTGCGGTTTGCATTTGTGTTATTATTTACAATTGCAGACCAAGGATCAGAGGTCGACGCTTTCCGACATTGACAAGGGCCTCCATGATTGCCTCATCTTTATGGAGGTGCGTGCACGAGAGAAGCCGGATGGTGCTCACCGGCGATTCCCCCATGGCTCCCTGTGATCAACCACTGCCCCCTTGGTCATGACACAGAGTCAAAGCAATTTCGGGCTCAAATGAGCATTGAGGCAGTACCCATCTCCTGTTTACAGCTGAGCCAGTGAAGGAAATTCCATATTCCTATGGTGGCGGTGAGTCTTATTGCTAGGACTTCCACTCCTGGCTTCCACAATGTGGTTGCAATTTCATTTAACTTGAATGAATGATGGGCTAAATCAACCCCCCCAACAATAATTCAACCCACAAACTTTCTATAACGAGCCACTTTCCGCTGCTGAGCCAACTGGCTAGTAGATGGGACAGCTGATTCACTATTGTGGATTTGTTTAACAAAGTATTTGTGCTGTTTGTGTTAAGTGCATATACATGTCGTGCATATAATGTTCTTTGTGGTTTGCATTCGTGTTATTATTTATAATTGCAGGCCAAGGTGGAGCGGAAGTCGGTGATTTTTGACATTCACAAGGGCCTTCAAGAGTGCAATCTCTCCGTCGAGGTGCGTGCATGAGAGAAGCCGGACGGCGCTCAACGGCGATTCCCCCACGGCTCTTTGTGATCACCACTGCCCCCTCGGTCAATGACACAGAGTCATAGCGATTTTCGGCTCAAATGAGCATTGAGACAGTGCCCATCTCCTGTTTACAGTTGAGCCAGTGAAGGAAATTCCATATTCCTATGGTGGGGGTGAGTTTATCCACAGGATAACCACTCTTGCCTCCCGCAATGTTTTTTTTTTCATTTTAATCACCCTGAATGGATGATTGGCTGAAACAACCCCCCCAACGAGGATTCAACCTGCAACCTTGTGATTGCGATCCGCTCTCTCTGCCACAAAGCCGCCACCTGGCTGGTAGATGGACAGCTGACTCAGCAGTGTGCATGCCCCTTCTCTCACACAGATCATTCCGTTCTTTGAGGCCTGCAAGAATGACTGTACGAGGAAACTGGTGAATGTAACAAAGTGTTGCTCCAGAGGTCCAGAAGGTACTCATCTTATTTTACAGCCCAGAGCCAATGGAGGAACTCCACATTCCTATCATGCAGATGCCTCAATCCGCACGTTATGATAATTTCCTGGGTTGATTGGACTTTTGCCAATGCAGCTCCCAAGTTTTGTAATGCTTTGTCTTTGCTAATAAGACAATCAAAATCGCCATCTATATTTAAGTCTGTCTTGAAAACTCACCTCTTTAAACGGGCCTCTACCCCCCACTTCTGGCCATTTACCCTTCTGTTTATTTCCTGCTTTCCATACATGATGCATTGGAAACTATGGATGAAATGTGTCTTACAAATGTAAATTAATATTATCCATAGGACAACCACTGTTGACTTTTCCACTCAAGTATAGAAATGTTGATGCCCAAATAAAAATTGCAAATATGTTTGCATTTTAAATTTAACACGTAGAATTTTTGCAACCTGTTACAGTTCATAATTGTTATTTTTTTCTTTTTTTTCAAGAATTGTCAACTACATCCCCATGTACAGGTAAATATACTATTCAGATGCGTGTTCACATAAAGCGACCGTAGAGAAGCAGTTTGTCTCAAGATAAATCAATAGACCATACACTTCCTTCCTACATCCGTCTCCACATCTCATCAGCAATACGGACTTCTGGGGGAGGGTGGGAAATATTTCAGCAGCATTGGTTTAATACATGCAAGGTCATGACTGGTTTTGACATTCATTGTCTCTCATTACCAGTCAGGCTTGCTTCAAACAATGCTGGTTAACTGCCTCTAGATATTGGTCCGAGTTAGACGCAAAATATAATATATATAAGTATGCTGCTGTCATGATGCAATCCCAGGAGTCCGTGTGGCTGATGGAATGTGTAAACATATAATTTTACTTTCTACGTGTGACGCGAAATATATGAAGAAGGCAAATTTATCATGCAATTTACCTCAACAAAAAAGCAAACTACAGTTGATTGGGCATTGCTCATCGATCTCGATGCCCAGCGAAACATCATGGAACATTTTCTATTTGTTTTATATTTAGAATTCACACATAAGCTGAGATATGAAGGTACATTTATACAAAGTTTTTTTTAAGGCATCACTTGGTATTTAAATACACGTTGTAATTACGGTGACCACTGTCATTCTTTCTTTCATGTGGCTGTTGTAGATGCAAAGCAACAACTTCAATTTCACATTCGGGTGGTCAAGCCAAATAACCGTGTCAGCAGCAGCGGAATATATTGCTGTAATGTCTCATTAATAACTTTTTGTTTCATTAATCGCTTTTGCCATTATGAATTATATTTTCCATGTCAGTTCCATTCGAAATGAAAGGCATTGTCCTGACTGGTGTGGCGGTCCTTCTGCTGTGTCTTCTTCTCATCGCCGTCATTGTCTGGAGAAGTGAGGAGACACTGCAAATTACAAAAACTCAACACATTTGTCAATAACATAGTGCCCTTAAAAAGACAAATATAGAATAGGGTGACGTGGCTGGCATATCACATAGAGTCCAGAGAGATGGAGCGCATAAGAGTTGGAAACTGCACTATACAAAATTTACATGATAGGGCACTTATAAAAAATTATCTTAAGAATTTTTTCCATTAAGTCTTGGCATGTGCACAGTTACCCATGGGATATTGAGTAACAGCCAAACCCTTAAAAAAGTATGTGTAAACTAATTTCTCGTAAAAATCATAAAAACCTGCTGGCTAATTGCATCATGGGTTTCTGTGTTGCTCTCATTGAGGACCCATTGGTGTTGTACATGTGCACCAAATTTGAAAATTAATAGTATATTCTGTATCTGCTGTTGGATGAAATGTTCTACCACCACTTCTGTAGTTGTACACCTGCCTACTTATACCTATACTTGAGGGTTGCATAATTTTGAATATGAATGATGTTTTATTTAATTTATCCAAAATATTTCACCTGGGATATCCCTTGAGATGGAAAAACCCTAACCCAAGGGTGTCCAGGATGCTAGTTGACACACCTTACCGTATACAGTATGCATTTGTACAGTGAGGTAATGGTTTTGACTAGCTAATTGTTTAACCATACTAACCTCTGATTTGCATGTCTACATGTTTAGTTTAGTTTCTATAATTGTAATTATTTTTTTCAAGTGATACCCACATGCATTGTCTATGCTTGTTTGCAGAAAAAGTAGCATCTAACCTTCCAAAATCGAACTTTCCTCGAATCCCACTTGGTACGTATTTATGTTTAACTTCTTTCTCACCGTACGTAGCAACCCGAGATAATCGGAGTTACAATGTTTTTATTTATCCAGGAAAGCCTTCCTGAGTCTCTAACTTGTATGGCGTTCCAGACGGCCATGTTATTAAACAGTGTCTTTGACACGTTATTAAACGGTGTTATTGAGACGTGTTATTAACGGTGTAATTTACACGTGTCTCAAAACGGTGTCATTGACACGTCTTATTAAACGGTATAATTGATACGTGTGTGTTTTCGTTTGTGCACATTCACCACTGGCAAGTCACTTGTTTTGTTTGTTTGTTTACTAAACGTTAGTAGTTCAGTTAAGAAAGACAAAGTGAGTACTTACTGAAATGAGCATTGAGACATTGCTCATCTCATGTTGGTACCCCTGAGCCAGTGGTGAACATTTCATATTCATTTGGCAGAGGCAAGTCTCTCTGTAGAAACACCATTGTTGACATTCTGCACAAAGTGGCACTCATTTGCTTGACCCTCGAAGGATGATGGACTGAGTCTACCCCCAACCAATATTTAAACTCACATGCTTCCAATTACACACCACTGACTCGCTGGCTAAATGTAAAATGTAAAAAGTGAAAATTAAAAAGTAGTAATTTACATGGGAAGAGTTGAAAAATTCAATTCAGTTAGGAAACCAACGTTTTGTGATGCCTTTGCTGGATGGACAAGGTCGATGATCATCTGTGTCACATGTGGGTTATATGTGCAATATTTAAATATTTAAACAATGTTATGCCACTTAACATGCCGATTATCAGCTTGACAACTATAGAGCATACCTAATCAACTAAACAACTGTTGTCTTGTTCCAGGCCCAGATGAAGATAAATGTGAGTTGTTGGACACAGTGTGGCAAATCAATATGAAGCTTGAATTCCTGTTTTTGTTTTGCTGTAAAAAAAACTTGATTGGTATTTTCATTTCTGTTATAGCCAAATATATCATAGATAAAGGTTATGTTTTAATTATTATAATTAAATACTAATGTTTGATAATATTCATCATTAAAAAGACGTAAGGTAGCATTAGCACCAGGTCTATGTTGCTACTCATGTTAAATAATGGAATACTTTTACACAAACAGCTTAGCTTTGTGTCATCCTCAGTGCAAAGATTCAAATGCAAATCAAAATCATTATCATCCCTCCGTACTTGGTATTGAAAGACATACATGATGTATGTAATTTAATTCCTAAAAATATACAGAGACAATTTGAATATTTACCAAAAACTGGTGTGTGATAAATGGTGGTTATATCAAAATATATCCTTTATTATCACTTTCTCGTTTGTCACTATAGATGAACGAAGAAAGTGTACATGAGTCTGCAGTATTTCACGTACATAGTGTGTACTCCATGAAATAGCTGTGTTTTGTCACCTGTGTTATCAAAGCAAACAAACAAAATCGGGCCGTGTTGGTCGAGAATGAAAATCAGTGTAGCCAGTGGTCTAAATGGTTGAAACAGATTCCTCCGGCAGCCCGTGTTTATTGCCATTTCCCCCTCCGGAGACATTGGGGTGTAGCAATAGGAATCGTTGTGGAAAGTGCCGGTAGACGTTGGGCATCCAGCTCTAACACTCGCACTGTTTCACGTACAGCTCACGCTCGCGATGTTTCATGTACGGCAGTCACAAACACCTTCTTGGTTCTTTCGGTAAAGTCACGTAAAATGGAAATGATAAAATAATAAAATAAAACATAATAAAATAATTCTCACGATGTTTCGGCCACAATGCAAGCAGCCATCCTCAGGGGGAGAACAGGTCTGTCGAGGAGACAGAGTCCCCCTGAGGACGGCTGCTTGCGTTGTGGCCGAAACATCGTGAGAATTGTATTTTATTATGTTTTATTTTATTATTTCCATTCTACGTGACTTTACCGAAAGAACCAAGAAGATGAATCCCTGCAGTCACGAAAGCTTTAAATCGAAAGTCACAAACATGTTACTGCTTTGTTTTTCAGCTCCCCGCCATAAAGTTCTGCTGCTCTACTCGATGGACCACAATTTGTATAAGAATGTCATCTGCTCTCTCGCCTCGTACCTACAAGGTTTCTGTGGCTTTGAGGTGATCCTTGACCAGTTAGAGACGAAGAACATCGCTCAGATGGGTAACATGAACTGGCTGCAGGCACGAAAGACTGAGATGGAAGGCCCTGGAAACATGATCATGGTCGTGTGTTCTCGAGGAGTGATGGTCAAGTGGCGGAGAGCCATGTTTAAGGAAGGAGGAGAGGCCTCCAGCAGAGAAAACGATTGCCTCATTGGTGACATGTTCACTCCAGCACTTGGCCTCATTGCCAACGACTTCAAAAACCCCAATGCTGCCAGAAACAAATACATTGTAACTTACTTTGAGGAGTTCAGCAGTGAAGACGATGTGCCTGAGATATTACGCATGGCGCTGCAATATAAGCTTATGACCAACATGCGAGATGTGTACTTCAGGATCTGCGGGAAGGAGCAATGCGGGCCAGGGGTGGTCTGCAGAGCCAATGGCATCTCCGAGGACGACTATCACACCAGTACCACAGGGAAACATCTCTATGAAGCTATTAACAAATTTAAAATGTTCCAGAAATCCAATCCCACTTGGTTTGAGAAGCTGGATGATATCCCATCTGAATCCATGGTTCACATAAGAGATGAGGTGGAGAGAGATGGTGCGATGCAACACTGCTTGCATGCAAACCTCCCTGAATTAGGTTATGAAAGTAAAATTGATCTGGCTTTGTCACGAGATATCATGCAGTCTCACCTGGTGAAGCCATCCTTACCAGACAACACAAGTGCATCACCAGCACTGGCTCAGTCAGATCGCTTCTCCAGACCATTTGTTGATCAGTGGCCGGCATTCAGAGGGCATCAGAATAACTACTCTGCTTGGGAACAGCAGCACATCCTGGCATCAAATGTTCAGAGCTCCCTCGATGCCAGACCCAGGAGTGAGGGCTATCACTCTTCAGGTTCAGAAAATGGCCGCTGTTCGACGCCGCTGACCTTGGACTCATCGCACGACGGCCGGGCGATTGAGCCTGCACATTTACGAAATGACCTCCAAGAGTTTGACGAGAATGCCGCCCTTGTCGATAACACAGGCCGCAAAGTCGGATCGCCCTCGGTCGACAATAAGGACAGTGGAATAGATGGGTTGAGTGCGGATGTGGAATCCTGCAATGCGCCTGGCTCGATGATGAAACTCCTGTACGAGTTTCAGAAGATAAACCTCAGTGAGCATCTGAAGGACCTGCGGATACCTGGCACTACCTCTGTGCCAGGCGTCCATGTGGGGCCGGCTATGACAGACAAAATGGCGCAAGAGACGATGTTATAAGTGTGACTGAAATTGAGGTCATCGCGCCACTTGATGTATTTATGTTGAACTTCTTTTGCATGGTACATAGCCAACCGTGCTCATCGAAGGTGCGGGATACTGAATCTACAGTGGCTTAAAGCAACATGAACATTGTACACAACACCAACAGGACTTCAGTAGAATGACCTACTAATTGATGTTGCTCTGATCAAGCGATTGGCAAATACGAAGACATCAAATTAAGCCGTCAAGAAATATAGTGATCTAGTGGAAAGATGAGCAATCGTAATGACTGGTCACAGTGAACTCTTTAACTGATGGTGGATAACTGCAACTTTCTATATTTTGTACTCAGGTGAAGTGATCTAAAACTAATATGTTATATTACATGTGCCGTGTAAAGTATGCACACACGTTAACAGTTGTTTCAGAACACACCTCTCACTTAAGCATTGCTCTGTAGTCTGCAAATATGTCTAAGCTGCTGCATGCCCTGGTGTAATCAATGAGACGGGGCCTCCTGTCAAACTTGTCCCCCCTCGTGCATCTCTGTAGCCCCCGGCGAGACCGATACAGCTGCAACCACCTGCAAACGCAACAATCTGCTTCCATGCCTATACAATTGTAAATACTGTCCACGCGGAAAGCTTAAATAATGTATCAAAACCATTGTTTATTCCTACAATCACAAATGTTTCAGTTAGTGATGTTTAAAAGTTCTATAAATTGAAATGTTATGTGTAAGTTTTGGAATTCAATGGCAGATGGATTTAAAATGTACTTATGAAGGGACAATATTAAAAATATCTGCTGATAAAAAAAATTACCAATTATTATTTTGAAGGCATGATGTTATGGGTTTTAAATGTTTCTTGTATAATTCTAAAACTGAATATTTAAGTTATCGTAGGTGACAACATACATCTGATTTACAATAATTGTGTACAGTCATAAAATAAAATAATGCAAAGAAAAGTGTGCCACTGTGCTGACAATTTTTTTATCGTCATAATATTTCCAGAACCCTACATCGTACGTCCAGATTCAAGCCATATACCATTCGACTCATCTCATTGAGTAACGTTTAAAGGTATACAGAACACATTTTTATATGCCAAGTTGCTTTTTGACTTGTCAACCTCAGGAGTCTCAATTCCATTGCAGGGAATCCCAAAACCACACTCCGGGTTAGGGGTTCGGGGTTATCGCAGGGGTGGGCAAACTTTTTGACTCGCGGGCCACAATGGGTTCTAAAATTTGACAGAGGGGCCGGGCCAGGAACAGATGGAAGGAGTGTTTGTGTGAACTAATATAAATGACATGTAAAACTCATTACATGAAAGGATTTGGCCTTTAACAGGTAGCAAAGCATTTATTTGCAAGGCAATTTAACAAATTGCACGAACATGAACAATACAAAAACATGTCGTAACGTGACTGATCAAACATGAAAACATCTGAGGCCTGCGCCAAACCAATTACCTCAATTGAACTTATTTATTATCTACATTAACAGGTTAGAGCAGCCACGCAGGCTGTGTCGGAGATTTGGCTCCAACCTCGCTGCAGCAACACATAATCAGTTTCAGTGGGAACAGTGTTGTTGATCTCCCATTTTTGCCAGTGCATCCAAGTCTGGAGTTATTTTGGTTGTGGCAATTCTCAGGATAGATCTGAGGTGCTGATCCGTTAACTTTGATCTGTGACGGGCTTTGTTGGCGTTCATGACGCTGATTGTCTGCTCACACACATAAGTCGAGCCAAACAAAGTCAGTATCTTCTATGCAGTCCTCCGGAGGTTTGGAAACGTGGCTCTGTTAAGTGAAGCATAAAAGTCATTCAGTTTAACTTCTCCTTTAGGACGGAGTCAGACTGAAGATCTATCAGTTCCAACTGCAGCTCCTGTGGTGCTGTTTCAGGGTCTTGTGACAGGGGACAGGTCACCAGCTGAAGTGACTGTTCAATGTTTTCGAAATCAGAGAACCTACGGCAGAATTCTCCGTGCAGGTCCTCAAGTGATTTGCTGTATTTTTTTGCGTTTCGCGGTGCCTCTTCCTGCATGGCAAGTGTGGGGAAATGAGCAAAAGATTTGTTCGCAATTTGTCCGGAGAACAAAGTGAGCTTGGATTTGAAGGCTTTCACATGTTTGTACATGTCGTGAACAAACTGATCTTTCCCCCGCAGTTTCACATTCAGCTCATTCATGTGTGAAAATATGTCCACAGCAAACGCAAAGTCACTAAGCCAGTTCTTGTCGCTTAGCTCAAGGAATTCGTCAGATTTCCCCATCAACTCCAAAAATGCGATGATGTCCTCTTTCAGCTCCCACACTCGTAACTCTTTCCCCAAACTTAACCAGCGGACACGAGAGTGGTACAGCAAGTCCTGATGATCCGCATCAGTTTCCTCCAGGAACGTAATAAACTGACGGTGCTGAAGTCCACTTGCTCGTATAAAGTTCACAAGTTTTACGACTGGATTCGCGACATGATTAAGCTGCAATACAGACTTACACAGGGATTCCTGATGGATGATGCAGTGAAGGAAAATAAGATCCTGGACAGGGTTTTCCTCTTTCACTTTATCCTGGATTCTTTTCAGCAGCCCAACATTTTTTCCAGTTAAATTTGGCGATCCATCCGTTGTGACATTGACAAGTTTACTCCAAGGTAGCGTCATTTTTTCGATAACAGCAGATACCTGGATATACAAGTCCTCTCCCCGCGTTGTTCCTTTCAGGGACTCCATGGTAAAAAAACTCCTCTGTTATCGCAAAACTGTCGTCAATGCCTCGGATAAAAATGAGGAGCTGAGCAGTGTCTTTTACGTCCGTACTTTCATCCAGTGCTAGTGAATATAATTCAAAGGAATCAGACTTTTTGTTTAATTGACTGGCTATATTTTTATCAATCAGTTCCACACGGCGAGTCACAGTCATGCGTGATAAACTGTTATTTTTTGGCAGTGCTCTCTTCATTGTTCAGCCAGCATTGGTATAAACATGGGCATTTTCGTTCTTTTGTCTATCATGTGTATCAGACCTCCCCTCCCCCCTCTCTGTCCATTGTGTTGGCGTGTGCAGCAGCAACCGCGTCCAAGCCGTAGTCCATTGTTTTGGCCCCGCTCCCTCCCCCTCCCGATGCGTTGTACTTAGCACTCCGTGCTGTCTTTGAGCCCCGCCCCCCTCCCTCCCGATACGTTCCTTTCATTGGCTACCACATTCTGATGAGCCCCCCCCCCTCTCCTCCCCCCTTCAACTTGCTTATAAGGGATTACTTCTTGAATCATTGCCTCACTTGATGCAGCTAATTCGGCTGTGACGGTCCCACCTGATGACGGAGACTTGTGTTGCCTCCGAAACGTTGTGATTTTTGTTTTTTTTTATTTAATTTTATTTTCATTAATTTTGATGTTTTACCTACGTGACTTTACCGAAAAAACCTAAGAATACCCATTGCGTTGTTTCGCCCTTCCGCGTTCTGAGTCTCGACTCGTCTCACAAACTCCGTCCGAGCGGATCGCTCCCTACCCTGCCCCCCACCCCCCTTCCTCTGCTCCTCTCACGACCCCCCCCCCAACTCTCACGAGAATTCGCTCATGCCTCCCGCCAACTCTCGCGAGAATTAGAGTTAGGGATTAGGGTCAGGGTCAGGGGTTAGAGGTCAGCGTAGGGGTTCGGGTTATGTTTGTTTCGGTTAAGTCACGTCTAAAGATAAAATAATAAATTAAATTAAATAATAGAATACGACGTTTCGATTGCAACACAAGCAATCATCATCAGGTATAATGAAATAGCGACATAAAATCTAACCAGAAAACTATAGACAGACATATTAGCAGACAGATATCACCAAGATACATAGCGAGAGCAACACAGGTAACAGAGAGGGGTGATCGTCTCTGTGTGGTGGCCTTAAATAGACAGAGGGGGGGGCGGAGGCAGAGAGAGGGAGGAGGGTTAGAGAAAAAAATAGCATATCAATGAGTGGTCAACAGACGTGGTGCTGCGAATGCGATGGCACGGCAAGCAAGCCTGAAAATCAGGAGAAGGACACACTAAAATTAAATAACCTAGTAAAATATCGAAATGTAATGTAATACAACACAGAGGGTCGGTCAACACACAATTAACGCATAGCCTGGTTGATTACGTATTTCAAAGATTGCTAAGTTAGAATTTAAGTGTGAACAATCTAAAGAGAGGACACAGGCAGAGAAAACAAGTCGCCAGAGAGAGAGAAAAAAGATAAGCTTAAAACTTCCCCGTAGAAGTGGTTCAATCTTAATTTTAGAACTTTCGTGACTGCAGGAATTATTATTTGTTTCTTTCGGTTAAGTCACGTCTAAAGATAAAATAATAAATTAAATTAAATAATAGAATACGACGTTTCGATTGCAACACAAGCAATCATCATCAGGTATAATGAAATAGCGACATAAAATCTAACCAGAAAACTATAGACAGACATATTAGCAGACAGATATCACCAAGATACATAGCGAGAGCAACACAGGTAACAGAGAGGGGTGATCGTCTCTGTGTGGTGGCCTTAAATAGACAGAGGGGGGGGCGGAGGCAGAGAGAGGGAGGAGGGTTAGAGAAAAAAATAGCATATCAATGAGTGGTCAACAGACGTGGTGCTGCGAATGCGATGGCACGGCAAGCAAGCCTGAAAATCAGGAGAAGGACACACTAAAATTAAATAACCTAGTAAAATATCGAAATGTAATGTAATACAACACAGAGGGTCGGTCAACACACAATTAACGCATAGCCTGGTTGATTACGTATTTCAAAGATTGCTAAGTTAGAATTTAAGTGTGAACAATCTAAAGAGAGGACACAGGCAGAGAAAACAAGTCGCCAGAGAGAGAGAAAAAAGATAAGCTTAAAACTTCCCCGTAGAAGTGGTTCAATCTTAATTTTAGAACTTTCGTGACTGCAGGAATTATTATTTGTTTCTTTCGGTTAAGTCACGTCTAAAGATAAAATAATAAATTAAATTAAATAATAGAATACGACGTTTCGATTGCAACACAAGCAATCATCATCAGGTATAATGAAATAGCGACATAAAATCTAACCAGAAAACTATAGACAGGCGTCGTATTCTATTATTTAATTTAATTTATTATTTTATCTTTAGACGTGACTTAACCGAAAGAAACAAATAATAATTCCTGCAGTCACGAAAGTTCTAAAATTAAGATTGTTCGGGTTATGGGTTAGGGTTTAGGGGTTAGGGTTAGGAGTTAGGATTAGGGGTTAGGTTTAGGATTTAGGGTTAGGGGTTAGGCGTTAGGGTCTGGGCTCCGTGTTAGGGGTAGTGTTAGGGGCCGTCCATAAATGACGTCACGCGATTTTGAACGATTTTTGACCCCCCCCCCCCCCTCGTCACACGGCGCCACAAAAAGTCAGACCCCCCCCCCAACTATGACGTCACAAAGCTCTACCCCCCCCCCCCCAAAAACCATATTTCCATTTTTAAAAGAACTATTGTCATTGTAGTGCGTAGTTAATGTGGCGCTGCACTTTGATGTTGTAGGAGACAACTTTTATTAAAGTATATTTAATTGGGTAGAACGTGTTGTCTATATTTAGTTAAAGTTGCACATTTTGATGTGACGTCACATTTCTCAAACCCCCCCCCCCTCGTCACACATCGTCACAAATGTCTGACCCCCCCCCCCCCCCCACCTAGGTGCGTGACATTTATGGATGGCAACTTAGGGGTTAGAGTTAAGGGTTAGGGTTCAGGGGTTAGGGTTAAGGGTTAGGGTTCAGGGGTTAGGGTTAAGGGTTATGGTTCAGGGGGTTAGGGTTAAGGGTTAGGGTTCAGGGGTTAGGGTTAAGAGTTAGGGTTCAGGGGTTAGGGTTAGGGTTCAGGGGTTAGGGTTAAGGGTTAGGGTTCAGGGGTTAGGGTTCAGGGGTTAGGGTTCAGGGGTTAGGGTTAAGGGTTAGGTTTCAGGGGTTAGGGTTAAGGGTTAGGGTTCAGGGGTTAGGGTTAAAGGTTAGGGGTTAGGGGTTAGGGTTAAGGGTTAGGGTTCAGGGGTTAGGGTTAAGGGTTAGGATTCAGGGGTTAGGGTTAAGGGTTAGGGTTCAGGAGTTAGGGTTCAGGGGTTAGGGTTAAAGGTTAGGGTTCAGGGGTTAGGGTTAAGGGTTAGGGTTCATGGGTTAGGGGTTAGGGTTAAGGGTTAGGGTTCAGGGGTTAGGGTTAAGGGTTAGGGTTAAGGGTTAGGAATAGGTATAGGTCTCGATTTTTCCGACTCGCTACTCTCCGGCACATCTGGCAAAAACATTGCCAAGCTACAGCGAGTACAACATCATTTGTCAGGCGTCATGACGGGTACTGCAAAATCCGACCATGTCTGCCCAGTGCTCACCGAACTGCATTGGCTTCCTGTTGCCGAACTCATCCATTAGAAGGCTGCACTCATTACATACAAAGCGCTTGCCACAAGTGAACCACAATACCTTGCTGGTATCATCAAAGAGTATCAACCATCACGCAAACTCTGGTCATCTTCGCTTTTGGCAAGTCATCGAATAAAGACGGCCACTGCATTGCACGCTTTCAGATGCACTTCTGCAGCTGTCTGGAATGTTTTTCCCTCCGATATTAGGAAGTTACTGGAGCTACGCATTTTTTAAGTCCAGATTAAAAATAAACTTTCTTTAGAACCGCTTTTTGTACTTAGTTTGTTGTCCTTCCCCCGACAGAGGCGTAGCTAGGGGGGGCAGGGGGGTACATATGTTCCCGGGCGCCAAGGTAAAGGGGCGCCAAAATGAGGCTTACAACGTTACATTATAACTTATTGCGGCGGGCGCGGCAGCCTGAAACTACTGCACAAATCTACACCTCAACCTAAAAGTTTATATATCCCGCCACACACAGCCTACATGTCATGTAATTACATTTTGGTACGCGGAAAATTTGAATGCGGATGAGGAAAACAATGTTGGAAACTTTCTCGCGCTGATAAAACTCGTTGCTCAGTGTGACCCATTATTAGCAAAACACGTACAGCACGAAGGAGAAAATCCGGGATCAGTTTCTTATTTGTCACCGAAAATCCAGAATGAATTTATCCACATACTTGCGTCGACTGTAAAGAACCAATTGTTGAGTGATATCAGGAAAAACAAGTACTACGGTATCTTACTTGACTCAATTCCTGATCTAGGACATCGGGAACAGCTTTCTCAGGTCATAAGATTTGTGGATGTGGATTTTCAAACTAAAAAAGTAACTATCAAAAAATCATTTTTAGGTTATATCGAGATACATGCCAAAGATGCAGCAAGCCTAGAAAGAGTCATCGTCAAGAGACTGAAATCTGACAACATACCTCTAGCCGACTGTCGGGCACAATGTTATGACAATGCTGCTGTGATGACTGGGCAAATATCCGGCCTTCAACAACGAATATGTGACAAAAATCACAGAGCATTGTTTGTCAACTGTGACAACCACAGCTTAAACTTAGCAGGAGTACACTCAGCTAAACAGGATCCACTTGTCGTCACATTTTTTTGAACAGTTGAAAGTATATATTTGTTTCTCTCTCGTTCAACAATTCGTTGGGAAGAGTTAAAAAAAGCTGTGCCCATCACAGTAAAGCGGGAGGCTGAAACACGCTGGAGTGCACAATCAGAAGCTGTTAAAGCTATCTTTGAAGGACTGGATGAACTAGTAGGGCTGCTAGACAAATTATCGGAGGACGTAACTATGACACCTGAAACCAGAAGTGATGCAGAACAGTTATAGGTGTAACTCACTACACAGGCATGCGTATTAAATTTTAACTTCATAGTTTTATTACATTTCTGGAATGTCATTCTTGGAAAAATTTATCGTGTTCAGAAGCGCTTTCAGGATCCTACTATGAATTTCAAGGAAGCAGCAACTGATCTTGAATCTTTGGAGCATGAATTTGTCAAGCTTCGTGATGATTTGAGACAAGTTGCTGTAGAAAACTCCAAAACAAAATGCACAGCCTGGGGGATCGATGTGGACAGAAGAATTAGGCGACGTCGGAAGATGCCAGGAGAACTGACTGACAAGAGATGCAGGACTTTCAGCAGAAGAAGAAATTGTGCGCGTTATGAAGAGTGTATTTTATCGACTTCAACAGGAGATGTCAACACGGTTTTTACGACTAAAAGACCTGAACACAAAATTTGGATTTCTGCTGGACGTCAAAACTCTTCTATCCGACACAGATGTCGATGCAATTCGTCGAAATTGCACAGATTTTGGAAATTTCTATGACACCGACATCAATGGCCACGAACTTTTCACAGAAATTGGAGATTACAAAATGTTGCTCAGTAACCGGAATGAAGTTCTACCAGAAACTCCTTTGGATCTTCTTGGTCTTATTGTGTTTTATGGAGACGACGTATTTCCGAATTTGCGAATTTCACTGCAAATTTTATTAACAATAGCAGTTTCAATTGCAAGCTGTGAGCGGTCGTTCAGCAAATTGAAACTTATTTTGTCGTATTTGCGTGCTTCAATGGGACATGATCGTCTCAGCGATCTTGCTCTTCTTAGCGTTGAAAGAGAAACATTGGAAAAAACAGATTTTGATTACGTGATTGACCAGTTTGCGACAGTGAAATCAAGAAAAATTAATCTTTTGTAGACTGTCAACCAGTCTACGACAGTGACTGAGTGAGCCATGTAATATAATTGCTATAAATTTGCTTCTTTAAATACAATGTTTCATTACAATTTCAATTGTTATTCCTTATTTGATGTAATAGGAAAATGTGATTAAACGAGGGAGGGGCGCCGATTTTATAGTTCGTCCCCGGGCGCAAAATATCCTAGCTACGCCTCTGACCTCCGATGAACATGGTTGGCTCTGTACGGTGTGAAAGAAGTTCAACATACACACCAACATGGACACTCGCTAAATAACCTAACCATCATGGACACTCGCTAAATAACCTAACCACCATGGACACTCGCTAAATAACCTAACCAACATGGACACTCGCTAAATAATCTAACCAACATGGACACTCGCTAAATAACCTAACCACCATGGACACTCGCTAAATAACCTAACCAACATGGACACTCGCTAAATAACCTAACCAACATGGACACTCGCTAAATAACCTAACCAACATGGACACTCGCTAAATAACCTAACCATCATGGACACGCGCTAAATAACCTAACCATCATGGACACTCGCTAAATAACCGAACCATCATGGACACTCGCTAAATAACCTAACCAACATGGACACTCGCTAAATAACCTAACCAACATGGACACTCGCTAAATAACCTAACCAACATGGACACTCGCTAAATAACCTAACCAACATGGACACTCGCTAAATAACCTAACCATTATGGACACTCGCTAAATAACCTAACCAACATGGACACTCGCTAGAAAACCTAACCAACATGGACACTCGCTAAATAACCTAACCATTATGGACACTCGCTAAATAACCTAACCAACATGGACACTCGCTAAATAACCTAACCAACATGGACACTCGCTAAATAACCTAACCAACATGGACACTCGCTAAATAACCTAACCAACATGGACACTCGCTAAATCACCTAACCAACATGGACACTCGCTAAATAACCTAACCATCATGGACACTCGCTAAATCACCTAACCATCATGGACACTCGCTAAATCACCTAACCAACATGGACACTCGCTAAATAACCTAACCAACATGGACACTCGCTAAATAACCTAACCAACATGGACACTCGCTAAATCACCTAACCAACATGGACACTCGCTAAATCACCTAACCAACATGGACACTCGCTAAATAACCTAACCAACATGGACACTCGCTAAATAACCTAACCAACATGGACACTCGCTAAATAACCGAACCAACATGGACACTCGCTAAATAACCTAACCAACATGGACACTCGCTAAATAACCTAACCAACATGGACACTCGCTAAATAACTTAACCAGCATGGTGCTGTAGCGCCACCGTGTCGTCACATGGTACCACTGCAGTAGCTGGCGCGGTGACAGCAGCAGTGGCGCTGTGCGGCGTCTTCACGGCTTCATCGCCGCCAACCCGCTTGGGACTAAGGCCAGGACGACGCCGCAGCAGCAGCAGCGACTCACAACGGCGGGAACGCGCGGGGTGACGTCTGACAGTGGCAACTGCTGGCGAACTGTGTTGGCCTGCACTGCACATGTCCACCACATAGCAGACTTCACCATGAATTGAATGCTTGTGGTAGTAAATCTTGACTTGTGGTACTGCACTTGTCCACCAGAGGGGACACGTAACACGTCAAGCGCCGGGAAAAAAAAACTAAACTCTGCGGCCGAATTGCACCGCAATTCTTTATTTCTTCACGGATTTTCAAGTAACAAACTACTGCATTGACATCCCAAGCTGTCCCATACGTTTACACCGTTGCATATTTGGTGAACATCGGTGCTGAAATAGTGAAACGCACTGCATTCCTAAACAGTGCGCTTCAAATCGGCAACAATCACACCCATCATTGACTTCAATGCAAAATGCCGCCCCGGTTCCACACGTCACACAGCAAGCAAGTGGTGTGTGCCCTTCGACTCTACCCGACAGAGTCGCGCCATATACAATTCAACTCATCTCGCTGAGACGCGTTTAAAGGCATATCAATTAGGGTTTGGGATTAGGGTTAGGAATTAGGTTTAGGGTTAGGGGTTAGGATTAGGGGTTCGGGTTAGGGTTATGGTTAGGGTGCGGGTTAGAGTTATGGTTAGCGGTTTAAGTTAGGGTGAGGGGTTAAGTTTAGGGTTAGGGGCTAGGGTTTAGGTTAAGGGATTAGGGTTATGGCTGAGGGTTAGGGTTCGGGTAGTTAGGATTAGGGCACCTATTCAGTTTTATGCCAAAATCATTCCAATTTTCATAGCTACATTTTCCAAGAAAGAGTGAATTCCTCCCTTTTGTTTAGCATTAGTAGGCTATATATTGCATTAAAAGTAGGATATTTCACCATGAACATTTCATGTAAAAAAGAAGCAAATCGGCATACTAACCTATGCCGTTTTTGGCCAATATTGGCCAACTTTTTACAGCTTTCATTTTCAACAAAAGTACAATCCTCGGTGTTGTTTAGCCTTATATATCCTATATATTACGTTAAAAAGTTGGAAATTTCACCATGAAATTTTCAACTACAATAAATAAAATCGGCATACTAACCTATGCCGTTTTTGGCCAATATTGGCCAAACTTTCACAGCTTTATTTTTGGACAATAGTTCATTCTTCTATTGTATTTAGCCTTATTATGCTATGTATTAGATTAAAAGTGGAACATTTTACAATGAAATTTTTACGTCCCACAAAAAGAAAATCGGCATACTAACCTCTGCCGTTTTTGGCCACAATTGGCCAAATTTTTACAGTTTTATTTTTGGACAAAAGTTAATTCATCCATTGTATTTACCCTTAGTATGCTATGTATTAGATTAAAAGTGGAAATTTTTAGGACTAAATGTTCACGTCCCGAAAAAAACGACATACTAACCTCTGCTGTTTATGTCCAAAATGAGCCAAATTCCCATAGCTTAATTTTTCAACAAGTGCATTCCTCCATTGTGTTTGCTGTAGTATTCTACATATTACGTACAAAATTAAAAATTTCACGATACATTTTCAACTCACAGAAAATCGGCACACCTTTTTTAGCCAAAAAGCAAATTGGCATACTAATCTATGCCGTTTTTGGACAAAATTGTGTTTGGGTTTGGGTGAAGGTTAGGGGTTAAGGTAAGAGGTTAGAGGAAGAGGTTAGGGGTTAGGGCAAGGAGTTTCGGGTTAGGGGTTAGGGTGAATGTTAGGGGTTGGGGGTAGGGGTTAGGGTTTAGGGTTAGGGTCATTTAGGGTTAGGGTTAGCGTTAGAGTTTAGGGTTAGAGGTTAGGGTTAGGGCTAGGGGATGAGGTTCAGGGTTTAGGGTTAGGGGTTAGGGTTAGAGGTTAGGGTTAGGGCTAGGGCTAGGGGATGAGGTTCAGGGTTTAGGGTTAGGGGTTACGGTTAGGGGTTATGGTTAGGGTAGGATTTGGTGGAGATTAGGGTCAATGTTAGGTTTAGTGTTAGGGGTTATGGTTAGGGGTTATGGTTATGGGTTAGGGGATGTACGGTATATACGGTGTGAAATAAGTTCAACATACACACGAACATGGACACTCGCTAAATAACCTAACCATCATGGACACTCGCTAAATAACCTAACCAACATGGACACTCGCTAAATAACCTAACCAACATGGGCACTCGCCAAATAACCTAACCAACATGGACACTCGCTAAATAACCTAACCATTATGGACACTCGCTAAATAACCTAACCAACATGGACACTCGCTAAAAAACCTAACCAACATGGACACTCGCTAAATAACCTAACCAACATGGACACTCGCTAAATAACCTAACCAACATGGACACTCGCTAAGTAACCTAACCAACATGGACACTCGCTAAATAACCTAACCATCATGGACACTCGCTAAATCACCTAACCATCATGGACACCCGCTAAATCACCTAACCAACATGGACACTCGCTAAATAACCTAACCATCATGGACACTCGCTAAATCACCTAACCAACATGGACACTCGCTAAATAACCTAACCAACATGGACACTCGCTAAATAACCTAACCAACATGGACACTCGCTAAATAACCGAACCAACATGGACACTCGCTAAATAACCTAACCAACATGGACACTCGCTAAATAACCTAACCAACATGGACACTCGCTAAATAACTTAACCAGCATGGTGCTGTATCGCCACCGTGTGGTCACATGGTACCACTGCAGTAGCTGGCGCGGTGACAGCAGCAGTGGCGCTGTGCGGCGTCTTCACGGCTTCATCGCCGCCAACCCGCTTGGGACTAAGGCCAGGACGACGCCGCAGCAGCAGCAGCGACTCACAACGGCGGGAACGCGCGGTGTGACGTCTGACAGCGGCAACTGCTGGCGAACTGTGTTGGCCTGCACTGCACATGTCCACCACATAGCAGACTTCACCATGAATTGAATGCTTGTGGTAGTAAATCTTGACTTGTGGTACTGCACTTGTCCACCAGAGGGGACACGTAATACGTCAAGAGCCGGGAAAAAAACTAAACTCTGCGGCCGAATTGCACCGCAATTCTTTATTTCTTCACGGATTTTCAAGTAACAAACTACTGCATTGACATCCCAAGCTGTCCCATACGTTTACACCGTTGCATATTTGGTGAACATCGGTGCTGAAATAGTGAAACGCACTGCATTCCCAAACAGTGCGTTTCAAATCGGCAACAATCACACCCATCATTGACTTCAATGCAAAATGCCGCCCCGGTTCCACACGTCACACAGCAAGCAAGTGGTGTGTGCCCTTCGACTCTACCCGACAGAGTCGCGCCATTTACAATTCAACTCATCTCGCTGAGACGCGTTTAAAGGCATATCAATTAGGGTTTGGGATTAGGGTTAGGAATTAGGTTTAGGGTTAGGGGTTAGGATTAGGGGTTCGGGTTAGGGTTATGGTTAGGGTGCGGGTTAGAGTTATGGTTAGCGGTTTAGGTTAGGGTGAGGGGTTAAGTTTAGGGTTAGGGGCTAGGGTTTAGGTTAAGGGATTAGGGTTATGGCTGAGGGTTAGGGTTGGGGTAGTTAGGATTAGGGCACCTATGCAATTTTATGCCAAAATCATTCCAATTTTCATAGCTACATTTTCCAAGAAAGAGTGAATTCCTCCCTTTTGTTTAGCATTAGTAGGCTATATATTGCATTAAAAGTAGGATATTTCACCATGAACATTTCATGTAAAAAAGAAGCAAATCGGCATACTAACCTATGCCGTTTTTGGCCAATATTGGCCAACTTTTTACAGCTTTCTTTTTCAACAAAAGTACAATCCTCGGTGCTGTTTAGCCTTATATATCCTATATATTACGTTAAAAAGTTGGAAATTTCACCATGAAATTTTCAACTACAATAAATAAAATCGGCATACTAACCTATGCCGTTTTTGGCCAATATTGGCCAAACTTTCACAGCTTTATTTTTGGACAATAGTTAATTCCTCTATTGTATTTAGCCTTATTATGCTATGTATTAGATTAAAAGTGGAACAATTTACAATGAATTTTTTACGTCCCACAAAAAGAAAATCGGCATACTAACCTCTGCCGTTTTTGGCCACAATTGGCCAAATTTTTACAGTTTTATTTTTGGACAAAAAATAATTCATCCATTGTATTTACCCTTAGTATGCTATGTATTAGATTAAAAGTTGAAAATTTTAGGACTAAATGTTCACGCCCCGAAAAAAACGACATACTACCCTCTGCTGTTTATGTCCAAAATGAGCCAAATTCCCATAGCTTAATTTTTCAACAAGTGCATTCGTCCATTGTGTTTGCTGTAGTATTCTACATATTACGTACAAAATTAAAAATTTCACGATACATTTTCAACTCACAGAAAATCGGCACACCTTTTTTAGCCAAAAAGCAAATTGGCATACTAATCTATGCCGTTTTTGGACAAAATTGTGTTTGGGTGAAGGTTAGGGGTTAAGGTAAGAGGTTAGAAGAAGAGGTTAGGGGTTAGGGCAAGGGGTTTGGGGTTAGGGATTAGGGTGAATGTTAGGGGTTGGGGGTAGGGGTTAGGGTTTAGGGTTAGGGTCATTTAGGGTTAGGGGTTAGGGTTAGCGTTAGAGTTTAGGGTTAGAGGTTAGGGTTAGGGCTAGGGGATGAGGTTCAGGGTTTAGGGTTAGGGGTTAGGGGTTAGGGTTAGAGGTTAGGGGTAGGGCTAGGGCTAGGGGATGAGGTTCAGGGTTTAGGGTTAGGGTTAGGGGTTACGGTTAGGGGTTATGGTTAGGGTAGGATTTGGTGGAGATTAGGGTCAATGTTAGGTTTAGTGTTAGGGGTTATGGTTAGGGGTTATGGTTATGGGTTAGGGCAGGGGTCGGCAACCTACGGCTCCGGAGCCGCATGCCGCTCTTTACGGGCTGCTTCTTGACGATATGTACGTATGTACATAGATGCATTGCGGCTCTTGAAATACTGAATTTTGTACCGAATTGGAAAGAAATGGCTCTTCTTGTTATTTTGATTGCCGACCCCTGGGTTAGGGGATGTACGGTATATACGGTGTGAAAGAAGTTCAACATACACACGAACATGGACACTCGCTAAATAACCTAACCATCATGGACACTCGCTAAATAACCTAACCAACATGGATACTCGCTAAATAATCTAACCAACATGGGCACTCGCCAAATAACCTAACCAACATGGACACTCGCTAAATAACCTAACCATCATGGACACTCGCTAAATAACCTAACCAACATGGACACTCGCTAAATAACCTAACCAACATGGACACTCGCTAAATAACCTAACCATCATGGATACTCGCTAAATAACCAAAACATCTTGGACACTCGCTAAATAACCTAACCATCATCGACACTCAATAAATAACCTAACCATCATGGACACTCGCTAAATAACCTAACCATCATGGACACTCGCTAAATAACCTAACCAACATGGACACTCGCTAAATAACCTAACCAACATGGACACTCGCTAAATAACCTAACCATCATGGACACTCGCAAAATAACCTAACCAACATGGACACTCGCTAAATAACCTAACCATCATGGACACTCGCTAAATAACTTAACCAACATGGACACTCGCTAAATATACTAACCAACATGGACACTCGCTAAATAACCTAACCATCATGGACACTCGATAAATGACCTAACCAACATGGACACTCGCTAAATAACCTAACCAACATGGACACTCGCTAAACAACGTAACCAACATGGTGCTGTAGTTTAACACGTAGGCTGTCGCGACCAATATTGTTCATAATCAATGATTTTTGGGTTTAGATCGCGTTATTTATAAATGTGTCGTAACCCTCCACCACCCGACACGGCCAATCAGTAAAAAAAGTGTCACGTTGACAAAAGACAAATAGTTCACTGCTTTAGCTCACCGGTGTGTTGAAGCGTGAAACCACAACATTTCCAATTTGAGTACGACGTTTCGCTGGTAATTGCATCCAGCATCATCGGGCAATTCGCCAGAATGGTGAGGCTCTGCTGTGTCTCCCGTTCTTATATAGAGCAGCAGCAGGGTGACGTCATCATTAACTCATTAACTCATCAGGTGCAAAGATTTGAGGGGGGGTTATTGTAATTATATACTTGATTAGTAATAAGGCTATTGTTACGATGCGAGTTGTAGATTAGTAATCATTTGGAATGTGTTCTATTGTGATTATGCTACATTAATAATCAGTTAGTGCTTGTTTCCCTTATAAGGAATTGTAATGCATCTTATTTAATAATACGCTTCCAGGCCGCACTAAGCCTGTAGCTGTCTGAGCGATTAAAGTTATTTCTGTTTCTCTCAATCTCAATGGATTCTCTAATTAGTCTTTGCCAGTAGTAACTAGTTTTACACAACACTTCAACGTTGTCAAAATCAATTGAGTGTCCCTGTTGGCAAGCATGTTCTGCCACTGCCGACAGTTGTGTTTGCGATAGTTTAATATTTCTCTGGTGTTCTTTTAGTCTTACACTAACGTTACGCCCTGTCTGTCCAATATAGCATCTGCCACATACACAATTAATCCGATATACACCTTCTGTTGATAATTTAGGTAATTCGTCTTTAGTGCACGTTACTAGTTGTTGAATTTTGTGTACTGTACCAAATCTTACTGTAATGTTTTGCTTTTGCAAAACACGGGCTAATTTGTCAGTTACTCCTGAGATAAATGGTATTTTTATTGTTTTAATAATCTGATCGCTTTCAGCAGTGTTGCTTTGCGATCGTGATTTGGCATTTAGTGCTCTGTTAATTTGAGCATTATTGTAGCCATTCTGTCTTAGTGCTTCTTTAACATGTTTAATCTCTCTCACTAGACTTTCATCATCTGACACTGTTTTAGCCCGATGTATGAGCGTCTTGATTAGAGAGGATTTTTGAGCTGGGTGATGATGCGATTTCGCATTCAGATAGGCATCAGTGTGCATTTGCTTTCTGTAAACGCTGTGTGTTATTTTACCATTTAGGCCATGCCCAAGTAAAATATCCAGGAACGGGAGTGTGTTATTCACCTCCATTTCCATGGTGAACTGAATGGCCGGGTTTTGTGCATTGAGATGATTTAGAAAATCGTTAAGTGTATCTTTACCATGTGGCCAGACAACCAAAGTGTCATCCACATATCTAAACCAAAAGGATGGTTTTAATGTGCTCGAGGCAAGTGCTCTGGTTTCAAAGTTTTCCATGTACAAATTTGCTATAGCAGGAGATAAAGGAGAGCCCATTGCTGCTCCCTCCCTTTGTTTAAAGAATTCACCTCTCCATAAGAAGTAAGTGTTATTTAAACAATGGTCAGCGAGTTTCGGAATATCTTTTGGTAAATCTGTATTCTTTACCAGTGTATCAAGTAATTTAAGCGACTCGCTCACTGGAACCTTAGTGAATAGCGAAATCACATCAAAACTCACCAACATATCATTAGGGTTAAGTTTAATATCTTTGATCATATTCACAAGATGTTCTGAATTTCTTATGAATGATGATGTCCTACCGATGTAGGGCTGTATTTGTTTAGTTACATATTTTGCTAATTTATATGTGGCAGAGCCAATTGTACTGACTATGGGTCGTAAAGGGATGCCGATTTTATGGATCTTTGGTAGCCTATACAGTCTAGGTGGTTTTGAAGCCCTTGGCTTAATTAGGAATTGCTCATTTTTTGGGATTAATGAATTTGCAATGATTGCAGTAGTCTTACGTTCCAGAGTATTAGTTGGATCTCGTTTAATTTTAATGTAGGTACTTTCCTCTAATACATCTTTAATTTTATTATCAGAAATAACTTTAATCGCTCAGACAGCTACAGGCTTAGTGCGGCCTGGAAGCGTATTATTAAATAAGATGCATTACAATTCCTTATAAGGGAAACAAGCACTAACTGATTATTAATGTAGCATAATCACAATAGAACACATTCCAAATGATTACTAATCTACAACTCGCATCGTAACAATAGCCTTATTACTAATCAAGTATATAATTACAATAACCCCCCCTCAAATCTTTGCACCTGATGAGTTAATGAGTTAATGATGACGTCACCCTGCTGCTGCTCTATATAAGAACGGGAGACACAGCAGAGCCTCACCATTCTGGCGAATTGCCCGATGATGCTGGATGCAATTACCAGCGAAACGTCGTACTCAAATTGTAAATGTTGTGGTTTCACGCTTCAACACACCGGTGGGCTAAAGCAATTAACTATTTGTCTTTTGTCAACGTGACACTTTTTTTACTGATTGGCCGTGTCGGGTGGTGGAGGGTTACGACACATTTATAAATAACGCGATCTAAACCCAAAAATCGTTGATTATGGTGCTGTAGCGCCACCGTGTGGTCACGTGGTACCACTGCAGCGCCTGGCGCGGTGACAGCAGCAGTGGCACTGTGCGGCGTCTTCACGGCTTCATTGCAGCCAACCCGCTTGGGACTAACGCCAGGACGCAGCAGCAGCAGCGACTCACAACTGCGGGAACGCGCGGGGTGACGCCTGACAGCGGCAACTGCTGGCGAACTGTGTTGGCCTGTACTGCACATGTCCACCAAGATGGCAGACGTATCTTCTTAGGTTTTTTCGGTAAAGTCACGTAGAAAGTAAAATAAAATAAAAACAAAAATCACGACGTTTCGGAGGCAACACAAGTCTCCGTCATCAGGTGGGACCGTCACAGCCAGATTAGCTGTATCAAGTGAGGCAATGATTCAAGATGTAATCCCTTAAAAGCGAGTTGAGGGGGGAGGGAGAGGGAGGGGGGAGCTCATCAGACTATGGTAGCCAATGAAAGGAACGTATCGGGAGGGAGGGGGGGCGAGGCCAAAAGGGTGGGCGATGGACGTGGAAGCGCTTGTGCGCAAGCGGCCAATTACTGCACACGCCAACACAATGGAGCGATTGTGCGCAAGCGGCCAGCCACTGCACCCGCCAACACAATGGGCAGAGAGGAGGAGGGGAGGTCTAATACACATGATAGACAAAAGAACGAAAATGATGATGGGTACAAACTTAGGGGGAGCTCATCAGACTATGGTAGCCAATGAATAGAACGTATCGGGAGGGAGGGGGGGGCGGGGGGGGGGGCGAGGCCAAAAGGGTGGGCGACGGACGTGGAAGCGCTTGTGTGCAAGCGGCCAATTACTGCACACGCCAACACAATGGAGAGAGAGGGGGAGGGGGGGGTCTGATACACATGATAGACAAAAGAACGAAAATGCCCATGTTTATACCAATGCTGGCTGAACAATGAAGAGAGTACTGTTAAAATAACTGGGGATGTTAACACTCGGTAAAGTACAGTAAAATAGTGCCTGTCAGATAAGATGGTCCAAAAAATTTGTGATTAAGTCTTTTTTGCGTGGTTGATAACATCTTTCCAATGATTACTAAGTTTGTACCCATCATCACGGTTGAAATGATGTCTGTGTTTGTATATTTGTATGGCTTCGTGTACAAACCTTTGATGGTAGCCGGGAGGTTTGCAGAGAACCTTGGTCTCGGAAAAGACAATTTCATGAGAGCCCACCGAGTTGTAGCAATGATCGGCCACGGCAGAAGAATCAGTTCTGCCGTGTTTCAGATCTGACTTGTGCTCGCGGACACGATCAGAAACATGACGTTTCGTTTCTCCAATGTAGCAATCACCACAAATGCAACTCAATTTGTAGACTCCAGGATACTGTAAGTCAGGAACGACATCCTTCACAGATGGAATCAGATCACGGATTTTATGCACTGTACTGAATCGGACTTGGATCTTATGTTTGTTTAGAATTTTGGAGATCTTTTTGGTCACGCCAGCTATGTATGGTAACGTGATGGTTTTGGTCGGAGTTTCATGTGGCTGTTTCTGTGTGGTGGGAGAGACAGCTTGGCGGATAGTACGGTCAGAGTATCCGTTCATCCTGAGGGCCCGATGTACATGTCTTAATTCACCGGTCAGGTGGTGCTTGTCAGAAATGCCATGTGCTCTGTGGTATAGCGTTTTGATGAGAGAGTTCTTTTGAGATGGGTGGTGGTGGGAATCCGGTTTCAAGTAGGAGTCTGTGTGGGTGGCTTTTCTGTAGACAGAATGTCCCAAGGAACCGTCAGGACTCCTCTCAAACAGAATATCCAAGAATGGTAGTTTACCGTCTTTCTCCACTTCCATGGTGAATCTGATGGATGGGTGTCTAGAATTGATGTGGTCCAAGAAGTGGTTCAATGCTGGGAGGCCATGTGGCCAGATGACGAAAGTGTCATCCACATATCTCTTCCACAGGGAAGGACGCAGGGTGGATGTCTGGATGGCGTCTGATTCAAACTTTTCCATGAATATGTTGGCTATAACTGGTGACAAAGGGGAGCCCATAGGGGTACCCTCATTCTGTTTGTAGAAGGTGCCATTCCAGGTAAAATAGGTGTTGGTGAGGCAATGCCTAACCAGCGCAGGTGCATCAGAATTCAATCCATGTTGGACTAAGTCCTCAATTATTGTTAGGGTGTCCGGTACTGGGACTTTGGTAAACAAAGATACTACATCAAAGCTGACGAGGATGTCATCAGGAGATAGTACCATGTCCTTAACCATAGAGACTAATTGGGTTGAGTTGAGTACTGCTGAAGAGGTCTTGCCTGTGAAAGGGAGCAGAGTATCTGATAGAAAACGGGCTAGTTTGTACGTAGGAGAGTTTATCGTCGACACAATGGGTCGTAGCGGGGTGCCTTCCTTATGGATTTTGGGAAGACCATAGAGTCTGGGAGGTCTTGCCGCCGATGGTTTTAGAGAGGGAACTCCAAAATTAAAAACGATCCCACTAAAAGGCTAACGACGAAAACCAACAGTATCATCACGAGTTCGACTTCCCTAATCGAACCAAGCAAACGTCCCTCTCTAAAACCATCGGCCTCGCCCCCCCTCCCTCCCGATACGTTCTATTCATTGGCTACCATAGTCTGATGAGCTCCCCCTAAGTTTGTACCCATCATCATTTTCGTTCTTTTGTCTATCATGTGTATTAGACCTCCCCTCCTCCTCTCTGCCCATTGTGTTGGCGGGTGCAGTGGCTGGCCGCTTGCGCACAATCGCTCCATTGTGTTGGCGTGTGCAGTAATTGGCCGCTTGCGCACAAGCGCTTCCACGTCCATCGCCCACCCTTTTGGCCTCACCCCCCCTCCCTCCCGATACGTTCCTTTCATTGGCTACCATAGTCTGATGAGCTCCCCCCTCCCTCTCCCTCCCCCCTCAACTCGCTTTTAAGGGATTACATCTTGAATCATTGACTCACTTGATACAGCTAATCTGGCTGTGACGGTCCCACCTGATGACGGAGACTTGTGTTGCCTCCGAAACGTCGTGATTTTTGTTTTATTTTACTTTCTACGTGACTTTACCGAAAAAACCTAAGAAGATGATTCCTTGCAGTCACGAAAGCTTCAAATCTAGAATTAATGGCAGACGTAACCACGAATTAAATACCTGCCAAGTTTGGTGGCGATTGCTTTCACGGTGTGGATTTGTATTTGGAACATACTTTCATTTTCATACATGGAAGTGTCGGAGATTGAATAACAAAAATACACGTTACATGGAGTTACTATTTTTTTAATATGAAGAACACAGGTGCTGAGAGAAATTAGAAAGGGGAAGAGATAATTAAGGAAGTGGCACTGTCGATGTAATGAACGAGGGCGCAGCGAGCAGTAGAGGCCAGGTGGTGAACGAGAGTCGTGACAGGGCGGCTAGAGGATGATTGATGGGAAGGCGCGTGCGGAGCGAGGCGTCACGTGGGGGGAGGTTGAGGGCGGGGGCGTGGCGGGGGCGGGGCGTGGCGGGGCGGGGCGGGGGCGTGGCGGGGCGTGGCGGGGCGGGGCGTGGGCGGGGGCGGGGGCGTGGCGGGGCGGGGCGTGGCGGGGCGGGGCGTGGCGGGGCGGGGATTCCCCACGCAGGGCGCCATCTCGGCTGGGCACCGCGTGGAGGACGCGTGGTTCTTGTGGCGTCGTTGATTTCGTCTTCAACTACCGATCACAGCTGCTCCATGTGGCTTAGCAGCTCCTCAAGGTGGATCACCAGCTCGACCATATGGCTTACCAGCTCGTCAAGGTGGATTCCCAGCTCCTCAAGGTGAGTTGCCAGCTCATTCAGTGGAATTTTTTTGTCAAACACAGTTACGAGGCCTGTCTTGTGTTTAGAGTTAGTAATAGCCTAGATTCGTAGACCGTCGCTTTTTTAAGTGTAACATTTAAGCTATTTAAGTGCAAAATCCTCTCATTGTTTTTCATTGTAATGAGGCGAGGAGGAGACTGTAACACGTTCCCAAGAGGGATGAAGTTTTAAATCGTGCGTCAACACGTGTTTAGATTGCGGCCTGCGTGGTGATTATCGGCAGCCTGTATGTAATTCAGGCGAGTCCGTGCTCTGAATATTGAGTTTTTGCGAGGTTTTTTCAAATATACTTCCCTACGATCGATTTCGTTTATTTTGTGTAATCTGACAGTGATTGTCAACTCCCCCCCCCCCCCCCGCAATCATTTCCCGAAATATATTTCAGAACAAACGTTAAGGTGCAAAGTTGACAATTTGTCAATACAAAAGAGGGTTGGGTTTGGGTTTGTTTAGGGTTAGCGGTTAAGGGTTAGGGTCAGGGGGGTTAGGGTTTAGGGATAGGGTTAGTATGATATATGTAGATTAAAAGTCAGACATTTCACGATGAAATGTTCAAGTAAATATTAACATTGGTATACTAACTCATGCCGTTTTTAGCCAAAATTAGCAAAATTTTTACATCTTTATTTTTCAACAAAAGTTCATTCCTCTTTTGTATTTAGCCGTAGTATGCTATATATTACATTAAAAGTGACAAATTTAACGATTGCATTTTCACATCTCTAAAAGATATCAGCATACTAACCTATGCAGTTTATTTGCTAAAATGAGCCAAATTTTCACATCTTAATTTTCCAAGAAAAAGTTAATTCCTCCTTTATGTTTAGCATTAGTATGCTATATATTACATTAAAAGTGAGACATTTCACGATTACATTTTCACGTCTCAAAAAGAAAATCAGCATACTATCTTATACAGTTTTTTTGCCCAAAATGAGCCAAATTTCCATAGCTTTATTTTTTAACAAAAAGTGCATTCCTCCATTGTGTTTGCTGTAGTATGCTACGTATTACGTACAAAATTGAAAATTTCACGATAAAATTTTCACCTCAGGTATGCCAAGAAAATCATCATACCTTCTTTGGCCATAAAGCAAATTGGCATACTAGCCTATGCCGTTTATGGACAAAATTGTGTAAGGGTTTGGGTGAGGGTTAGGATTAGGGGTTAGGGTTAGTGGTTAGGGGTTAGGGCTAGGAGTTAGTGGTTGGGGGTTAGGGTTAAGGTAGTTAGGGTCCAGGTCGATGTTAAGGGTTAGGGTCATGGTTGGATTAGGGTTAGAGTTCAGGGTTAGGGTTAGGCATTAGGGTTAGGGTCAAGTTCAGGGGGTTAGGGTTAAGGGTTAGTATGACAACTGCAGTGCCTCGGCACGATAACAGCAGCAGTGGCACTGTGTGGTGTCTTCACGGCTTCATTGCAGCCAACCGTACTTCGGACAAACGCCAGGACGCCACATCACCAGCGACTCACAACTACGAATTGATTGCTTGTGATACTGCACTTGTCCACCAGAGGGGACACGTAACACGTCAAGCGCGGTAAAAATAATATTTAAAACAACTTTTTTTTAAACACGCTTTTATGAAATGTACGAGTAATGACAGAACTCCACGACTCCAGGAAGTGGCCCTGAAGCTTTCCAAAATGTAAGGGACCGTGGCCAATTACAGCCAATGTCAGTTGACCGTGGACAATTAGACCCAAGCCAAAACATAACATATAAAAAATATTGTTTAAAAATAAATAAAAAATTATGATAGAATATAGTATTTGTCATTAGTTTGACATAAGTATACCAAGTTTGCAGTCGATACCACATTGGGAAGTGGGTTAAAATTGAGTTACAAGATTTGAGGATACGACAACGACGACAACAACAACAGACAGAGTGAGTTAAAAGAAAGCGTGTAAAAACGAAACTATCCGGCCGATTTGCACTGCAATGCTTTATTTCTTTACGGATTTTCAAATAACAAACTACTGCATTGACATCCCAAGCTGTCCCATACATTTAGACCATTGAATATTTGGTGAACATCGGTGCTGAAATAGTGAAACGCACTGCATTCTCAAACAGTGCGCTTCAAATCGGCAACAATCACACCCATCATCGACTTCAATGCAAAATGCCGCCCCCGGTTCCACAAGTCACACAAGCAAGTGGTGTGTGCCCCTTCGACTCTACTCGACAGTCGCGCCATATACGATTCAACTCATCTCGCTGAGATGCGTTTAAAGGCATATTTGAGGCATCTCACTTGCAACCCTAAGAAGTCCTAAATCCAAAGCAGGAGTCTCAATTCCAAATCTCGGAGTTCCGATTCTTCATGCGGGAATGTGAACACCAAGGAAGTGGTTGTGGGGCTCCCGGAAATGGAATAGGGACTCCCAAAATAATCCATATACATACCCTGTTAGCCTAGTTAGGGTTATGGTAAACGGTTAGGGGTCAATGAGAAGTGAATTCCTCCATTGAATTGTCTTACAATGCTGTATATACAATAAAAACTGGGCAATTTAACATGTATATTTTTTGGGTGAAAAAATCGACATAGCAGTCAAATACACTAAATGCATGTGGAGGGAAGAACATGCAAACTATGAACATACAGCAGTTGTGAGGGACGGGGTTCAACTTACGACTTCCTGTATACCAGGCAAGGTAGTTACATTCTTGCCACTCTGAATTCCTCCATTGACGTTAGTCTCACTACGTGATGGATGAAGCAAAAACTGTAAAATTAAAGGTACTACGTGTTTTTTTGCAAAAAATAGCCACATTTATAAATAACGCGATCTAAACCCAAAAACGTTGATTATGAATAACATTGGTCGCGAAAGCCTACGTGTTAAACCAAATTTTTGACTTGCAATTTTTTTAATTAGAAGCTCATTCCTCCAATGCCTTTAGTCATACTATGCTATATATGAAATGAAATTTGGTGATTATACAAATACAGTGATACCTCGGTTCACGAAGTTAATTCGTGAACTGACTCTGGTCGCGAACCGAATTGGTCGTGAACCGAGGCACATTTTCCCATAGGGTTCAATGTAAATCTGATTAATCCGTTCTGACCTTTTTTGTTTGTTTTTGAAGCACATAAATATGAAACAAATTACAATACACATTAGTACTGTACAGTATAGTAATGTATAAAGAGAGAACACTAACCTTGCTTGAGATGACTTTTGGCATTGAGGAAGCCGGGTGGGAGGCGGTTATTGTTTGGAGGGGGAGTCCCCCTCCATAAGGACATCAGGGGGATCTCCTTCAGGGGTTTCCTCTCTCCTTTGTCTCCTAGCTGCAGGCTCAGTTTTGCTGAAAAATCTGTCCAATGTCAATGTCTCTTCCTGCGCTGCATAACCCTCCAGGAAATGAGAGACCACATTATCATTCATGAGATTTAACACTCTGTTCGTGACAGTTATGTTGGGGTGGTGCTTTTCAAAAAAGTCATGGCACTCATTCCATTTTTGCATAATGGATTTCATGGCATCACTGCTAACCTCCTCCCTTTCTTCCTCTGTTGACTTTGCCATCTTGTACTCTAAGGCCAGATCAGTCACACGAATACCACTGTCATGCTTTTCTACAATTTCCTTCTTCAGCTCAATGGTTATTTTCTTCACAACCTTGCTGTCACCTTTACTACTGCTCTGCACTTTATTTTTGCCACCATGCTTGCGCTGCACATTCTTGTCACCTGCATTTCCACTTTGCACATTGTCACTTGCATTTCCACTTGGCACATTGTCACTTGCATTTCCACTTGGCACATTGTCACTTGCATTTCCACTTTGCACATTGTCACCTGCATTGCTGTTCTTGTCACCTTCATTGCTGCTCTGCACTTTCTTCTTTCCACCATGCTTCTTGGGAGCCATATTGGGAGTCCAGTACAGTAAGCACTCAACGGGTGAACTGTACAATACAGTACAGTAAGTACAGTATTGTACAGTACAGTAGTACAGTACAGTACTGTATGTGCTAAAAAGCACACCAAAAAGCAAAAAGTCACTGAAAGTGTCTTCACAGTACTCACAGTACTTCTTTCTGTGTCTCTTCTTCTCTCCACGATCTTCCTACAGGAAGTCACGACCATGTGACAGCCTGGAAATAGCATTAAAATGGCCGCGGCTCCTGTTCGTGAACCGAAGCGGAGTTCGTGAACCGGAGCATATTTTTATGAACTTTTCTGTTCGTGAACCAAGTTGTTCGTGAACAGAAGCGTTCACTGTATATTTTTTCTCGAGAAAAAAAATCGACAATTTAATTAGGGATAGGTTTAGCTTTTGGGGTTATGAAGGTGCAAAGTTGACCATTGTTCAATGCAATTTCCCATTGGAAAAAGTCTTAATTGTTGCAAAACATTTCTAAAAAGCCCTTATTTTGCTTGTCAATAGCAAAGCACTGCAACCAAAAGACACAGAGAGCCAGTTGTTGTATTTCCTGATTGCAGAATATGTAGGCGACAAATTGTCCAGAGGTTTGACAAAAAACATTTCCAAAGCATTTGCAATTTCTGCGCCCCAGAATTGTACGAAAAACATACTTAAACATGCGTTGTGTCGACTGAGGCACGCACACACCCCGTTGTAGGAGGAATTGCGTTTATGAAACAATTCAATGTACACCGGCTTCTGTTGCTAAGTGTGGCTAACTTGTTCTAGGCTTTCATCTTCTTGGTTCTTTCGGTAAAGTCACGTAGAAGGGAAGTAATAAAATAATAAAAATAAAACATAATAAAATAATTCTCACGACGTTTCGGCCACAACGCAAGCAGCCGTCCTCAGGTGAAGACTAGGTCTGTCGGGGAGACGTAATAATTCTCACGACGTTTGGGCCACAACGCAAGCAGCCCGTCCTCATGTCTGTCTGTCTCCCCTCAGGTGAAGACTAGGTCTGTCTCCCCGACAGACCTAGTCTTCACCTGAGGACGGCTGCTTGCGTTGTGGCCGAAACATCGTGAGAATTATTTTATTATGTTTTATTTTTATTATTTTATTACTTCACTTCTACGTGACTTTACCGGAAGAACCAAGAAGATGAATCCCTGCAGTCACGGAAGCTTTAAATCGAAAAATGGTTCTAGGCTGCTCACTATGTTGCGTGTCTGTTCCCTCTCTTGATCCCCGAACGAGCCCCGAATCCCCCCTCGCGCTCCCC